>NC_064614.1:521470745-521777728 GCF_023898315.1 Schistocerca nitens
TCCCAGCTTCAGGCAGTGTTGGCTTCGGTCACACAGCTTGAGGCTGTTGCCAATGGGCATCACTGTGGGGGTCCGGATGGGGGTTTGTCGGGGACGGCCAGCTCGTCCCACGCATCCCCCGATCGGACTACGACTGTGGTTGCCCGGGATACTGCCCGCATTGAGGCTGATCCCTCACCTGTGGTAGAGTGGGAGGTCGCCTCAAGGTGTGGCAGGGGGCGAAAGACATTCCGGAGGGCTAAACGGAAGGCCTCTCCAGTTTGTCTGACGAACCGGTTTCAGGCTCTGTCTCAGGCTGATACTGACCTTTGGCCTGACATGGCTGCTTGTCGTGTTCCAGAGGTTGCCCCTCAGTCTGCAAGATCCGGGCGGTCGAAGAGGGTGGGCTTACTGGTAGTTGGGAGCTCCAACGTCAGGCGCGTAATGGGGCCCCTTAGGGAAATGGCAGCAAGAGAGGGGAAGAAAACCAATGTGCACTCCGTGTGCATACCGGGGGGAGTCATTCCAGATGTGGAAAGGGTCCTTCCGGATGCCATGAAGGGTACAGGGTGCACCCATCTGCAGGTGGTCGCTCATGTCGGCACCAATGATGTGTGTCGCTATGGATCGGAGGAAATCCTCTCTGGCTTCCGGCGGCTATCTGATTTGGTGAAGACTGCCAGTCTCGCTAGCGGGATGAAAGCAGAGCTCACCATCTGCAGCATCGTCGACAGGACTGACTGCGGACCTTTGGTACAGAGCCGAGTGGAGGGTCTGAATCAGAGGCTGAGACGGTTCTGCGACCATGTGGGCTGCAGATTCCTCGACTTGCGCCATAGGGTGGTGGGGTTTCGGGTTCCGCTGGATAAGTCAGGAGTCCACTACACGCAACAAGCGGCTACACGGGTAGCAGGGGTTGTGTGGCGTGGGCTGGGCGGTTTTTTAGGTTAGATGGCCTTGGGCAAGTACAGAAAGGGCAACAGCCTCAACGGGTGCGGGACAAAGTCAGGACATGTGGGGACCAAGCAGCAATCGGTATTGTAATTGTCAACTGTCGAAGCTGCGTTGGTAAAGTACCGGAACTTCAAGCGCTGATAGAAAGCACCGAAGCTGAAATCGTTATAGGTACAGAAAGCTGGCTTAAGCCAGAGATAAATTCTGCCGAAATTTTTACAAAGGTACAGACGGTGTTTAGGAAGGATAGATTGCATGCAACCGGTGGTGGAGTGTTCCTCGCTGTTAGTAGTAGTTTATCCTGTAGTGAAGTAGAAGTGGATAGTTCCTGTGAATTATTATGGGTGGAGGTTACACTCAACAACCGAGCTAGGTTAATAATTGGCTCCTTTTACCGACCTCCCGACTCAGCAGCGTTAGTGGCAGAACAACTGAGAGAAAATTTGGAATACATTTCACATAAATTTCCTCAGCATGTTATAGTCTTAGGTGGAGATTTCAATTTACCAGATATAGACTGGGACACTCAGATGTTTAGGACGGGTGATAGGGACAGAGCATCGAGTGACATTATACTGAGTGCACTATCCGAAAATTACCTCGAGCAATTAAACAGAGAACCGACTCGTGGAGATAACATCTTGGACCTACTGATAACAAACAGACCCGAACTTTTCGACTCTGTAAGTGCAGAACAGGGAATCAGTGATCATAAGGCCGTTGCAGCATCCCTGAATATGGAAGTTAATAGGAATATTAAAAAAGGAAGGAAGGTTTATCTGTTTAGCAAGAGTAATAGAAGGCAGATTTCAGACTACCTAACAGATCAAAACGAAAATTTCTGTTCCGACACTGACAATGTTGAGTGTTTATGGAAAAAGTTCAAGGCAATCGTAAAATGCGTTTTAGACAGGCACGTGCCGAGTAAAACTGTGAGGGACGGGAAAAACCCACCGTGGTACAACAACGAAGTTAGGAAACTACTGCGAAAGCAAAGAGAGCTTCACTCCAAGTTTAAACGCAGCCAAACCCTCTCAGACAAACAGAAGCTAAGCGATGTCAAAGTTAGCGTAAGGAGGGCTATGCGAGAAGCGTTCAGTGAATTCGAAAGTAAAATTCTATGTACCGACTTGACAGAAAATCCTAGGAAGTTCTGGTCTTACGTTAAATCAGTAAGTGGCTCGAAACAGCATATCCAGACACTCCGGGATGATGATGGCATTGAAACAGAGGATGACACGCGTAAAGCTGAAATACTAAACACCTTTTTCCAAAGCTGTTTCACAGAGGTAGACCGCACTGCAGTTCCTTCTCTAAATCCTCGCACAAACGAAAAAATGGCTGACATCGAAATAAGTGTCCAAGGAATAGAAAAGCAACTGGAATCACTCAACAGAGGAAAGTCCACTGGACCTGACGGGATACCAATTCGATTCTACACAGAGTACGCGAAAGAACTTGCCCCCCTTCTAACAGCCGTGTACCGCAAGTCTCTAGAGGAACGGAGGGTTCCAAATGATTGGAAAAGAGCACAGGTAGTCCCAGTCTTCAAGAAGGGTCGTCGAGCAGATGCGCAAAACTATAGACCTATATCTCTGACGTCGATCTGTTGTAGAATTTTAGAACATGTTTTTTGCTCGAGTATCATGTCGTTTTTGGAAACCCAGAATCTGCTATGTAGGAATCAACATGGATTCCGGAAACAGCGATCGTGTGAGACCCAACTCGCTTTATTTGTTCATGAGACCCAGAAAATATCAGATACAGGCTCCCAGGTAGATGCTATTTTTCTTGACTTCCGGAAGGCGTTCGATACAGTTCCGCACTGTCGCCTGATAAACAAAGTAAGAGCCTACGGAATATCAGACCAGCTGTGTGGCTGGATTGAAGAGTTTTTAGCAAACAGAACACAGCATGTTGTTATCAATGGAGAGACGTCTACAGACGTCAAAGTAACCTCTGGCGTGCCACAGGGGAGTGTTATGGGACCATTGCTTTTCACAATATATATAAATGACCTAGTAGATAGTGTCGGAAGTTCCATGCGGCTTTTCGCGGATGATGCTGTAGTATACAGAGAAGTTGCAGCATTAGAAAATTGTAGCGAAATGCAGGAAGATCTGCAGCGGATAGGCACTTGGTGCAGGGAGTGGCAACTGTCCCTTAACATAGACAAATGTAATGTATTGCGAATACATAGAAAGAAGGATCCTTTATTGTATGATTATATGATAGCGGAACAAACACTGGTAGCAGTTACTTCTGCAAAATATCTGGGAGTATGCGTGCGGAACGATTTGAAGTGGAATGATCATATAAAATTAATTGTTGGTAAGGCGGGTACCAGGTTGAGATTCATTGGGAGAGTGCTTAGAAAATGTAGTCCATCAACAAAGGAGGTGGCTTACAAAACACTCGTTCGACCTATACTTGAGTATTGCTCATCAGTGTGGGATCCGTACCAGATCGGGTTGACGGAGGAGATAGAGAAGATCCAAAGAAGAGCGGCGCGTTTCATCACAGGGTTATTTGGTAACCGAGATAGCGTTACGGAGATGTTTAATAAACTCAAGTGGCAGACTCTGCAAGAGAGGCGCTCTGCATCGCGGTGTAGCTTGCTCGCCAGGTTTCGAGAGGGTGCGTTTCTGGATGAGGTATCGAATATATTGCTTCCCCCTACTTATACCTCCCGAGGGGATCACGAATGTAAAATTAGAGAGATTAGAGCGCGCACGGAGGCTTTCAGACAGTCGTTCTTCCCGCGAACCATACACGACTGGAACAGGAAAGGGAGGTAATGACAGTGGCACGTAAAGTGCCCTCCGCCACACACCGTTGGGTGGCTTGCGGAGTATAAATGTAGATGTAGATAATTACCCTAATTCATCCTGCTGCCAGGACTGAATCTCCTCCCAAATATCTACATCAAAAAGTACATCTGGGACGCAGCTGTGTGTTATATACCCCTGCTCCTCGGCCATTTCATGCACCCACTCAGGCAATGGGGATGAGGATGTACATGGATATACAGACTCTGTAACATAAAGCGCATCAATTAAGTAAAGGAATTTGATTAAATAAACAAGCTATAAAGAATTACTGCTGTCTGCATTAGATGTGTATACGTATAATATGAAATAGGATGGAGTGACAGAATAAGAATATAACAAGATAAATAAGTTGAAACACATGGTTTTGAAATGATGATGATGAAGAGAGCTGTTGTTGTTCGCTTATCTCGTTGATAACTTTCAGATTTATTTATGCTGAAACGAAAGGAGAGAAATAAAATTTCATTGGGACGAACACACAACAACTGAAGCAATTTTCAGTTCGAGGTGTGGAAGATTGATCACATGTAAAAAGAAGATAATGATAACTTACGCTGTGTCTCGGATGAGCTGACGCGCTTGACCTCGTCCGAGCAGTGCAAAAGAGCGTTTCCACTCCTCTTCATCTTTGAACTGCTAAACGAGATAGGGCACACACAAAGACACACACGAACGAATGCAGAAATGAACAATGGACGAGTGAGAAAGTCTGTTGGTGAGCGGCTCCTTACATAGATGTGATGACGTAGTATCACTTGATCCCAGCGTGAACCAATGGGTGTTGAACATTTTGGGGGTGGGGGTGAGTTCACTAGCACTCCTAGTGACTGAAAGTAGAACTAGTCAGATGCTTCCAGTACATCAAGGAGACCTGAGCCTATGATAATTTATCAATTTACAGCGAAATAATTCACACTATGAGTGAAGAAGATATTTGGAATACACAATGTATGATATTGAATTCAACCTTTGAATGCGAAGTCATTTGTGTGTATATTACGGACTCGTCTGAAGAGGAGGATGCTATTAGATATATTCTTGATCAAGGATTTATTGCATCTTGCTCAAAGTCTGTAAGCATAATGATTTTTTCGAATGTGAATGCTATATAGATGTAATTCTAGGTTGCTGATATTAAGACAAGTGTTTGTTAGATTTAGCTTAGTTTTGTAAACAATGAAGCAAATCATTTAGAAAGTGTTGACATTATAAAATGCTGAATTTTTTTTAGTATTTAGGGATGGTGTACAGTAGAAAAGATGAAATTCTGGGCTATTTTGGTAGACAGCTTACGTTAGGGCAGGAATGCTTCTATGGAGAGATGAAGAAAGTGAACGTTAAGTATTTTTGGGACACTATAGAATTTAAGAGAGTTCGACTTGGTTCTTATTTTTTTTAGATAGCGATGTGAATTGAGAACTTTGTTAGATCTGCTTGCGGCGCTACGTAGCTATGAGTGCGCGATGTGTCACACATACCTCGTTTGAATCGCGGACATATTTGTAGTAGAGGACGTCAGTATACTCACACTGTGGAACAGTTTCTCTATAGCACGATCTGTGACATCGATATGCACGTCACACACACACACGTCACGAGCAGTGGAACAGGACGACCTGTAATGTCAGTATGAGCGCGCGGGCTTGACGCTGTGATATCAATAGTGCGCATCAGACGTGTCCTGTTAGAATGGCGATAGAGAGAAAGCGGCCGAACAGATGATGTCACGGACAACAGCGCCCTCTGGTGCCAGTACTGTGCACCAAGCCACATGGTGAATAAATTGTATGCCGCCATCTTGAATAACGGTACCACGTCATCAGATGACGTCACGGACAACAGCGCCCTCTGGTGATAGTACTGGGTACTAGGCCACATGTTGAACACAATCTGTGCCACCATCTTGAATAACGATAGTCGCGTAATCAGTTGACGTCAGGGATGACAGTGCCCTCTGCTGGTGGTAGTGTGTACTCAGTCAGTTGGAGTCTGGAGCTCATGGTGAGCACATAACAGTGGATGGCTGTACTACATGAAATAAAGACTTCAGGCTGAGTCCTTTTCTCCCCTCCAGTTCCTAGGAAGAAGTGAGTTATGTTAGTTCAAGTGCCCTTCCTTTCCCGCCATTTTCTTAGTAGTAGTAGAGATACACCAAAAATTAAAACTTCCCACCAGCTCCTAGGATGAGATGACTTAGGTTAGTGGAGGTAGTCCAAGTGCCCTTTCTCTCCTGCCATCTTCTTAGGTGTGCTGCATTGACCTGATGGAATTTGAACTTCACGCCATTTTCCAGGGGAGAGGAGGGGGGTGGGGGCGTTAGGCCAATAGCCCTATCTTCCCACCATTTTCGTCGTGTGTTGCATTATCCTGATGGAATTTGAACATCCCACCATTTTCTGGAAGAAGGGTTAGGTTACTGGACGTAGCCCAATTGACCTATCTTCCCGCTAAAACTCAAATTTCCCGCCTGGGGGGCGTGGCAGGGCGGGTATGGCACTTGTGTCATCAGTGATGTAATATCTTTTTATATTCTACTAATTATCCCTGCACAATTCTATGAGTGAATTACGTTTCCTACTTGACCATCTATATACTCGCAGAATCGATGTGCAAAGTAGTACAGTACTATTACTATTCCATAAGCGCATAATTACTCTTTGTAATATTCTGTCTGGTGTGTTGAGAGGACTTCTAGGATCTTCTCCGTGCCGAATAGCCGCATTGAATAATTGTAATTTTGCTATCGAGATTACTGGAAGAAAGAGATTGGAAATATATTGTATGCTACTCAAGAAAGTATATACTGAGCATTTAAATCAAAAGTGTGTAAGGAATTTCAGTATATTTGTATTCTCTAATTGGAAATTTGCACGGAGGTGTCGTTTCGTTGGTAATCAGAAGGGAACTTCTGATGAATTGGAAACGAACCTGCAATTATTAGATCCAAGAGCTCCATTATTTCATCAGATAATTAAACTCTATCAAAGCAAACTTTCCGCTTGATCTGAGGTTTCCCGACTGACTACGCAATGCAAGAAAACCGAAACATTTTATTTACACTGGACTGCAGATCGTTTTGTATCATCAAGAATGCGGACAAGGAGAGTCATCGTCCGATTCTGATTAAACAAGTAAACCTTAATTATAACTTTGTTGAGCGACTGTGATGACTGTGATATGGCTGCTTATGAATGAGATCATTAATAAAATACTAATAACTAACTTTCCTCCTGACCAGCAACCAGTATAAACACAATATTAATTAAAATTATAATGTCACGGCTGCCATCCTAAGGATCTACAGTGTACAATACTTCGCAAAAAAAATTATACTTGGCAAAAAACTGCCGAAGTGCTGAAAATGCCAACAAAGGAAGTGAAGAAAATTAACTCCCTACTATCCTTTTTTAGGCGAGAACAATGTAAAAACTGTACAATCTTTGGGAATGGGGGCATTGAAAAAGTATAACTCTAGGAGCTATGCCTTCAAATCGCTGTCATTTCTTCTTGGTAATATGAAATGAGGAGAAGCAGATGTTCAGAGATTACTAAAGTCATAAGCATGTAGTAACAGTATTTTGAATTTATTTAATTTAATAAGAGCTGTACAAACAGAGTATTTACTAATCTTAAAATGTTTATCCTGCCATTTAACGCACCCATTATCTGGTTTAAACTTTTGTCAAAATTCATTTATTACTTCTATAGAAAATCTTGTTCCAGGCAGATATGAGCAGTACACATCGTATACCTTTACTTCCGTTCACTCCCGTGTAAAGGCTTATTCGACCTACATTTAAATGATAGGATTGCCAGATGTCCCGGTTTTCCGGTACAGTCCCGATTTCAGATGAAAGAAATCGGTGTCCCGGAAAATACCTTCTGGATGGCTGACGCTGACGATGACGCTGCACAGGCGAGGGTGGACCCTCGACGTGATTAGGAAGTTCTAGCGCTGGTGCGCTTCGCCTTCCTCGTGGCGGTGTGGCGAGTTGGGTCGTGGTGGTATGGAATGGCATGACGGTGTGCATATGCATTTTTTTGTGTTTTTTGATTTTAGGAAAGATGAAAGGATAGTCAGAGTAGACATTAAGAGAAGAGGAAAATGAACTGCCTAAGTGGCTGGCCGGTGGGTGTCGACAATGAATCCCGCCCCGTCTCGTGATGACCTTTCGTGTTTGCGCTACTGGAGTTGGGAACATTGGCATTTTTGGCGTGCAATGTCTCCCCTGGCCGCCCTGGCCTCGGCGTCTTCCTGCTTCCTTCCAGAACGGTAATCTTCCTTCAGCCATGCTTCCACGACGGCGGACAGTGTATCCCAGTCGCGGGGTGTGTACACGGGGTGGGAGTTGATGATGGCTATCTCCTTCGGGGTGACCACCTCCTCCCAGATGGAACGCCAGTGGCCGAAGCCGTACCGGCGGTGGGGGAGGGGAGGCTTAGGCTGGTCTGGTGAGGTGAAGGGGTACAGGTTTTCCATGATGGCCCAGGACCCATCCTGCAGTGCCGCCGCAATCGCCTTGAGGGCGGGCTGCAGGTCACGCACTCCCGGGAGTTGTAGGCACCGTCTCACCTTCCTTGGGGGCCAGCGATTGTTGATTGCTGCTATGTAATTATAGAACGTGAACATCTGTTCCTACCTGTGTTGATTGAGAGTGGTGGACTGCTCTACTTATAAGAAGTTACTGTCGCAGATACAGATTCTTACAGCAGTTCGGTAGGAAGACGGCAATGCTCATGAAACAAGTAAATAAACAATGATTAATAGTTTGTTTTCGTACCCCGTCCAGTCCCGATTTCAGATGAAAGAAATCGGTGTCCCGAAAAATACCTTCTGGATGGCAGTTTATCCCAGATTTAGGATTTCTTCTCCAAATTCTTGGGTGGTTCCATATTTCAGTTACAGCTGTTAAACTAAATAACAATATTTTTTATTGTCACTCTGTTCGTCTAAGAACGAACCTGATGTAAACAAACACAAACGCGATGATTGGTCAGAAGCCGTAGCACACATATACTGGTGTTGTTACGCTCTTGGAAGTAGGTCTTAATGGTTCAAATGGCTCTAAGCACTATGGGACTTAACATCTGAGGTCATCAGTCCCCTAGATTTAGAACTAATTGTAAGTAAACCTAACTAACCTAAGGAAATCACTTACATCCATGCCCGAGGCAGGATTCGAACCTGCGACCGTAGCAGCCGCGTCGTTCCGTACTGAAGCGCCTAGAACCGCTCGGTCACAGCGTCCGGCGGAAGTAGGTCTTATTTATGTATTGGATATACACTCCTGGAAATTGAAATAAGAACACCGTGAATTCATTGTCCCAGGAAGGGGAAACTTTATTGACACATTCCTGGGGTCAGATACATCACATGATCACACTGACAGAACCACAGGCACATAGACACAGGCAACAGAGCATGCACAATGTCGGCACTAGTACAGTGTATATCCACCTTTCGCAGCGATGCAGGCTGCTATTCTCCCATGGAGACGATCGTAGAGATGCTGGATGTAGTCCTGTGGAACGGCTTGCCATGCCATTTCCACCTGGCGCCTCAGTTGGACCAGCGTTCGTGCTGGACGTGCAGACCGCGTGAGACGACGCTTCATCCAGTCCCAAACATGCTCAATGGGGGACAGATCCGGAGATCTTGCTGGCCAGGGTAGTTGACTTACACCTTCTAGAGCACGTTGGGTGGCACGGGTACATGCGGACGTGCATTGTCCTGTTGGAACAGCAAGTTCCCTTGCCGGTCTAGGAATGGTAGAACGATGGGTTCGATGACGGTTTGGATGTACCGTGCACTATTCAGTGTCCCCTCGACGATCACCAGTGGTGTACGGCCAGTGTAGGAGATCGCTCCCCACACCATGATGCCGGGTGTTGGCCCTGTGTGCCTCGGTCGTATGCAGTCCTGATTGTGGCGCTCACCTGCACGGCGCCAAACACGCATACGACCATCATTGGCACCAAGGCAGAAGCGACTCTCATCGCTGAAGACGACACGTCTCCATTCGTCCCTCCATTCACGCCTGTCGCGACACCACTGGAGGCGGGCTGCACGATGTTGGGGCGTGAGCGGAAGACGGCCTAACGGTGTGCGGGACCGTAGCCCAGCTTCATGGAGACGGTTGCGAATGGTCCTCGCCGATACCCCAGGAGCAACAGTGTCCCTAATTTGCTGGGAAGTGGCGGTGCGGTCCCCTACGGCACTGCGTAGGATCCTACGGTCTTGGCGTGCATCCGTGCGTCGCTGCGGTCCGGTCCCAGGTCGACGGGCACGTGCACCTTCCGCCGACCACTGGCGACAACATCGATGTACTGTGGACCTCACGCCCCACGTGTTGAGCAATTCGGCGGTACGTCCACCCGGCCTCCCGCATGCCCACTATACGCCCTCGCTCAAAGTCCGTCAACTGCACATACGGTTCACGTCCACGCTGTCGCGGCATGCTACCAGTGTTAAAGACTGCGATGGAGCTCCGTATGCCACGGCAAACTGGCTGACACTGACGGCGGCGGTGCACAAATGCTGCGCAGCTAGCGCCATTCGACGGCCAACACCGCGGTTCCTGGTGTGTCCGCTGTGCCGTGCGTGTGATCATTGCTTGTACAGCCCTCTCGCAGTGTCCGGAGCAAGTATGGTGGGTCTGACACACCGGTGTCAATGTGTTCTTTTTTCCATTTCCAGGAGTGTATTATTACTAAGTTATGTTAAATTAAATATATTAATAGCTATCAACGTTTTTCTTAAATACGCTTTGGTTACGTAGTTTTTATTTCAAAAGGCTTTTATAGTCACAGCCTCTGCACTATTCTGCTCTGATTGTCGCGCTGTTGATACGCAGTATGAAAATGGCTGAGGCTGCTTCCTGTTCCGTAGTGGCTTCCGCTCCTTGTGAAACGAAATCCAATGAGATTCAAGCAAATGCGGAAGAACAGATGGCTCTGAGCACTATGGGACTTAACAGCTGAGCCGCTCGGCCACACTGGCCGGCTGCGGAAGAACACATGGCGTAATGTTTACATAAGGTTTATTCTTATGATGAACAGAGTATGGTGACATACTGCAGTAGCATTACAGTTGCATGTTTTTGTTTATGGTGGCGTAATTTAAGAGACGCAACTTTCTTCACGCCACAAAAAGTTCAGCTTGGTTGTACTTTATTGCGCCACTTGCCTATCACCACTGCCCCATGGCGTCAGTATTGTGAAACGATTATGTAAAGTGCATCTTGTAAATCTTGTGAACAGACGTCTGATGATGAACTTGTCAGTTCGAAACCTGTTATGGTCCTATTTACTTAAATAAATAGCAGTATTAATATTGGCTGGTTGCTGTCTTCTTCTTTATAACAATCAACATTCATTAAGTGAAACAATAGCATTCTGTCACTGTTATCGTGCTGTAATTGCTGCTGTACTCCATTCGGTATCAGTGTGTTTTTATTTTATTTCTGAAAAAAATGAAAACAATGATCGGCACGTATATTTTCTCAGCTTCTACAACTGCGAGAACAGCAACCTATGTATGATTTTATGCAGCTCTGTGTTTGCGTGTGATAGATATCCCACGAAAGAATAAATAAATAAACTTAATATATGTAACCAAACAACCGAGTCGTATGAAATTCGTGATTTGGGAGACCAATCATTATATGAATTGTGGATTATGTTGAGGAAATAGCTCCAGTGTGTGATGTGGCAGCTGTTAAACTAAAGATTAGTTATTCAAACTGCCTATGTGAATGAATATAAGAAGATTCTACAATTTTGGAAGAGCGGTATGTCAGGAGATGATATTTAGATATCAGCTGTTAGTTAGTATGCCATTGCAGACGGCATTCTCGTCTCCGAGTGTTATTCCTTTTATAAATGTGCTTGTTTCCCTTGCTTTATCCCTGTGCGAAATCTATTTGTGAAACCAGCATTTGAGTTTTGTCTTTCTTGTATTTAACTCTTGCCCCTCCCCCCTTCCCGATATGCTTTCAGTTGACGCCACATTGAAAGTTCTGCTGCTACGTAAAATTTGTGGCATTCTGTTCAAAAAATGGTTCAAATGGCTCTGAGCACTATGGGACTCAACTGCTGAGGTCATTAGTCCCCTAGAACTTAGAACTAGTTAAACCTAACTAACCTAAGGTCATCACAAACATCCATGCCCGAGGCAGGATTCGAACCTGCGACCGTAGCGGTCTTGCGTTTCCAGACTGCAGCGCCTTTAACCGCACGGCCACTTCGGCCGGCTGGCATTCTGTGTGAACGGTGTCTCACGATGCGACTATAGCAAGCCACAAGCTGTGGTGCCACATTACATGCGTGTGTGAACCCAGCTTTATTGTGCAGTGGCGGTGCTGAGTTTCCATTTTTGTCCCTTATCCTAGTTCAGTTTAAGTTTTGCAGCAACGTCGTTCTGTTTCTTGTCTGAGTCTTATGGCGATTAATTTGTTGCTAAATTGTTTGACTGATTCAAGTGAACTTAAAATGCCAAAGAGGAAGTTTCCAAAGAGAAAGTGTGCATTCCAAGAATACTCCAGAAGAATGGTTCTTCTTATAACGAGGCTGAAGGGACTACGAAGTAGTGGAAGTGGGGGAATTACAGACATGAGGTAATGGCGGACACGTATGTTTGGTTGTCTTAGAGAAGGATGAAAGATATTTCCAATGGTGCAATCGTGAGGCAAACCTGAATGCTGTGCCAAACAAACAGTTGTGAGTCGACGCCAACTGGCTATACAAGATATGTTTACTTCATAGTTTTTCAACAACTTCATAAATGTATAAGTAAACTTGAATATGTGTAAAATATTTTAGGTATAACATAGAAATGTGGTATCGTTTTAGAGAATTAAACAACGTTTTTACATACTTGCCTCGTGGATCATGCGATTCTAGCCTTAAATAAAAAAATTGTTTTTCGTTACTGAGTGTGTTGGGCAATGCAAGATGTTTTGATGGTGTAATCCCAACTGTCTGTAATTACCCCTACACAAATAATCACATCCTTTTTAGATGCCAATTTCAAGAACGAAAAATGTTTACTAGGAGAAGCAGCTGCCCCTTACTCTGTTCCAGAAAAATACTATACATGAAAATCTCAGGAAAGAAGTTATACAGCAACCAAAACCTGGACATAAGGCTATATTTACGGATGAACAAGAAAGGAAATTAAACGAACATATCCTAAAATACAGTAAACTATTTAATGGGTGAGCCATCGAGATGGTGCAGGAAATAACTTTCAAATTTGCTGAAGTAAATCATGTGAAGCATCATTTTGACAAAACATGCAAAATGCCAAGAAAAGACTAGTTCTACAGATTTAAAAAAAAGGCATACAAATATTTTGCTAGAGAAAATCAACAGAACTACAGATTTTAATTAAATGGAAGTGGAAATACTTTTCAACAGCTTGCAAGCCTTGCATATCACTTTGATGTTAATTGTAGTTACAATGTTGATGAGCACAGGAATTCTAATGTCCAAAGAAATTCAAGGATTTCAGCACCAGAGGGACAGAAACAAGTGGGCATGGCAACAAGTGGTGAAAGAGGCACTGTAACAACAATTGTCTGCACATTTAGTGCTTCAGGAAAATATGTTCCTTCATTTTTTTTCAATTTTAAGAGGAAGTGCATGAATGTTCGGTTACTCCATGGAGGCAGTGCTGAAATGATAGCAGCAGTTAGTGATTTAGGTTGGATAAATGAAAACCTATTTGTAGATTGGCTACATCAGTTCACCTCCTATACTAATCCAACTGTTGCAGAACCAATTCTACTTATTTTAGGCAATCACGAAAGCCATGTAGGTCTTGCCTGCTATCTGCTTTGAAATTAGAATGGAATAATATTGTTGTCTCTTCCACTGTATACATCATATCATATGCACCCACTGGACCTGACACATTTTGGACCATTCAAGGCTTTATGCAACAGAGAATGCGACTTGTACATGGCTTCAAATATGGGTCAGCGAATAAGACAGTATGAAATTGTTGAATTTTTCACAAAAGCCTTCAATCACATCAGCAATGCAGGGAAAGCACCAAATGGTTTTCAGCAAGCTGGTATTTGGCCAAATGATATGACTAAATTTGATGAACATTTCAGAGATGTGACATTAGTGATACTTGATGCACAGGTGGCACTGATGTCCAATCTGCAATGAGAATTCACACTTGATACAAAAACAGGGCTAGTATCGACATTCAATGTACACCAGAGGCCAGTACACCCTGTAACTGTTTTGGACAAATTAATTCCACTTGAAGATATTGTTAGGAATAATGTTTCCAAACTGTCACATACCATACATAAAGAAAATGTGAGAAAACGACATTCGACTATAAAAACCAGTTCTTCTATGAAAGATATTTTAGGAAAAAATAAGAAATAAAAAACGATAAGGAGCAGAAGAAAGAAAGTGAAAAGAGTATACATTCCACTAAAGGTAGGAAAGGTGTGAAGAACCTTCAAGCATTTGCAAATGATAACATTAAGATGAAGATTCAAGAAAGAGACATACCACTCAAGAAAGAGGTCAGTGAAGCAGCTGTGTTAGGGAATGAGTATTACTGCCTATTCGTGAAGAAAAGTATGAAGATCTTCCCACTGAAAATTGGTTAAAATACTATGAATGTAATGTATAAGCCCACAAAAACTGCAAAAGTGATGAAAGTACTTTAGGAGGATTTATCTGTGACTTATATGATGATTAATCTATGTCCATGATTACCCCACACCCTCCGTAATTACATCACACTCTGTAGGCTAATCCAAGACACCTAGGTTTTGTTTTGATTTGTTTTTTGTTTATTTTTTTTTTTTTTGTTAATATTTGATGGCAACGGCCTTGCCACAGTGGATACACCGGTTCCCGTGAGATCACCGAAGTTAAGCGCTGTCGGGCGTGGCCGGCGCTTGGATGGGTCACCATCCCGCCGCCACGTGCTGTTGCCATTTTTCGGGGTGCACTCAGCCTCGTGATGCCAATTGAGGAGCTACTCGACCGAATAGTAGCGGCTCCGGTCAAAGAAAACCGTCATAACGACCGGGAGAGCGGTGTGCTGACCCCATGCCCCTCCTATCCGCATCCTCACCTGAGGATGATACGGCGGTCGGATGGTCCCGATGGGTCGCTTGCGGCCTGTAGACGGAGTTAGTTTTTAATATTTGATAGTGTATTGACAACTTATCTACACTGATTATGTGAACTTAAGAGTGATTTATTTATGTAAATTTTCAGTAATAAATAGTATTTGTAACTTTACCCAGTTTTGTTTTATTTTAGTTTTTGTTTATTTTAGTTCTCCCTTAAGTGTTTGCAGTCAACCCACCCTCCCCTAGATTGCATAATTTGTATGTGCTGCATTTCCATTGCACATGGAGGAAGTGCAGTTATTAAGAATCATTTAGCAAGTGTAAAGCATTACATTTCCAGTGTTCATGGAGGAAGAGCAGATATTAAGGATTATTTAGTTAGTGCAAAGCATAAATCGTATGTACACTCTGCAAGCACTTCAAAAAATGGATAGTTATCTTCTTTAAATTCATCTGAACAGAGCAGAAAAGTAACAGCAGTGGAATCAGCAATGTACTGTCATACTGCTAAAAACCATATGTCTTTGAAATCAGTGGACTGAACTTCTAGGCTAAACTCTAAACTTTTTAATGATTCTGAAGCTGAAAAAAGGGTGATGTTGGATAGAAAAACAATCAATAGCAGTTGTTAAATCAGTATTAGCACCCAACACTGTCAAATAAATATGTGACGATCTTTCAAAGGTCTGTTATTTTGGTATAGCTACAGACGCTTGTAATCACATAGTCAAGTAAACAATTATATTAACACGTCAGCATTTTACACCAAAAATTATGCTCTAGCGAAACTACTTAAATTAATTTCTCTACCAAGTGAAACTGCCTCTGTAATAAGTTGATTTTGCTTCACTGCCTCAGAGAAAAATAAAACTGATAAAAAATAAGGCAGCCGCTCACATGTTGAGTGTTGATGTGAAACATTTGTAATTCAAGTTTTCAATTACTTCTCCATATACAGAGTATGAAGGAAGCACATAAAGAGTTTTGTGAGTTTGTTAACACAGGGAATAATGCATCTTGACACATACAGAAACAAGGAAGTTATCTTTGTTCATTAAGTTATCTTTGTTCATTACAGTAGAGAAACTATTGAAATTATCTGCTGCCCTTCAGTCGTTCTTCCTCTCAGCAGAAAAAGCACCTAAATTTCTGACAATTTCGTTTTGGAATACTTGGACATATGCAGGATTTGACGGTCTACACACAGAAAAATTTGAAAACGTTAAAAACAAATGTTTTGACAGAGCACAAGGAAAAGTGTGCGACTGTGAAACTGTTGGATTCATTTGTTGCAGTCTATGTGACAAACTCATGTTTTCATCACTTTTTTTGGGAGTAATTCTCACATCCACAAAAAACCTAAATCGGGCAATGTAGGAAAATGTTTTTACCCATTCGCCAAGTGTACAAGTTAGGTGGGTCGACAACATATTCCTGTCATATGACGCACATGCCCGCACCAGTGTCGTATAGAATAAATCAGACGTGTTTTCTTGTGGAGGAATCGGCTGACCTATGACCTTGCGATCAAATGTTTTCGGTTCCCATTGGAGAGGCACGTCCTTTCGTCTACTAATCGCACAGTTTTGCGGTGCTGTCGCAAAACACAGACACTAAACTTATTACAGTGAACAGAGACGTTAATGAACGAATGGACAGATCATAACTTTGCGAAAATAAAGAAAAACTTTTCACTTGAGGGAAGACTAGACCTCTCGTCGCGCAGCTGCTCACGCTAACCACGGGACCAGGGCGCTCCTGACTTCAGATTATCCTTGATGTTGCCTATCTTCGCATTGACTATTCAGTTTGTATATTTTGCTTATTTTTTCATAGTTCCACACAACTTCTTCCTGTTTTTTCGATTGATCTGTGTTCAGTTTTTCAAGGCCCATCCACTGTGCCAACTTATAACTAAATCTGAGGGGTGTGCGATGGGGAGGTTCCCTTGTAAGTGATAAATGTAGTATATGTGACTTGACCAAAATCTGTAGCATGTTCTGAGCAGTGTATTGAGCTTGTTAGCAAATTGTGTTCCTATTTTTCATTCTTGTGTTGTTACTGTTATATTCTTCCCATCTCATAGTGAATTCAACCAACGTGGTGACCCCACATAGAACCACACATTTTCATTACTAATGGCCTACTACACATTAATAATGCAGCTATCTTTTCTTGAATTCTCAATGTCACCGGCACCATGCACTGCCACGTCTCGATTAACCTAATGTGAACTGCACACACAGTGTAAGTATTGTGCTCTAAGCCCCACAGTGATAAAACATGAGTGTGCTACAATGTTAAATTACTGCCAAATCAACAACCATCACATCGAAACTTCCTGGCAGATTAAAACTGTGTGCCCGACCGAGACTCGAAATCGGGACCTTTGCCTTTCGCGGGCAAGTGCTCTACCGACTGAGCTACCGAAGCACGACTCACGGCTGGTACTCACAGCTTTACTTCTGCCAGTACCTCGTCTCCTACCTTCCAAACTTTACAGAAGCTCTCCTGCGAACCTTGCAGAACTAGCACTCCTGAAAGAAAGGATATTGCGGAGACGTGGCTTAGCCACAGCCTGGGGGATGTTTCTAGAATGAGATTTTCACTCTGCAGCGGAGTGTGCGCTGATATGAAACTTCCTGGCAGATTAAAACTGTGTGCCCGACCGAGACTCGAACTCGGGACCTTTGCACACTCCGCTGCAGAGTGAAAATCTCATTCTGAAACATCCCCCAGGCTGTGGCTAAGCCATGTCTCCGCAATATCCTTTCTTTCAGGAGTGCTAGTTCTGCAAGGTTCGCAGGAGAGCTTCTGTAAAGTTTGGAAGGTAGGAGACGAGGTACTGGCAGAAGTAAAACTGTGAGTACCGGGCGTGAGTCGTGCTTCGGTAGCTCAGTTGGTAGAGCACTTGCCCGCGAAAGGCAAAGGTACCGAGTTCGAGTCTCGGTCGGGCACACAGTTTTAATCTGCCAGGAAGTTTCATATCAGCGCACACTCCGCTGCAGAGTAAAAATCTCATTCTGGAACCATGACAATGGCTGATTACAGACAACCTATTGCTAGACTTTGAACAAGACCCTGTGAATTCACACTGAAATGCAGTGAATCAACATGTTGTCAGTGAGTCCAATAACAAAAAATTTCACGACACTACCGTGCCTATCGCGACATATATTTTACTTGAACATTGTCATGTTCTGCATCTGCATCTCCAAACAATCATTTACTATCCACATCAGTGTGCACCAACATGTCAAGTGGAATTCACCACTAATTGTGATATGTTTCATGAATGGTCCATGCCTCCAGTACTATATAATATGTCTGAACTCCTGCCCATGTTGTGTCTGCTGATACAAATTGTTGGTTGTGGCTATGTACCAGATTATGCGTTTCTTATCTCAACACAATCTCCTGGGTTTACAACACTGAACTGGCCAACTGCAATCACAGCATACTTCAGATGTTTACATTGGTACAAACTTGCGTCTTAACTGAGGGTACCACCACTCAGCACAGAAAAACCTGTGCTATGGTTCACGACACCAAATACGTCAGACACATCAGTAATCTCACAGAATATACCTACTTAATCGGTGAAGTCATACTGTAGCCAGAAGCCAAAAATAAACACAACACAGCTAAGACAGTGCTGTTGCAAAGACTATCGGAAACACTGGAGCAACAATTACAATAAGCCCTGTATCATGAACAGCTCAATGATAAGATGCCATCGCAGCTTTGACGCCTTCAACGAGCCTCAGTTGACATGCGTCTCATGGTCGGCACCACTTTGTGGACGCTCTGTATCCTCAAACTACAGCAGCAGTTATAACTAACACTAGAACTACAGTTAGAAGAGGAATTCTGCCTTATGCAAGACACCTTTCGAGTTTTGTTTTACCCAGGCTTGTTTCAGCGTTTTTTGTGCTATCTTCAACAGGTTACTTTATTTTCATTCTTACATGAATCTACTGATTGTTTATGTTGGTAGCCGTGAGTCTGCTACACGATATACAATTTGCCATAGCTTTGTTAATGTGGTGTTTGTCTCCTTTGCTTTTGGTGTGGTAACAGGCTGGTTTCTACCACTTTTGTCGTTTCGCAGGCATTTCCTGCAATTTTTCAAACTTTCACAGTGTTTTCGTCATAAGCCCTGTATGATTTTTCGAACTTGCACATTGTTTTCGCTGTAATGGCGTCACACTGTTATTACCAAGAGGAAGAAAGAGAAGTTTAAAATACGTAAATAAAAATGAGACCTATTAGCCTAATGAAAAATGACTTTAAAATACCCATTCAAATAATGGAAATGAGGTTCTGACCTATATTGGAAAAGACATCATCAGTTATAAAACGTGACTCCCTGGATGCAATATTTCAAGGCCATGAGTAATAGCAATAGCAATTATGTCTACATCGCTTGCAAAGTATGGCATACATTTTATCGACTTTTAAATGGCATTTTATGTGATGAGCCAGGAATATTTAGTTAGGACTTTGATACATATGGGTTTCAGTGATGATTTTACTTGTAACAACATTTACCAACATACTGTAAGGAATCCAAACAAATATTACCATCAATGGCCACTTCACCAAATATACTGAAATAAAAAGTGGGGTCCCACAAGGGAGTTCCCAGCTCCCCAGCAGTGATGCGATACGCCATCACACTAGAATCCCAACTAAAAAGACAGGATGCTGAGCTAGAGATGGTAAATGCTTTTGGCACAACCACAGTTGCAAACAACTGTAATAAAATATTATCAGAACATCATGAAACTATCTAAAGTGTACAAATTAGAACACCTTTCAAACATAATCAGCACACTTCTTAAAAATTGGGAAGCTTCTCGTTAAGTACTTTTCATAGAGCATTAGTAAATAATGACTATGAAGTTGGCAGATTCTCACTTTCAGAGACAGAAGACCCAGGAAAATCTTCCAGCATTGCATCGAATGTATCAGCTGAAGATATAATGAGCTACTGCTTTAATTCGTTTTCTAGAATGGCTGCCACAGTCATGACGACACCCTGACAACAGAGATATCTATCGGTGACTTCGAGAGAGCCAAAGTGTATCTTTGAAAGGTACAGCACCACATACATTTCGTAATATATATGTAAATAATGACACATTTTTAGCTGTCGAATTCCCACTTACAGAATCGATTTCGATCCCAAGTGAACACACAACCATTTTTGAAATGTGCTTTTGTTGTTAGTTTATGTCTTATTTTTAAAAATTTTCAGCTAATCTGTCCAGACTGAATTTTTGTACACTGAAGAGGTGCGATCGTTACACTGAGCATGAAGTTTTCTACCTCTAATATTTAATTAAACAGTAACATCCATTGTACTGATTAAATCAGAAGACAAGAACAGCTGATTTCTGCTTCCGGTATTGGACTAATCCAACAAAACCACTTCGGGCCATGAAGCGCTCTGTAAACGCGCAAACAATTGTCAGACTTCACTAGTTTTGTCACTTATTTGGCAGTGTGCTGCTCTTTTTTAAGTGTTTGCAAACATAGTCTGTCTTTGAGAGAAGATTTGATTGACAGGCCATTTGAAAAAATAGTGGACATTGTTTTTGTTGGCGTCTGACTACGCATGGGTAGCGAAAAAGAGTATTTATTACAATTTATCCCATTGTATCTCATGACCTGCCTTTCCATGGGTAAGAATTACCTCACACCCACAAAACGAAAGATCACTGGAAATTAACAAAATTGTGGTGATGTGGCACATTCCTGGTCATATATTACTTGGGAAAATGTTAAGAATAAAATTAATATTCTACATACAACATATAAGAAGTAGTGATAGCATTCTGGGAGGGGGAGGGAGGAGGGAGCAATGAGTCAGATGCCCCAGGGACAAGATTTTTAGAGGTGCAAAACACTGTAAGGATCAATTTTTATGATAAAATAATATACGATATTTCGAGGGTTGTGTATAGTCTGCATCGTAATTTACGTCATATATTAATGTTTTTTTTTCAAGAATTAATATTTTGCAGCTTCTGTTATGGTGGTGAGGGTAATCCTTACCCATAGAAAGGCAGGTCAGGAGATCTGTTGATTGGACCAACCTGCTTTTGCACGTGGTACACACATAAGACAGGTGCTCTCTCTTGCATCATGACTCCATGTTTTTGCTTGGAAATAAAAGTAGTAGCCTACATAACGACTGAACAGACAGCAGAAAGAAATAGACTTTAGACACGAAACATGGGTAAATAATATTTCTATGTTATAGAATGGTGTGTAAGAATGTTTATTTATAGATAAATTTGATTGTGAATTATGGGTATGTTAGCTTTTTCATTGCCAATGTTTGAAAATATAAAACCTGCTGTTTACAAAATAGTTTTAGCTAGTTTTGCAAAGGAAACAGTAGCTGTTGGGGTTGATCTTAACCCTTGTGTACTTGACAGAAGTATCCAAGGAACAACAGGCAAGTATTTTTGTTCATAATTTATTAATTTTTGCAAATAATGGACTATTTCTTTGCACTTGTTCATTGAAATGTCTGTTAAGAGATACAAAATTGTAATATAATGTGACCTAGAAAAACAAATTATGTAAAGAAATAATTGTGATAGCATGGACTGACTAAAAAGATTCTACACCAGTTACCTATTAGTTATGTTTATTTATTAATCTTTTATATGCATTTTTACAATTATTTAATATTTTTTCAGAGTTTATCTCACCCATAATATGCTTAAGAATGGAATCAAATGATCAATGCAGGAAAAGCAAAAAACAGAATGAAAACAGCTTGCTAAACCAGCTAGGAGTCTTGACACATATAGTACAAAAGCTGCTGATAGCACCAGCTCTGTAAGCACACCAGAATTTAAATGTTCAATTAATCCAGAGTCTGTAAGCTGCCCACTCTCTACAACAGAAGCAAAGGCAACTCTGCCTGAAAATGCTTCAACATCCACACAGAAAACCACACTCTCAGAGAAGATAGATTTGAAAGTTTTCACTGATAGTTATTGGCCAGAAAATGTAAGAAAGAATTTGAAAAACGAAACATTTTAAGAGATGGACGTGCGGACTACACAATAAATATGCATTTTTTTCAATGGGTATCCACAGATCTTTTTCTAAGGATTGGTTTTGTATCAAGTTAGAAAACATCGAGAGAGTTTTAAGGATATGGTTGTTGTGTTCTCCTTGACATGTGCTCTACATTGCTTTCCTTGCATGCTTTTTAAGAGAGAAAAAGGGAGAAGTTCCTTTGTACAGACACATAGTTTTAACACAAGGGGAAAGCTTAAAGTTGAAAAAGTTGTTGTCATGATAAAGCATTTGAAAACTGGAAAGAACCTGAAATACAGCTACACAAATGTGGAACAATCTATGATGCTGTTCAGTTGGAACAATATAACTTATCTGAGAAATGGAAAGATCGGTTAACAAGAACTCTTGATTGTGTATTGCATTTAGTGAGACAATCCTTGCCATTGTTTGGTAACTCAGAAGATCTTTGTGGAAGTGAAAACTGTGGAAATTTCATTGAAATTTTCGAGCTACTTGCCAAATATGATCCAGTTGCAAATCATCATCTTCACAAAATTCGGCAAACAGATGGCGATGTTGCGCTGCATCTTTCTCCATGAAGCCAAAATGAATTCATCAAACAATTTGGTAATCATCTCACAATAGAGATATTTAAGACAATTTCGAAGGCTAAGTACTTCTGCATCATGTTTGATAGTACACCAGGTATATCGCATACTAACCAAATGTCTGAAGTAATTCGTTATGTAGATCTTAAATGTTCAGAAGTCACAGTAGAGAAATCATTTATTGACTTCATTCTGTTTCACTTGAAATCAGCTAATGAAATTGCAGAACAAATTTGTGACAAGCTGCAAGGCAATGGTCTTTAAAATAAATACTGCCATGGATAAGGACATGATAATGGTGCGACCATGGCTGGACACATTAGTGGAGCTCAGAAATGTATTTTGAATATAAATCCCAAAGCAGTGTTTGTGACACGTGACAATCACTCGTTTCATAATGCTGGAGTACATGCAGCTACTGTTACAACAAAATCGGCGACTTTTCTTGGCTCTGTGCAAAATGTGTACACACTTTACTCAAGGTCCATACATGGGTGGCAGGTTCTTCAACAACATAAGTAAAGTAATGTGAAGTGAACCTGTGACACAAGATAGAGTTCAAGGCAAGAATTTGTATATGTGCTTGCTGAGCACATTGAAAACAAACTAGAAATTTAATAAGTCTTGAGGAATGGATCAGAAGAAACCACAAGAACTGAAGGAGATTCAGGCAGTTCGTTGGTTTGTATTATTGCCCATCCTTTCTTTGCATTCCTTCATTTCTGTAGCCCTGTGCTGACTAAAGTGAATGATGCTCATATATACCTGCAACAAAGAGAACTCGAACTTGATTAACGAGTTCAAAAGCTGAAAGCACTGACTTTTTTTTTTAGGGAAATTATGACTCTCAAGTCACAAAGGCAACTGAAAGACCTGTGGAAATATGCAATATACTTTATACTTGTAATGGATAAAAATTATCGTATCGGTTTTCGTGCCGTCACACTTTAAGTTTATCATCTCAAGGAATTGTCTTAGCAGTCAAAAAGTAAGATATGTTAACAAAAAGGATGTGATATTTGCAATTTCATTGTAACTAAAGTCAATGTTGATGAATATGTCCTAGACTAAAAATCCCTACTGTGTCCAACCTTGCAAGTTCTTTAATTTGCCGGATATAGACTGGGAGACTCAAACGTTCATAACGGGTGGCAGGGACAAAGAATCCAGTGAAATTTTTTTAAGTACTTTATCTGAAAACTACCTTGAGCAGTTAAACAGAGAACCGACTCGTGGCGATAACATATTAGACCTTCTGGTGACAAACAGACCCGAACTATTTGAAACAGTTAACGCAGAACAGGGAATCAGCAATCATAAAGCGGTTACTGCATTGATGATTTCAGCTGTAAATAGAAATATTAAAAAAGGTAGGAAGATTTTTCTGTTTAGCAAAAGTGACAAAAAGCAGATTACAGGGTACCTGACGGCTCAACACAAAAGTTTTGTCTCAAGTACAGATAGTGTTGAGGATCAGTGGACAAAATTCAAAACCATCGTACAATATGCGTTAGATGAGTATGTGCCAAGCAAGATCGTAAGAGATAGAAAAGATCCACCGTGGTACAACAACCGAGTTAGAAAACTGCCGTGGAAGCAAAGGGAACTTCACAGCAAACATAAACATAGCCAAAGCCTTGCAGACAAACAAAAATTACGCGAAATGAAATGTAGTGTAAGGAGGGCTATGCGAGAGGCGTTCAATGAATTTGAAAGTAAAGTTCTATGTACTGACTTGGCAGAAAATCCTAAGAAATTTTGGTCTTATGTGAAAGCGGTAGGTGGATCAAAACAAAATGTCCAGACACTCTGTCACCAAATTGGTACTGAACCAGACGATGACAGACTGAAGGCCGAAATACTAAATGTCTTTTTCCAAAGCTGTTTCACAGAGGAAGACTGCACTGTAGTTCCTTCTCTATATTGTCGCACAGATAACATAATGGTAGATATCGAAAGAGACGACAGAGGGATAGAAAAACAATTAAAATCGCTCAAAAGAGGAAAGGCCGCTGGACCTGATGGGATACCAGTTCGATCTTACACAGAGTACTCGAAGGAACTTGCCCCCCTTCTTGCAGCGGTGTACCGTAGGTCTCTAAAAGAGCGTAGCGTTCCAAAGGATTGGAAAAGGGCACAGGTCATCCCCGTTTTCAAGAAGGGACGTCGAACAGATGTGCAGAACTATAGACCTATATCTCTAACGTCGATCAGTTGTAGAATTTTGGAACACGTATTATGTTCGAGTATAATGACTTTTCTGGAGACTAGAAATATACTCTGTAGGAATCAGCATGGGTTTCGAAAAAGACGATCGTGTGAAACCCAGCTCGCGCTATTCGTCCACGAGACTCAGAGGGCCATAGACACGGGTTCCCAGGTAGATGCCATGTTTCTTGACTTCCACAAGGCGTTCGATACAGTTCACCACAGTCGTTTAATGAACACAGTAAGAGCATATGGAATATCAGACCAGTTGTGTGATTGGATTCAAGAGTTCCTAGATAACAGAACGCAGCATGTCATTCTCAATGGAGGGAAGTCTTCCGAAGTAAGAGTGATTTCAGGTATGCTGCAGGGGAGTGTCGTAGGACCGTTGCTATTCACAATATACATAAATGACCTTGTGGATGACATCGGATGTTCACTGAGGCTTTTTGCAGATGTTGTTGTAACAGTAGAAAATTGTACTGAAATGCAGGAGGATCTGCAGCGAATTGATGCATGGTGCAGGGAATGGCAATTGAATCTCAATGTAGACGAGTGTAATGTGCTGCTACAAAATAGCAGATCAGCAACTGGAAGCAGTTAATTCCATAAATTATCAGGGAGTATGCATTAGGAGTGATTTAAAGTGGAATGATCATATAAAGTTGATCGTCGGTAAAGCAGATGCCAGACTGAGATTCATTGGAAGTATCCTAAGGAAATGCAATCCGAAAACAAAGGAAGTAGGTTACAGTACACTTGTTCGCCCACTGCTTGAATACTGCTCTACAGTGTGGGATCCATACCAGATAGGGTTGATAGAAGAGATAGAGAAGATCCAACGGAGAGCAGCGCGCTTCGTTACAGGATCATTTAGTAATCGCGAAAGCGTTACGGAGATGACAGATAAACTCCATTGGAAGACTGTGCAGGAGAGACGCTCAGTAGCTCGGTACCGGCTTTTGTTGAAGTTTCGTGAACATACCTTCACCGAGGAGTCAAGCAGTATATTGCTGACTCCTACGTATATCTCGCGAAGAGACCATGAGGATAAAATCAGAGAGATTCGAGCCCACACAGAGGCATACCGACAATCCTTCTTTCCACTAACAATACGAGACTGGAATAGAAGGGAGAACCAATAGAGGTACTCAAGGTAACCTCCGCCACACACCTTCAGGTGGCTTACGGAGAATGGATGTAGATGTAGATGTAGACTCTTATAACTGCCATCTGGTTTCTGTACAAATTGTAAATAGCCTTTCGCTCCCTGTATTTTACCCCTGCCACCATCAGAATTTGAAAGAGAGTATTCCAGCCAACATTTTCAAAAGCTTTCTCTAAGTCTACAAATGCTAGAAACGTAAGTTTGCCTTTCCTTAATCTAGCTTCTAAGATAAGTCGTAGGGTCAGTATGGGCATCAAACTAAATTTGTGACTGGTTTGAAGATCGCTGGTGGGCAGGATGTAGCATATCATCTGAATGGAGCTTCAATGACAGATTAGAATGGAGTGTCATTGGCAAATACAGAAGTAGCTTTAGGCATGCCCCAGGGAACTGTGTAAGGATTGCTGTTGTTTATGGTGTAGATGAGTGACCTGGTCGATAACGTTGATACTAAACTTAGGATTTTTACATGTGATGCAGGTACAAGGACTGTATAAATATTCAGATATATTTTATAAAAATTTAAACTGGTGCAATGAATTGCAACCTGCTTTACATGTCCAGAATCGTAAAATTTGCACTTCAAAAAAAGCTAAAACATAGTACACTGTGACTGTAGTAGTCATAAATCACAATTGGCATTAGTCAACTCAAAACAATATCTGGGCATAACAGCTTGTAGGCATATGCAATGGAATGATCACATAGGCTCAGTAACAGGTTAAGTAGACTTCAGTTCACTGGCAATGATCCTACAAAGGAGCTCGCTTACAAGACATTGGCGTGACCCCATTTGAACACTGTTTAAGAATGTGAGATCTACACCAAATCTTACACAAGAACAATTCATGCAAGACATCAACAGAACGAGACAGACCATCAGGCTATGTCACTGTCAAATGCTGAGGGCTCATACTAGAAATACTGAATGCTTAAAGTGAAGTTTTCAGATACCATCTGTGATTTTAAAAAGTTAGAGTATAGTATTGGAATTGAGGAACTAACAATGATAAACAAGCCAACTTCATAACGGATTTTCGTCATTAATTTTGTGTGGTAAATTTCTGAAAAGCAAAAAATATTTCGAAATATCAACATTTATTTGCTAGCAGAAGAACACACAAACATATATCACAATATTCATAAGGAAAACATGGAGCCTGTTGTCTTATCCCTTATGTCTTTCCCCTATGTATCACATAGCGCCAACAAACGTACTTTTGTCCCTCAATAGAGCTAACGATTTCACTTAATAACAGGCTATTAATATAAACTGATTTACAAATTTCTACTTGTACACAGTGTGAGCATCAGGTCCATTCAGCATTTTAAAACCAAAATAAGTTTTCATTTTCAAACATACTGTCTCTCTTACATAGAGCTCAAGGGAAAAAATTTCCATGTTGTTGTAGAACATTTGCAATTTGTCATGAAGACGAAAGAAAATAGTAAAATACAGACTAGCAAGACGCAAAAACTGTTTCAGAGCTGAAGATGACAGCACTGAGATTATTGTGGAAAATTTAAGTCTGTCTCGAAAGGATAGGCTAGTGGAAAATGAAGATGGTACATTTGTCGCAGGCAAGAAACTCAAATCTACCAAGGTAAAATCAAAGCTGCACATGAGACTGTTTGGCCAAGACTAGTATAAGGGGTAGGCATAAAATTATAACTGAATCCTTCTATGAACCACCAGGGCCATCTCCTGATGTAATCCACACCTTTAAAGAAATTAAGAACAAAGTTCCTTCAGTCACAAGTTGCGTTTATTTACTGCACTATGCATTTCGAGCCCTGGAGGCTAATCTTCAGGTGCTTTTTAGCGATTTACATCAGGTTTTTTTAGTTGTTTGCCTGTTGATGTTACATTATTGTGTTACAACTTGGTATATTGTAGATATAAGTTTAACAGTGTTAATAATATGAAACTAAGTTAAAGTTTAACATTGTATGATGTCTGCTTCTGTTGTGTAGTTGGTATACACAATACACATCTTTAATTTTGGAGTACATACTGGAATATATATATATATATATATATATATATATATATATATATATATATATAGTCACACACTTTTTCGTACATTGTAGTAGCAGAACGTAAACATGCCAAAGATTCTCGTTCATGCAGATGCTCTACTTCTAAATATAATCGATTTTCTTGTTACACAGACGATAATATGGTATAGTACTACTAATACACAGGTATTATTAGAATAATTATTTGGCACCATGTTGTAGGTTGTCAGCTGTTTGTGCTATTATAGATTTGATTCCTCAGGAAAAAATTAACTTTTAAAGGTGTAGAAAAAATTGTGGCTGTTAAACTCTGTTTGTTCATTCAACAAGTTTTCGGAATATTTTTCTTTGTGTAGCATTATTTCTAACTGTTCTAGTAGATTAAGTTTTTTACTGTTGGGTTCTGTGTGAAGTACAGTTAGGCTGTTGTGGATGTTGTCAAGTCTGTGTTTATTAATATACATATGGTTAGCTATTGTAGAATTTTCAAAATGGTTTAGTCAAAAGGCGTTGGTGTGTTCTTTATACCGTGTGTGGAAGGTTCTTCCAGTTTTTCCTATATAAAATGCAGGGCAACTGTTACATTGTAATTTATATATTCCACTGTGTTGTGTTATTGGCTTGTTTGTGTTCACTGTGTGAGCTAAGTGGTATCCAAGTTCGCTGTTTGTGGAGAAAGATATTTTAATATTGGTTTTTATGAATAAGTTAGCTACTTTTTGTGATACTGTAAAGATTTGTTTTTGTCGGTAGTTTTCTTTTCAGTGTTTTTGCGAGTGATGTAGGTCTGAATTTTTCTAGATAGTTTATCAATTCATTTTACAGAGTAACCATTATTTACTACAATTGTTTTGATAGTATCTATTTCTTGTGTTAGTGCTTTGGGTTTTAAAGGTAATGTATGTACCCTGTTCAACATTGATCTAAATGCAGCATACTTATGTGTGTTCAGGTGGTATGAAGACTCACATATTGTGATGTCAGTGTAGGTTGGTTTTCGGTAAATGTACAAGTTATGTTCTTGTTGTTCATTCACAATTGTGAGTTCTAAGAAATTTATGGATGGATTTGTTTCATGTTCTATTGTGAACTTTATTTTATTGTGGAGTGAGTTGAATGATGCGAGGAGCTCTTCAAGTTCATCTTTAGTGCCATCAAAAAAGAGTAGTGTGTCATCTACATATCTCTTGTAATACACAATTTTTTGAACAAGTTTATTTTCTCCTTTGAAGAACTTATTCTCTAAGTGATTGATGAAAATGTCAGCTAGGAAACTTGACATGCAGTTACCCATAGCTAAGCCTTCTTTCTGTTGATAGATTTTATTATTAAAATAGTAGTTGTGGGCAGTACTAGTTCAAGTAGATCTACTAACTCTGTAATCTCTGGTATGGTTAGTTTTTTGTGTGTGATGAGGTTTTTTCTAATAATTTCAATTGTTTCTGTAAGAGATATATTTCTGAACAGGTTGATAATGTCAAATGAGCAAATCTAGCTTCTCTGGGGATTTTCACATCTTTGATGAGTGTTGTTCACTCATGCGCATTTTTTATTGTGTATGTGGTTTCAAAAGTGTAAAATTCTCTGAGGATATTATTTAACAACTGTGAAAGTTTATGTGCAGTTGTGTTCTTGGAGTTAACAATTGGTCTAATTGGAGAGTTCTGTTTATGGATCTTTGGCTGTGCTCTGAGTTTGGGGGCAGTGGGATTCATTAATGTGCAACTTTTTATTTGTTTATCAGACAGGAGGAAGTTACATTGGTTAAGCATTTTCTTCAATTTTTTCTGAAACTTAGTGGTTGGATCATGGTTCAGTTCAGTAATGTTATTCTGAGAAAAAATTAAGAGTTTTAGTAATGCAGTCATTTTATAAAGGATGACCGTGGAATTTCCTTTATCTGATTTCACAACAAGAGCATCATGTTCATTGAGTTTGTGTTTCAGTTGTTTCAACACTTTGTTTTCTTCAAAAGTTGGGTTGGAGTGTTGTTTTGCTTTTTTCTCTTCTTTCTGGATAATTTCATTAACATTATGTGCTAAGACAATCTGTTCATTGTGGTTTAGGTTGGCCATATCTGCAGCTTTCTTTGTATCAACTATGATGTTTTTTTTAAATTATGATGATTAAATTTTGGTTTAATATTGTGTTTAAGACCTTTGTTCAGTAAAGCTTGTTCTGTGTTTGTGAGTTAATGTTGGTTTCGTTAATAACTCATTCATAGAAACTCTGTGTTTTAGAAGTTACATTATTATGGGCACTGTCATAGTTTTCTTTAAGGGATTCAAGTTTTTTTGTATGTTTATCAGTTATAGTAGTTCTAACTTTTTTGCACAAGGTTGTAACATATTCGTCTACATAATACATTTCTAATGGATGTAGTATGCTACTTAACTCTAGATGTAGGTGGTAAAGAGATCTATTAAGTTCTTATTTTCGCTTGTACTGTAGTTTGATTTCTGTACGTAACCAGCTGTTCTCGAATTTTTTCGTAGCTATTCTGGCTGCTTGTGAACGCCACTTTTTCGTAATGTTAATGTAGTTTGGAATAAAACCATGAGATACACATTCTTTGTTAAATTTGACACTACAAATCACTTTTGTTAGCTTAAGTTTCATATTTTTAAATGAGTACAGTGTTCTTAGTGCCTGGCTAGGCAAATATAACATAATTTTATCCATTGTTTTCCAGTTCGTCCGCAATTGTTCTTGTTCGAATCCCAGAATATTTACATTGTCTTCTTTTGTAAAGGAATTTCGGAAAAAACGTATTTAGTAACTCTGCTTTAGTGGCACTGTCATGAATAACATCACCGTTGTTATTGTGCAGTGAAGGTATTGTTTGTGTCTCACCACTCATGTACTTTATATACGACAAGAATCTCTTTGGATCCCCTGCCAGATTTCGAGGCAGAGTTTTGTTGTGGACGCTATTAAAATTTGTGTAAAATGACTCATACTTGTAGCATTATGATCTATTGTGCAAATGATATGTGGAACATGAAACTAGCTGAAAGTGAAACAAAATGGGCAAATCATTATCAGCCAGCTGATCAAAATGTTTGTGACAAGTATTTTTGCCAGAAGTGAGAAATATGACAGCAAAGGAGACCTGCAAAGTCTCTTGAACAACGAAGGCCCTAAAAATCCTAGAAAACCCATCCCTAATAATGAATCCAGGTGCAACAGTAATAGAACATGAAGAAGCATCAGCTGCAGAAGTAAGTGTCAGCGGAAAAACAGCTGTAACAATAGCTGCTGCTGAAGCAATACGAGTAAAAGACCTAGAATCATTCCTGATGATGAAAAGGATGAAACAGATATGGTCACAACTTGCACATCTACACAACAACAACAGTAGCATTAGATGACACAGGAGCAACACCACAAAAACAAGAGGACACAACACCATGTGAAAGGTGCAATGTCGAAAGCAGGTGAAAAAGAGTGTCTCCATTCTATCTGAAGGATTTTTATAACCTCAAGAACAAGGAGGGGGAGGCCATCATGATATGTACAACTAAATGTTTAGAAGTCTTCCGCCAAAACATACAATCCATTAAAAACAACATTCCATAACTAGAAGCAAATTTGCAAACGCTAGACAGCTCAGTTGTATGCCTTACTGAACACAGTAATTAACTCTAACTTCATATGGTCTTGCTTGTTTCTATTGTTTACTCTTCATGAAAGCTGGGGTTAATATATTTCCGTGAAAAGAGGTACTTCATTTAAAAACAGAAATGATCTTACTGCATTAAGTGTTGATAGACATTTTGAACTATCATCTGTTGAAGTAAAAGAACATAGCATGTCGAAAAACTTAATTTTATTTTTGGTGTACCAGCACCCCAGAGGTGGTGTGGACATTTTTATCTCAAAACTACCTCCGACACTAGCTAAGGCATTTTGTTCAAAAATAAACATGATCATGTATGGAGATTTAAATATCTATATGATTAAGTCAGTTGATGTCAGCAATGCATACTTTAATGTTCTGTACAGTTCCAGGATATCTACACTTTTACATTGCCTTACTAGAGTACTCAAGAAATCTTCTACATTGCTAGACCATGTAACAACAAATATAAATATGAAAAAAATCCCACACACATATTCAAGTTATATGCCTGTCAGATCATTTGTGTCAGATATTAAAAGCAAATATTTGTGAAGAAAAGTCTCCAGAATTAAAAGTGTAGAAAAGGGTTTTCTTAAAGTCAAACCTGCATGAAGTTTCACTCAAGACACATTATGAAGGGGGGCAGAAAGTGTATGTGAAAAATATGTTTAATAATTTCATATCCATGTTTCAACTAAAATTTGAAGAAGCATTCCAAAAACATTGCATTCCATTGAAACTTTAGAAAGAAATATACTAGTGACAAGAAGTATCAAAAAATCCTCTGGAACTCTTTGGTATGTCGCTAACATAAAAAAATAGAGTGACAAAGCCTTTCTGCAATTTTGTAAAAACTATAGGAGAATTTACAGGAAGGTATTGATAGGTGGTAAAAAGTTTACAAACTATTAAATACTACTGCAGGCAGAAAACAAAAGCAAAGCAGCTTGGAATATCATGAAATGGGTGGTAGAAAATGCTGAGAAAAAACATTTGAATTCACAAATTAAAAATGAAGATAGTCAAAGAAGTCACTCAAAAAAATAGCAAACTTTGTGAAAAGTTACTTTAGCAACATTGTTGAGAAATTACAACAGAAATTTCCAGCCACATATGTCTTATCCACCCAGGACCAGCCACCAAACTCAATAGTACTCTATATAGTAACGAGAGAGAGAGAGAGAAGTGGCACAAGTTATATGCCAATCAAAAAGCAAAATATTAACAGTTCTAGATGAAATCCCAGCTTGTGTTCTTAAAGAATGTGCATAGACCGTAAAAGCTCCATTGACAAACATAATCAATGATTGACTGAAATCTGTTTGTTTATCTGACTACCTAAAGCAAGCTAAAGTAACACCTACACCTGAAAATAGTCATACAAAAATGTTGAAAACTATAGGCCAAGCTCTTCACTGTTCATCATTTCCAACATTACTGAAAACCTAACGAAAAAATAGACGGATGAGGTACCTAAGTAAAGTTAACCTTCTTTGCAATGAACAGCACTATTTCAGGCCCACAAGAAGTACAGAATCTGCTACTGAACAGTTTACAAAAGGCCTTCTTGAGGCACTGGACAAAGGTGATCATGTGAACAGAATTTTCGTGGACTTATCAAAGGTATTCGGCACAGCTGCCCATAATGCTCCATTCTTAATTGGAGAGAAATCTTCCTTGGCCAATGTAGTGTTTGGGAAACACAAAGACAAACAGTAGAAATTCTCTCCATGTGTGGGTGGGCATTATTTTGTTGAAATGGAATCCTAGGATGACTTACGATGAAGAGCAACGAAAGAGGGCATAGAAAAATCATTGATGTAAGAGTGTTTCAGATGGCTACCAAAGTGAATGAAATGAAAAGAGCCCTTCCCTATGCAGTTGACAGTGTTTGGCACAGAATATATGTAGAAGTTGACATGAACTAGTCATCCGGTTGCGAGTGGTTGAAAACATATGGTTTCCAGTTTGGAAATTGTGATTGTGAACATTAAGCGGTATTTACACATGCTATGATTTGGTCTGGTCTGGTGCCTCAATGTTTCAATGCCAGTAGGCGTTAACAGATGCAGGGAACAGATTCTGCTGTGCATAGTTTTCGAAATAGTATGGAGTTTCCCTGGCTGTGTTAGTGCAGATAATGCGAACGACCTGCTGCCCACAAAACACTGTTTCCACGTTTTATAACTAGAAAGGGGCTTTCAGTACCATTTTGATGGCTTTAGAAAGAAAAGTGACACAACTCAAAAATGTAATGCCTGAAACAACTTGAATTAAAGAATTAATTCTATAAAAATTATACTGAAATAGTATAAGCTTCCTTTAAATTTTAAGTAAGTATTGTTGGCATTAAATTTCCTTATATTTTTTGTACATATTGCGGCACTTCACTCGTATTTATCAGTGACAAACCAAAAATTGCCATTTTTCGACTTTTGTCACTTTTCTTGCCAAGATGCCATTTATAGACTCAGGTGCAGCCTGGAAGTAGTCTGATGGCGGAGTATTTTCGTGATCTCGCTTTAGAGCTCAAATTGAAGGACGAAACTTAAGCACTCCAATGAAAATTGTTATTGTGGAGGATGATGTCTCACCACTTGAGATCTATCTGATGATGCCATACCCACGAACTCTCTCATAGTATGCACTGTTCCAGATAATACTGTACCTCTCTGATTTCTGTGGTTGGACAACTAAGGATGTTCCTCTACAGCTCTAGAAAGAGCTGAACAAGGGATTACGACCTTTTTTTGACACTACTATAATCACTCACAAAGTTGAAGCTGAAAAGAATTTAAGTAAATGTGTGAACCTTGTGGCCATGATGGGGGACTTGTGGGATAGTGGTGGGGGTAAAATCTGGAGCCAAAAGTAAACTGGCATCCTACATTACCTTCTGCAGTTACTTACGGCAATATAACTGGCGCCTTACGATTTTGGGTTTCCCAACATTACCTAGGGACAAGTCAAACAACTGCATGTTGACGTCATAGCCAAGTGGCGATCGTAATAGGAAGCAGGTAACACCAAAAGAATTGAGTGGCTCGTAAAATCAGCAATTTTTGAGCTGATGTTGAAATGAGATTAGGAAACAGTTAATAGTCGTTTATGTGGAATTGAAACAAAAACAATGAAGAACGCATAACTGATTAATTTCGCGCATAGCATATATAAAATGGCTACTGTGCAACGTCACACAAGCCGAAAAAGTGTAAGCATTAAAGTGTAAGGATCTTTTGTAAAAGTGTATGTAATATTTGTAAGTTTTATTCTTCGATAGTCAAGTTTGGTTCTATGTTTTGCGTTGTATTGCGGAGTTTATACATGAGCTCAGTTAACGTGCATTAATTGTGAAAATATAGCATATGATGCATTCACATCCAGCATTCATCCTTTTATTGAAGAGGAAATAATAATTTTCTCACAGTGATGACACCAAATTGAACAACTATCATCTACAAATGCATTGCTACAAACCTTTCACAATATCGCTTACAGCAACTTCACTTCTGTAAAAGAAGAACCTCAAACTCAACACCATAATTCTATCACAAAATCTGTGGCGACTGCAAGCAACAGCAATCACATGGACAACAGCAACATCAAGATTTTCTCCTTTTGGCCTACAAATGTTCAGTTGTGGTTAACATGGGTAGAAGCCATTTTCCATTTCCACAGTATTATGTCAGACATAGAACAACTCATGGTAGTTATTGCACAACTGGATTTAAGTGTTCATGAGCAACTAGCAGACGTGTTCCATCATGTCTCCTACAGTTCTAATAGAAACAATTTTGCAGCATTTTGTGCTGCCAGCAGAATCACAGTTGCATAAAATCATTGATAGGAAGAGAGTGCAAATGGTTTCTCTTCCCAAGCGCTCTGTTCACTGTGCGCACTGGCTGGACAGGGCCAACTGTCAGAACAATCCCTCAAACTGTTTTAACTCTGTCCTTTACCCCAGCAAGTTTGGGCTATTCTATCAGCCTTTACAGATCTGCCTAGAGACGCACTCATACACAAGCTAATGCTATTGCCATTGCTCATACAGAAATTAATGGGAGGACAGTGCATCAGAGATAATGGCAGGCGACCTCGAAACATGCACAGCAGTGACAGTTGCATTTGATGGCCTTGCATCATGTCTTACAACTCCGTCATCTCATAGTTCGACGCTGGAGTCATCTATGAGCTTCTTAGTTAATGAATTAATTCGCTCCAACACTAGACTGCAGAAGCAGGAAGAGGCAGTGGGTGCACCCACCCACGAAAATCAAGGCTGCAAATGGTGTTCGTCTCACTGACGTTTTGGTAAGGTTGCAAGAAGGTGTTCCAAGCCCTGTGCCTGTTCAAACTCTGAAGACAAGCGCCAAAAGGTATGTATTCTTGTCTCTACCAGTTGAAGGGCCTAACAAATGCAAAATGACACAGTGTCTGCAGTGACAGGTTGGGCTAGACTTTTTGTGAAAGACAGACTAATTGGTGGCCTCTTCCTAATTGATACCAGATCAGAGATAAGCTTTTATCCAAATTCACAAGCTGTGTACCCTAGCACCAGACCAGCACCTATTTTCACAATGGTCAACAATTTGCCAACTGCAGGATTTGGAAGGATAAATTTCGCTCTAGACATGGATGATAATTTCTGCTGAAGATGGACCTTCATTGTGACAGATGTTAGGGACGCTATTTTGGTTGCTACTTCTTATATTATTTCTCTGTAATGTCTGACTTAGTGAAGCAATGTCTAGTTAGAATCCACACTCTCCTGTTCACTCTACTGCGCCAGGTCGTGTGTTGTGTGATGTCAACAGGTCATATTACTGAAGATTTCCGTGTCGACCGCACCTTCTGCATCAAGCCAACAGTGTTTGCTATCGCATCACCTCCATGTGGAATGAACACAAGTGTGCTACACAAGAAGAATCTAACACGCTATTCTGCTTTTGGTCTTCTGTCAAAGCGGTAGGTGGATCAAAACAAAATGTCCAGACAATCTGTAACCAAAACTGTACGGAAACAGAGGATGACAGACTGAAGGCCGAAATACTAAATGTCTTTTTCCAAAGCTGTTTCACAGAGGAAGACTGCACTGTAGTTCCTTCTCTATATTGTCGCACAGGTGACATAATGGTAGATATCGAAAGAGACGACAGAGGGATAGAGAAACAATTAAAATCGCTCAAAAGAGGAAAGGCCGCTGGACCTGATGGGATACCAGTTCGATCTTACACAGAGTACGCGAAGGAACTTGCCCCCCTTCTTGCAGCGGTGTACCGTAGGTCTCTAGAAGAGCGTAGCGTTCCATAGGATTTGAAAAGGGCACAGGTCATCCCTGTTTTCAAGAAGGGACGTCGAACAGATGTGCAGAACTATAGACCTATATCTCTAACGTCGATCAGTTGTAGAATTTTGGAACACGTATTCTGTTCGAGTATAATGACTTTTCTGGAGACTAGAAATCTACTCTGTAGGAATCAGCATGGGTTTCGAAAAAGACGGTCGTGTGAAACCCATCTCGCGGTATTCGTCCACGAGACTCAGAGGGCCATAGACACAGGTTCCCAGGTAGATGCCGTGTTCTTGACTTCCGCAACGCGTTTGATACAGTTCCCCACAGTCGTTTAATGAATACAGTAAGAGCATATGGAATATCAGACCAATTGTGTGATTGGACTGAAGAGTTCCTAGGTAACAGAACGCAGCATGTCATTCACAATGGAGAGAAGTCTTCTGAAGTAAGAGTGATTTCAGGTGTGCTGTAGGGGAGTGTCGTAGGACCGTTGCTATTCACAATATGCATAAATGACCTTGTGGATAACATCAGAAGTTCACTGAGGCTTTTTGCGGATGATGCTGTAGTATATTGAGAGGTTGTAACAATGGAAAATTGTACTGAAATGCAAGAGGATCTGCAACGAATTGACACATGGTGCATGGAATGGCAATTGAATCCCAATGTAGACAAGTGTAATGTGCTGCGAATACATAGAAAGAAGTATCCTTTATCATTTAGCTACAATATAGCTGGTCAGCAACTGGAAGCAGTTAATTCCATAAATTATCTGGAAGTAGGCATTAGGTGTGATTTAAAAGTGAATGATCATATAAAGTTGATCGTTGGTAAAGCAGATGCCAGACTGAGATTCATTGGAAGAATCCTAAGGAAATGCAATCCGAAAACAAAGGAAGTAGGTTACTGTACACTTGTTCGCCCACTGCTTGAATACTGCTCAACAGTGTGGGATCCATACCAGATAGGGTTGATAGAAGAGATAGAGAAGATCCAACGGAGAGCAGCGCGCTTTATTACAGGATCATTTAGTGATTGCGAAAGTGTTACGGAGATGACAGATAAACTCCGTTCAGTAGCTCGGTACGGGCTTTTGTTGAAGCTTCGAGAACATACCTTCACCGAGGAGTCAAGCAGTATATTGCTCCCTCCTACGTATATCTCGCGAAGAGACCATGAGGATAAAATCAGAGAGATTAGAGCCCACACAGAGGCATACCGACAATCTTTCTTTCAACGAAAAATACGAGACTGGAATAGAAGGGAGAACCGATAGAGGTACCCAAGGTACCCTCCACCACACACCGTCAGGTGGCTTGCGGAGTATGGATGTAGATGTAGATGCTGCTGTTGCTGGGTGGCAGCAGAGTTGTCAGTTAATGACTATACAAATCTTGGAGATCCAAGCTCTCTGCAAGGAGGAACAGTTTGGCATTATGTTGTTGCATGAGGACACTGCCTCGCTGCATTGGTGGATCTACACCATTTCCAAACAACTGGAAGCGGCCTGCTACGTGAGCTTCGCTGCATGGTCCCTGCATAGGACCAGTGTCTCGCCGTCACCCCCTCTCCTGTGGTCAGTGGTGAGATGGAAAACAATAACTTTAGTCTCCAGCTATTATGTAAATTTTCAGCACTTATAGACCCAGTCTTAGGCATAACCGCTGCCACTACGACTTCCCATCGTGTTGCTGTGAAACCCAGATGCCTACCTCTGGATAAACTGTAGTTACTCCGTCGGAATTTAATAAAATGCTTTCTGATGGTTCAGTGGTTCGATTCCACAGTGTGTGATCTTCCGCACTACACATGGTGAATGAGGGGAACGGTTCTTGGCGTTTTTGCGGCGATTAGAGAGGGTTAATTGCCTGTACCATCCTGGACAGATACTCTATACCAAAAGTGACTTTCAACAACAATGTGGCCGAAACATTATGTCTTCAGTGTAGTCTATTGCACCAAAGCTCTTTCTCAGTCCAATAGCTAAGAGGGACAAACATAAAACAGCCATTACAAAACCATTCAGATTTTTCGAGCACAACAGTATGCCTTTTGGTTTGTATAATGTTGCACAAACTTGGTTACTGGTATTAAGCTGTTGTCTGAAAATGTGAACATTATGCAGCTGTCACCACCGACCCCCTTCAGAGGTCTCCACATGATGGTTAATTACTACAGACATCATGTGCCTCACTACCTGCCCTTCAAAAACCGATTAAACTCTTATCAAATGGCAAAAACAGACTGGGCAACTAGTATGTCCCATGGATTTTCGCATGCATAACTGCTTTCCACTCCATAAAGATTGTGCTTGCTAAAGCTGCACCACGTGCACATCCAGTTGTGATGGCACCCAGCGCTATTAATGATTGAAGCACCCCAGACGAGCGTCAGCTCTGTTTTGCAGCAACTTGTATCCTCTTCCAGGCAACCTCCGGCATTTTTCAAAATGGTTCAAATGGCTCTGAGCATTGTGGGACTTAACATCTGAGGTCATCAGTCCCCCAGAACTTAGAATAACTTAAACCTAACTAACCTAAGGACATCACACACATCCATACCCGAGTCAGGATTCGAACCTGCGACTGTAGCGGTCGTGCGGTTCCATACTGAAGTGCCTAGAACCGCTCGGCCACACCGGCTGGCATTTTTCTCAAAAGATCTGTCCCTGTAACAGCAATGTTGGAACGCATTTGACAGGGAGGTGTTGGCCTTGTACTTTGCCAGCAAGCATTTCCAGCTGTGGCTTGAGGGGCACTCTTTTACTGTGTCCACAGATCACTAGCTCCTTACATCAGTGTTTCACAGAATCACAGAAGTAAACTCCCACTGTTAATGTCGGTAGGCAGATTTCATTGCAAATTTTACAACCGTCATGTGACACATCTCCGGCCAGGACAATGTCATTGTCAACAGTTTGTCTCAGGATTCTGCGTCGATTGCAGCCATTGATTGGGATGTCCTGGTTGTTCGAGATTCAGATCCCTTCCGTCATCAGCAGATCGATCATCAATAAATCTCCATCTTGAACTCCTTCCTCTGCGAGGTTGTCACCTAAATGTATGGTGTGAAATGTCTTGTAAGTTTCGCCCCTTATTCCTGCTAAATGGCGCCACCCCATTCTTTACTTTTTTCACAACTTCTTTCACCTGGGTATCAACGCTGGCGCTAAATTAGTAGCTAATAAGGTCATCTGGATGGTGCTGCAGAGGGATTGTCGGTAGTGAACGAGGTATTGTCTCACAGTAAATCTTCAAAAACTGTTCTCCATGTTTCTCTGCCTATCTCTGCTTCAGGGAGATTTCCACGCATCCACTTGGATATTGTTGAGACCCTTCCCACCTCTTGTGATTCTGCTAGCTAGTGACAACAACAGACAGATTCACAAGGTGGCCTGAGGCTGTCCTGGTCACAGTCGTTCCTGCTCCCTGCATGTCCAGGCTCTGATTAATTCTTGTTTTTCATTATTTTGCATCCCTCAGATTATTACTACCGACAGATGTAGGCAATTTGAGTGCCATTTGTTTGATGAGATTAATTGTCTATGTGGGTGTAGTCATATTGATATTACGAGCTAGCATCCCACCGGTAATGGGATGGTAGAGCACCTACCCCATACTTTGAAAGTGAGCCTGGCATGCCATTCTGTCTCTTGGCCTGTTCACCTTATCTAAGGTTCTTCTGGGCCTTTGAACCACTGTAAAAGAGGATATCGACTGCTCTACGGCCAGCTCATTTACAGAGAAACTTTTAGGGCCCCAGGTGAATTTTTCCTCCATCCCTCTTCCTTATCTTCTATTGGAGACTTTGAACTCTTCTTACAGAAGCTGCTATCGCATATGCAATTCTTTTTTCCACAGAACCCTGTGCATCATGGTACAAAACCTGTTTTCTGTTGCAATGGTTTATGTACATGCCTTCTGGTCTGGCTAAGGGAGGGGCTTCAGGCTTCCACTCCCCCCATTATATGGGGGCCTCTTTAAGGCATTACAGTATTTGACAAGACCTTTGTCCTGGATGTAAACAGAAGCAGAGAGCTGTGTTGATTGACCAACTGAAGCCAACTTATACAGAGGAGTATTGTGTTCTACGGTTATCCCATGGGTGCCACAAGTACCTCAGTCAGCTCACTCACTCCTCCTTTCCCTCTTGCAAATCCACCACTCGTTTTTTCGTGGGACATAGCGCAGATTTCTTGTCGCTTTCCGCACATTCAGAGGGCTCTTGGTTTTCCTCACAGATCTCAGCTGAGTAATGTGGAATGCCTCAATTCAAATTGGAGAAAATTTGTTTTTCCCAACTCCACCCTTCAAAACAAAGACGTGAGAGGGATAGGGCTGATGTTGCTCAGTTAATGTGTATTGCCTGTGAAAATAAAATGCACAGTACATTCACAGCCAATGTACCTCATTAAATTGAAGAGGAATCATAAATTTCCAACAGTGTCACATTTGTAAACAAAGTTGATGATGTCTTTAAAAAATGTGTTATTTCCTGGGACATTTTTGCATGTGTAGTAGTTGTTTAGTAAAACGTTCACACATTTCCAACTAATATGTTATACAAAAACATTGAGGCATGCACATCACAGTCAGTTCCATTCACACAATTCTCTGTTACCAGCGCAATTTCAAAAACAAATTCAGTGACTAGAATTTTTTCAATGAAACTCATTTTGAATAGACCTCCACTTTCAAATCATTATCTATCATAATACACACTAAGTAATGGGACCACAGATAGATCGATACACATTAAATTAATACATATTTCTTTCATTGTTTTTCTCAATTCTTCCGTAGAAATATTACTTTACGCCTCTGTAGCGTAGCGGTAGCGTTACCGCCTACCACACAGGGGGCCTGGGTTTTGTGTGTCCACCATCATCATTTTCATCATCATTGACTCGCAAGTCGCCGAAGTGGCGTTAACCAACAAGGAACTCCCCCGAATGGGGCCTCCCGGCCAACAATGCAGTACGATCATTTCATTTCATTACATTAACTTCATCTTTCAGTACCTGAAGGCTGGTATATGAAATCTTTTTAAATACTCAAACCGGTTAGCTTCATTAATCTTGATGCTTTCCTGCAATGCTGCTGCCTTCATGATCATTTCGTTCTGGTCCCTCTCTGGATGGTCCTACAGCTGGGGATAGCACGCTGGACGGATCGGCACCGTGTCTCTCACGATATCTGCATCAAATCGTTGTTTTGAAAGTGGGGCAGTTATGATTTTTCCGTCTGTGGCAGGTACTCCTCAGATAATGTGTTTATTTTTTAAATGTCTGTGACACACCTGGAAAATGAGCAGTAAAGTACGTTAATTGTAAAACATTTAAGCCAAGTGATCCGGAAAACAATAATAAACCATTATCTAAGACATGCTTTACTAAATTACATTCAAAACAGAACTTACGACTGAATTATTGTAACTGCGAAATCGTATATTTAATTGAGTGGTGTCGTTTCTGTGTCATTACATCGTCTTTATGAAATTTGAACCTATGAATCGTGTTTACTGCAGTGTAATTTCCATTACCTATTCGTAACGAAGATAAAACAGAATAAACGTGCATTATGCTGCTTTAAACTCACATAAACACAACTAGTAACGCACAATAGGAGTGGTGTGTACCGTACTTAAATAATATCTCGTAGAGCACTTGCCCGCGAAAGGCAAAGGTCCCGAGTTCGAGTCTCGGTCGGGCACACAGTTTTAATCTGCCAGGAAGTTTAATATTTCGTAAGATTATATAACACAACGGATTTTTTATTCCAACATGTTTTTGATACAACACCAGACAGCTGTTGACTGTGCCGCTTCTCGATGACGTCACAACTTCGAATTCTTGCAGTTGCTGGGCCTTTCTATTTACGTGGTATGTTTACACAATGCGAACCCTACGGCGCAGTTCGTCTGGCGCCGTAAATCATTGCATGTGTAAACGCGCCAACGCGGCTTTATGCCTATTTCAGTGTGCTTTATGATATGGTGTTAACTTAGAACTCTGATATTTTTCCACTGCCTAAAAACTGAATTGATACAATAAAGGAAACTAGTTTCAGCTGGCCATGGGGCAATCTAGGCACAGCTGATGCGGTATTGAGTATCTTTGTAGACCTTTCTCAGGCAAGTGGAATGTGGACTGTAGAGGCCAAGTTCGCTGTGTAATGTGTACAAAGGTCGGACAGTGGGTAATTGGCTGAATAGTTTCTACCGTCGAATCGACAAATTAACCAACAGCACGATGTCCGCACTAAGAAACGTACGCAGTTATTACCTTATCAGTATTTATACGTCTTTAATGCCTAGTAATCATCTGTTTGTTTACAGTTTTGTCAGCCAGTTTATGCTAGCATAAGGTTTTCAAAACATTATCCTGAGAATGCTGCAGAATAGAACCCTTAATGTGAATTTTTACGTGACGCCTCACCATATCTGCCCCATCTTTATCTAGATTGCTGGAATTCCTTTACGACCTGGCCTGAGGACATTGTCTAGTGCTGCTGCAAAACCAGCTGCAGCAGAAGGACACCATCCTAATGGATACGCGTTTGGTGAGCACCTTTAACGCCTTTTACGCACTGGAAAGAGTTTTTAATGGGTTATGTAAATGTGGAACAGTGCTTGGGTTACGAAACTGCATGAATTGCTACTGATGTTTCCTTTACTAGGCGTAATATATAATTTGCTGTTTAGCAACCTCATAAATGTTTAAGGATATACATCACGAGGGGGCGAAACTGTCTTTGCTCAAGCAATTACTGCCGAATTTTCTTGATTCTTATTGGCAGAAGATAAGTACGGGCTAAAATGTTACTGTAGCCCTCAAAGGCTCTTCGTGTTAAGTAGTTTGTGCTGTGCTTTCTAGTGACGTTTATTAATTATTATTCTGTGGTATTAGAATGAAGTATTCATTCTAAAAGTATGGCAGTAAGTTTCCAGAAGACAATACAATCGTCTGTTATGAAGTTCAGGAAACAGAGCAAGAAGAATGTTGTGGTTTTCAGCCTGAAGACTGGTTCCTTGCACGTCGTGTGCTAGCCTATCCTGTGCGTGACGTTTATTAATTATTATTCTGTGGTATCAGAATGAAGTATTCATTCTAAAAGTATGGCAGTAAGTTTCTAGAAGACAATACAATCGTCTGTTATGAAGTTCAGGAAACAGAGCAAGAAGAATGTTGTGGTTTTCAGCCTGAAGACTGGTTCCTTGCAGGTCGTGTGCTAGCCTATCCTGTGCGATCTCCCTTCATCTCTACATAAGTGCTACAATGTACAGCCATTTGAACCACCTTACTGTGTTCATCCCTTGGTCTCCCTCTACAATTTTATACCCTGTACCCTTCGCTCCAGTTGAAATTGAAAATTACCTGATGCCTCGGGGTGTTGTCTACAAACCAATCCCTTATTTTAGTCAAGTTGTGCCACAGGTTTATTTTTCTACAATTTGATTCCATACACACTCTTTAGTTATTCAGTCTAGACCTACCTCTGTAGTCTTCAGCATGTATCTGTAGCACAACATTTTAGAAGGTTCTATTATTTTTGTCTGAACCAATTATTGCTCGCATTTCACTTCAGTGCAAGGCTACACACCACACGCCATCAGTTCCTTTGCTGCCCAAATAGCAAAACTCATCTGCTACATTTAGTGCCCCCTATTCTATTAGAACTGCCTGATTTAATTTGATTATGTTCCATTACCCTTGTTTTACTGTTATTTTTGTTCATCTTATAACTTTTTTAAAAACATTACATTAAACTGCTCTTCCAAGCCCTTTTCTGTCTGACAATTGCATTGCAATTGGGTCATTCCATGTCAAGTCACCCAGGCCTTGACACCAACCATGTCAGATTTTGATGAAACTTGGTACAATTACTTCTTTTATCATCCTGAAATCACTTGTAAAATTTTTTTGCTCTATCTCTTATAGTTTTTTTTATAAATTTTTAAAGTTTTTAGATTTGGCGTTGTTTCAGCAGTCGGAAATTGTAACTTAACGTGTCCTCACAACTAAAAAAAATTGTATATTAAAGAATACTCAAGATATCAGTATGAAATTTTGGAATAAGTTTGTGTATTATATCTAAATGTTAAAAAAAATTACCATAAAGATATATTAAAATCTTCCAAATGAAAAAAAATTTACAAGTTTTTTATTTTATTTTTTTAGCTAACGGATGTTTAGTTTTACAAAAACTGCAATATCTAGAGTCTCAGACCTGATAGAAAGCTCATATTTGTTTTAAAATACTCTTAATTGTATAGGCTATTAGATAAAAGAAAAATTATGTTGGCTTTTTAACCTGTTTAATAGTTATCTAATTTTTAAAATAATATTTATTATATTTTAAAAACAAAAAATACCAAGTGACTTAGACACCAAAAATAAGTTTTTATTTTCTTGGAGTAGCAATGTACACTTGGATTTTGTTTTGTTACTCCAGTTTTTTGAAGTAAAAAATTATTACAGTGTTAAATAGTGCTTGGATAGTATTTTATTAAGTTTATTCGAACTCTCAGTAAGTACTGTTACTTAGTTTACAGAGATTCTTTTCCAATATCCTATAAAAGTAACCAGAACAGTAATCAGACCAAAAGTGAAATCAGTATGTCAGATATTCAAACCTGTAGTGTAGGGTTATTTAAAAAATCTGACTGTTCCAAACAACCTACACACCTTCAAAAAAGTTACAACCGGTATCAGAACTGAGTGAGGAAGAAAAAGATTTGATCCACTTAAGATCTGGAATTAATCTGTGTGAATTTAAGAATATATGTTCACACCACAGCTGCTACTTTTTAAATGTTTTTGAAAAGTATCAAACAACATGTGTAGACCCACTAAAAAAACACAAAAAGCCCATCAAAAAATCGTTGAGAAGTGTAGGCTTGGATCTTTCTAAACAATTACTGACAAAAAATATTAGCATAAAACCCGGACGAAAGCTTTGCTCAACATGCCGTAACTTTTGTGAGGAAAAATTAAGAGTTGAAGTCAATGAAAGTGAAACAGATGATGAAGTCATGGTTGAATTAGAATCATTGGAATCCAGAAATGAATCCCTCGTACAAACAAACATTGCTCTTGATTATTTAGGTTTAACACCGATAAAGCTTCATGGCTTGTCAGAACAAAGTAAAGGGTCTTATTTTAAAATGAAGGTTAGCAGTATTGAAAAGACTGCAATAAAGGCGGTTTCAAAAGCATTAAAATATGATGCACCAAGTTCTGATGATGACGAAGAAGATAAAAGTGTGGTTGAGAAAGCAAAGGATTTTGATGTAATGATTTCTCTTATGAAAGAGAAGATTTCATCTGTTGGGAGGTCTAGAAAAATCCAGATTCTGACCTTGGCTCCAGATTCTTGGAGTCGAAATAAAGTGATGAAAGAATTTAATGTAAGCGAGTACATGGTGCGACAAGCTAGAAAGATAAAATCTGAAAAGGGTATTTTGGAAACTCCTGGTCCAAAAAAAGGTAAAACTCTTTCTGAAAATACAGTAAGACTTGTAACAGATTTTTATGAAAAGGATGAAAGTTCCCGAGTGCTACCTGGAACGAAAGACAAAGTAAGTGTACAAGAAAATGTGTACATGCAAAAAAGATTCATTTTGTGTAACTTGAGAGAACTCTATTATTATTTCAAATAGGAGAATCCCGAGGTAGAAGTAGGATTTTCAAAATTTTGTTTCTTGAGACCTAAATGGTGTATCCTTGCTGGTGCTGCAGGCACACACACTGTATGTGTATGCAGTATCCACCAGAATGTTAAACTATTACTGGATGCTGTGAAAATTTAAGAATCTTATAAAGACCTAATTAAGATGCTTGTGTGCAACACAGAAAACCAAAACTGCATGCTACATCATTGCAACAGCTGTCCTGCAAATACTGCACTAACAGAGTGCTTAACTGAAAAACTAAGTGAATATTATGATTTAGAAGAAGAAATTGTAATCAGTCAGTGGGTTAACACAGACAGGACAGAAATGATCAAACAGTCTATCAGTGTTGAAGACTACATTTCTTTATTGGTTAGGTCATTGGAAAAGCTCACCCCGAACTCGTTTATAGCAAAATCCCAATCAGCAGCCTTTAAAAGATTGAAAGAAGACCCACCACCCAAAACAGCAATTATTGTGATGGATTTCAGTGAAAATTATTCCTTTGTTATACAAAATGAGATCCAAAGTTACCACTGGAATAGAGGTGGTTGTACTCTACACCCAGTTGGAGTTTTTCTAAGAAATGAGGAAAACAATGTTTTTGTTTCCAACCACTGTTTTATTAGTGATGACGAAGAACATGACACTGGTTTTGTTAACTTTGTACAAAAAGAAATTACAAAGTCGCTGTCATTACATCATACTGACATTGACTCAGTTCACTACTTTACAGATGGTTGTGCTGGGCAGTACAAAAATAGAAACAGTTTTAAAAATTTGACTGAACACTTGAGAGACTAATTTGAAAGCCCAACACTTTTTTTTTTGCAACAAGTCATGGGAAGTCAATTTGTGATGGCCTAGGAGGAACTATTAAAAGAATTTTAAGGAAAGCCAGTCTACAGCTTTCAGACAAAGAACAAATAATGACAGCAATCGATGTGTATAAGTTTTGTGAAAAAAATATTGAAAACATTCATTTTCACTTTATTGACAAAAAAGAAGCTGATTTGCTACGGTTAAAACTAGAAAAACGTTTTTCAGCAACCCGAACCATTCCTGGAACAAGAAGTTTTCATAACTTCAAACCACTTCCAACAAACAACCTTGAAATTAGAAGGACTACATATAGTGTAAAACCCTCCTTAGTCTTTTCTTTCCATTCTTCTTCTGATTGGGTTCGTGTTGAACCATCCATAAATAGCTATGTGGCTGCAAATTATGATGGTAACTGGTACTTTGGACTGGTAAAAACAATATTCAATGATGAAGAAGATGCAAAAATTCTATTTCTACATCCTTCAGGATCTGCTGCATCATTTTATTGGCCTGAAAGAGAAGATTCCTGCATAGTGCCTTTGGAGCACATAGTCGGAGTAGTAGACGCACCTCAATCAAGCGGCACTGGGAGAATGTATTACTTCAAAAAAGACTGTATCAAAAGAACTGAAAGCTCTTGGATGAAGTGGAAAAACAGTTTGAATCAGCATTAATGTTTATTAATAAGACAAAATTACTCAAAAAATTCAATGTTTCAAGCAATCAGTTGGGTTATACATAAGTGTCGTAAGTATCTTTGTACATAATTCTAATGTAATCTACTATAATTAATAAACATGTTAAAAAGCCATCATTATTTTTGTTTTATCAAGTAGCCTATATGTTTAAGAGTAAATTAAAACAAATTTGAGCATTCTAGCCGGCCGAAGTGGCCGTGCGGTTAAAGGCGCTGCAGTCTGGAACCGCAAGACCGCTACGGTCGCAGGTTCGAATCCTGCCTCGGGCATGGATGTTTGTGATGTCCTTAGGTTAGTTAGGTTTAACTAGTTCTAAGTTCTAGGGGACTAATGACCTCAGCAGTTGAGTCCCATAGTGCTCAGAGCCATTTGAACCATTTGAGCATTCTATCAGGTCTGAGACTCTAGATATTGCAATTCTTATAAAACAAAACATCCGTTAAAAAAAATACATATATATTTTTTCCATAGAAAATATTAATATATTTTAATAGCATCATTTTTATCTTCAAATATGTATGATAAATAAACTTGCTGCAAAAATTCATGATGTTATCTAAAAGAGTTTTTAAGATAAGCAAATTTAAAGGTTTGAATACAAATTAAATTGACCATTTCCGAAGGTTCAGAAAACGCAAAACATAAAAACTTTAAAGATTTATAAAAAAAACTGTAAGAGATACAGCAAAAAAAATTTGCAGGTGTTGTCAGGATGGTATTCGAACCATTTGAGCCAAATTTCATGAAAATCTCAGGAGGTGGGTGTAAAATTTATTTTTTATTGGGTGATTTGATATGGAATGACCCAATTGGCAATCTTCAAAGTTGTTATTTCTTCTCTGTGAACTTAAATTCCCTCTTTAAATTTCTCTCTCATATCTTTCACGCCCTGCTCAGTGTACAGACTTCACGTATCGGGGATAGGTTGCAACCATTTCTCAATCCATTCTCAGCTACTGCTTCCCTTTAATGTCCTTTGACCCGTATTTCTGCAGTTTGGTTTCTTCTGCAAGTTGTACATTTGCTTCCTGTATTTTATCCCTGCTAGGCCTACCTTCAAAATTTCAAAGACTGTAGTCTAATTTACATTGTCAATAGCATTTCTCTCTGTCTACAAGTGTTGTAAACGTAGATTTGCATCTCTTCAACCTGTCTTTTAGGATAAATGGCCTACATTTCTGTGGAACCCAAACTGATCTTTCTGTATGTTGGCCTACAGTAGTATTCCCATTTTTCTTTAAACAATTTGTGTCAGTATTTTGCAACCATGACTTATCAAAATGATAGTTCAGTAATATGCCTGTGAGCACCTGCTTTTGTGGAACTGGAATTATTTTCTTGAAATATGTTTTTTTTTTTTTTTTTTCCTCTCTCCAGTCTCCTATATCTCGCACAACAGGTGGAATAGATCTGTCATGGCTCCCATCTCGTGTAAATATACTTCCTCTTCCCTTTCTATAATATTGCCTTCAAGTTCATATCTCTTGTATAGCCCTTCTAAATTCAACTCCACTTTTTAGCTTTCTCTTCTTTGGGGAGTAGTGGCTTGCCTTTTGAGCTCTTGATGTTCATACGGCTGTTCTCCTTACTTGAAAGGTCTCTTCAATCTCCCTAAAGAGTTATCTATCTTTCACCTAGTCATGCATGCTTCTGCATCACTAGAATTGTACTCAAGCTATACCTGCCTTAACTTTTTTAATGTTGTTACTCATTTTTTAAACATCTGTGTTCGTTTTTGCCCACTTAATTTGCTGAATTTATTTTCATCTTTCATCAGTAAAATTCATTGTGATGCCTATCTGATCCTCTGCTGCACTTACTACTTTCATGGTATTTTTTCTCATTTTCCCATCAGTCACTGCCCAAGGCTGTGTATGAAACTGAAGCCAATCTCTAGTTATTTCTGTTTATCCAGGTCTCTCTTTCATTTCCTACTTTTCTGCAACCTTTTCAGGTCATGACCAATAAATTATGGTCAGAAGGTACACCTGTACCTCAAAGTGTTTTGCAGTTTAAAATCTGGTTTTGAAATCTGTATCTCATCATTAAATAATAAACTAGCTCTTGACGCATGTCTGCATGTCACATGTATTTAACAATGTAGAAAAAGATAGTAGATCGCTGTGTAGTGTAGAGAAGACACACAAAGTTGCAGACAGTCACATTTAAGACATTCACACAAAGCTTTCAGCCACAACCTTTATCAGCTAAAGAGAAACAGAGAAACACACACCATTCATGCACACAAGCAAGCACACCTCACACACAAGACTGCCAGCTAGGCAGCTTAGGCCAGAAAAAAAAAATTGTGAACGATAGTTTAACTCTGTTAGTGTGAAAAAGGAATACAAAAGTCTCAAAAATGAGATCGACAGGAAGTGCAAAATGGCTAAGCAGGGATGGCTAGAGGACAAATGTAAGGATGTAGAGGCTTATCTCACTACGGGTAAGATACATACTGCCTACAGGAAAATTAAAGATACCTTTGGAGAAAAGAGAACCACTTGTATGAATATCAAGAGCTCAGATGGAAACCCAGTTCTAAGCAAAGAAGGGAAAGCAGAAAGGTGGAAGGAGTATATAGAGGGTTTATAAAAGGGCGATGTGCTTGAGGACAATATTATGGAAATGGAAGAGGATGTAGATGAAGACGAAATGGGAGATAAGATACTGTGTGAAGAGTTTGACAGAGCACTGAAAGACCTGAGTCGAAACAAGGCCCCGGGAGTAGACAACATTCCATTAGAACTACTGATGGCCTTGGGAGAGCCAGTCATGACAAAACTCTACCATCTGGTGAGCAAGATGTATGAGACAGGCAAAATACCCACAGGCTTCAAGAAGAATATAATAATTCCAATCCCAAAGAAAGCAGGTGTTAACAGATGTGAAAATTACTGAACTATCAGTTTAATAAGTCACAGCTGCAAAATACTAACGCGAATTCTTTACAGGCGAATGGAAAAACTGGTAGAAGTGGACCTCGGGGAAGATCAGTTTGGATTCCGTAGAAATATTGGAACACGTGAGGCAATACTGACCCTACGACTTATCTTAGAAGCTAGATTAAGGAAAGGCAAACCTACATTTCTAGCATTTGTAGACTTAGAGAAAGCTTTTGACAATGTTGACTGGAGTACTCTCTTTCAAATTCTAATGATGGCAGGGGTAAAATACAGGGAGCGAATGGCTATTTACAATTTGTATAGAAACCAGATGGCAGTTATAAGAGTTGAGGGGCATGAAAGGGAAGCAGTGGTTGGGAAGGGAGTGAGACAGGGTTGTAGCCTCTCCCCGATGTTATTCAATCTCTATATTGAGCAAGCAGTGAAGGAAACAAAAGAAAAATTCGGAGTAGGTATTAAAATTCATGGAGAAGAAGTAAAAACTTTGAGGTTTGCCGATGACATTGTAATTCTGTCAGAGACAGCAAAGGACTTGGAAGAGCAGTTGAACGGAATGGACAGTGTCTTGAAAGGAGGATATAAGATGAACATCAACAAAAGCAAAACGAGGATAATGGAATGTAGTCAAATTAAATCGGGTGATGCTGAGGGAATTAGATTAGGAAATAAGACACTTAAAGTAGTAAAGGAGTTTTGCTATTTGGGGAGCAAAATAACTGATGATGGTCGAAGTAGAGAGGATATAAAATGTAGACTGGCAATGGCAAGGAAAGCGTTTCTGAAGAAGAGAAATTTGTTAACATCGAGTATAGATTTAAGTGTCAGGAAGTCATTTCTGAAAGTATTTGTATGGAGTGTAGCCATGTATGGAAGTGAAACATGGACGATAAATAGTTTGGACAAGAGAATAGAAGCTTTCGAAATGTGGTGCTACAAAAGAATGCTGAAGATTAGATGGGTAGATCACATAACTAATGAGGAGGTATTGACTAGAATTTGGGAGAAGAGGAGTTTGTGGTACAACTTGACAAGAAGAAGGGACCAGTTGGTAGGACATGTTCTGAGACATCAAGAGATCACAATTTTAGCATTGGAGGGCAGCGTGGAGGGTAAAAATCATAGAGGGAGACCAAGAGATGAATACACTAAGCAGATTCAGAAGAATGTAGGTCGCAGCAGGTACTGGGAGATGAAGGGGCTTGCACAGGATAGGGTAGCATGGAGAGCTGCATCAAACCAGTCTCAGGACTGAAGACCACAACAACAGTGTGAAAATAGAACAAACACTCCTTACATCTGTAACAGTCTGAAAATATATGTAAACACTACAAAATGTTTGTATGATAAATGGAAATTAAATTGGCTGCAGATTTCACGCTAGCTGTGGTTCACGTTTAAATGGATTGAGTAAACTTGTGGTAACCAATAAAGTTCTTTGTATGATAGTAAATGAGCCTTATATTCTAAATGCACAGAAAATAATGCTAGAATCACATCAACAATGTCACAACATTTTTATTTATGTTTATTATTTTTTGATAATGTTGAGATTGACTGTGTTGACAGTGTGCAAAGTGAACTACATGTAGACAGGACAAACATCCCCACTATCTTGTAGTAAGTCGATGGTATTTTTGCATGTTAGTATCTGATCTTGAAACAGTAAGGTAGATGATCTTAGTGTTCTTCTAGGAGCAAGCAAAAATTTTTTTCTATGTATTAATAAGCATTGTGTAAGTTATCAGGCTATTGTTTAGTATCAAGTTTTTGTAGAAGTCAGAACTACTATGAAGGTACTTCGATATACATCAGCAATGATCGTTTGGCAAAATGCACTAATCTTGACACCAGTAATTTCTACATTCAAAATGTATTTGAGGCAGCTGCTATATTATTGGCAGGCACCAAGTTAGTTGTAGTGCTTGTGTAATGTACACATGACAGCAACATTGATGTCTTCAGAGGTACTAGAGGGAACACTCTTCCACTTGCAGAAATGCAATAAACGTAAAATTTTAATCTTCGGGGATATTAACATTGACATTAGGGTTGCATCAACAAAGTTCTTACACTTGCTTAACACCCTCAGGTCACACAATATGTTTTATGCAAATAACAAACCAACAAGACAGCTATTTTCTCTGGGCAATGTTATAACAAATTTAGAAATAAATATGTATGAAATAGGACTCTTTTTGTACTATGTATCTATCAGATCATGAAGGGATATGGTTAAAATTGCTGACAAAAAAATCTTGTAAAGCTGCATGAACAACAAAAGTACATTAGAATTGTTAATGATACTCATATCAATGCTTTCAGATCACAGCTGTGTAAGATAGAATGGTCCAACTTCCTGTCTCGATTTACAAATGTTGATGAAGCTTCTGACAATTTTGTCAGTCTTGTTTGTAATACGTTTAATAAGTGCTGACATGAGGGGAACCAAGCAAAAGTAATCATACAAGTTTACATTGTTGGTTCACACCGGACCTCATAAAATTAAGAACACAGGTCATTAATCTCTATAACATATCAAAGATCTTTGAAGAAGATAGACTTCAGTACCTTCAATTAATGAAAAGGTATAGATCATAAATTATAAAACAGAAACAAATTGGCGAATGATAAATATATATAGCAACCACAAAACAAATTCAATGTTGCTTGGGGACTTATCAAAGGAGAACTGGGTAATACTAATAGAACCATTTGTGATACTACAATATCAAATCTGATGAAATGAATAGCTTTTTTTATTAATTATGGTAACAAAGGACATCCAATGCAAAAAATGACAGCCAAAGATCAGGCATTAATAAACATTTAGAAAAACAAACATATTCATATCACACAACAAACCTGCAACATCTACATTCAATTCGGTACAAATTGCTGTCACTGACATTGCAGCAGCTGTAGAAAAATTCAGCAACTCGAAATCAGATGACTTGTTTGGTCTAACAGATTTTGTTACTAAAAGGATTGTGGACATCAGACTACACCCATTTTGGAGTTGTTCTATTCCAGCCTGCTTAAAGATAGCAGTAGTTATCCTTTTACATAAAAAAGGAGGAATAATCATGTGTTGATAACTACCGTCATATTTCTCTTGTACTAATACTTTCAAAAATAGTAGAATGTTACATATACCAACAAATATACAAACATTTCACCTGCAGTGGAAGACTGACACTCAGGATGGCTTTAGGGAAAATTCATCAACACCAAAAGCTGTTGAAAATGTTTTGGCAATACTCAGGTGCCTTTGAAGCATAATCATCTGTTGATGCCCTACTGATTAACTTAAGCAAGGCAAGGCATATGACTCTGTGAGTTGTCGGATTCTAATAGATAAATTGAGGTGCTAAGGCATTCAGGATACAGAACTCCCCCGTATATAACTGTATTTTGACAATAGGAAGCAGAGGGCACACTTTAATAATATGCGCTCTGGATTCCTATATGTTTCAAGAGGCATGCCTCAAGGTTTCTTACTCTGACCCTTATTGTAAAAAATCTATATTGGTGACCTACTTAGTATAATGCCATATAAATCTGTTCTGTGTGCTGATGACACCACTTTCACTAGAACTGGAAATGACATAGAGGATCTAAAGGAACAAAGCAAGGCCAGCATAAGAATTTACAGTAGGCTACCTGGTTTAAAGACAATGAATTAACAGTAAACCAAAATAAAACCAAACATATAATTTTTAATTTATGCAATATCAATGACTGTATGTCAGTTAAATTCTTGGTGTACGCTTGTATTCCAAATTAACTTGGTATCTCCACACAGATTCAGTATGCATGATTATGAATTTTTTCTTAGCCATGTAACATACTGCATACTGCTTTGGGACAGCTCCACTGGGACAAAGAGAGTATTTATGTGGAAGAAAAAAATTGTCAGATGTCTAATGGATATTTTCAAAAACAGTGTATCTTGTAGGCCACTTTCAAGAAACTGGGTGTCGTGACAGTCTAATGATTATTCATACTTGGATGCCTAGTCTACACAAAGGAAAACCAAGAGAGCTACAGATTGTGCTAATCATTTCACTGTCACAATACCCACCAAAAAGAAAAGATTGACCACCGTTTTACTAGACTTAAGCAAGACCCACAATAGCTATATATACCTTGGAATAAAACTGTTCAATCCACTGTCACCGAGGCACACACTACCTCAGTAAAAACCTTCAGAAATGTTCTCTAGAATTGGCTTCTAAAGCAGCATTGTATGCCATAGGGGAATTTTTTGAGTGTGCAAAAGAACATATAAAATTTTAAGTTACTCTCACTGTGTGTTTGTATGCAAATCTATGTGATTTTAACTGTTTTCTTTTATTATTTTATGTGCCATTATGTATTACTCAATTTGTGCAAACTATTAACATCAGTAGTATTAAAAATGCTTGAAGATGAAATAAATGGGTAGTGTATGTATATTTCATTTGTTCAAGTTGACTCAAATTCCTTATGTTTTCCCATGATGTGGTTTGTCAAAAGAATCTGGGTTTAAATGAAAAATTGAGGAGTTTTGAAAGCAATACTTATTTCAACTTAAAAACAGTACTCCAAAAACAAATTAGCTTCATGTCCCCGTCCTCACTCTTGGGTGTAATAAGAGTATCTCACAGTATTTTTATAAAACTAATGAATCATATATATACCAGATTTGGTCAAAATTGCTTCAGGTGTAGGTGTTCCTGAGTTTTTCTTTCGTCACCCCTTTTCACACCCATACCAAGCCATAGGATTGCAAAGAATGTCGCAGTGGTGGTGTTTTTTTTTTTTTCCCCCTGGCAGTGAATGATGCGTGGAAAATTTGGTAGAAGTTGCTTCAGGTTTTACAGATATACTGATATGTCATTGCCTTTTGTCCCCTCTTTCCCATCTCCTTCCCATCCCTATGGATAAAACGTAAGTGGTGCTGTCACCAATGAGTTTAGTGACCATAAAAACAATTGGTTCATGTTAATATAAGTTGTTATCACATATAATTTGATAAATCGTGCTTTCTCACCCCCACCTCCAGAGGTGGTAGGGGTATACAGGGCAAGTCGGAAAGGGCTATACACCTTTGGAATGATGTAGAAATTTATTAAGGTTACGTACAGCCCTGCTCGTCACTATTTATGCCACTTCCCTTTACTAATGAACACTACCTTTCCCAATGCCTGACAGATTCCAAACCAATAACCTCTTTCCTAGTTGCCATGAACAACTGTATCCTCACCCACAATTACTGTTCCTTTGAAGGAATTACCTACAAACAAATCTGGGATAAGGCTATGAGCACCCGCATGGCACCATCTTATGCCAACCTGTTCATGGGCCATCTAGAGGAATCCTTCCTAATCTTCCAGAATCCTAAACCCCTCACCTGATTCCAATTCATTGATTACATCTTTGCAATCTGGGTTGAGAGTGAGGATGTCCTATCCACATTCCTCCAGAACAACTCCTCCTCCATTTGCTTCACCTGATCCTACTCAACCCAACAAGCCATCTTGCTGGATGTCGACCTCCACCTCAGAGATGGCTACATCAGTACCTCCGTCTATATCAAAACCTACTAACCACCAGCAATACCTCCACTTCCACAGCTGCCACCCGTTCCAGCTGTATGGAAGTCCCTTCCATACAGCTGAGCCAGTCATGGTCGTCGCATCTGCAGTGATGAGTGGTCCCTCTTGAAATATACAGTGTGTCTCACCAAAGTCTTCACAGACCATAACTATCCTCCCAACCTTGTACAAAAACAAATCTTCCTTGCCTTATCTTTCCAGTCTCCCAGCAACTCCCGAAGTCCCACCATCTGGCCACAGAAGAGCATTCTCCTCGTAACTCAGTACCACCCAGTACTGAAGCAACTGAATTACATTCTCCACCAGGATTTCAACTAGCCCTCGTCATGGTCTGAAATGAGAAATGTCCTGCCTGCTATTCTTCCCACCCCTCTCACTCTGGTATTCCACCATCCACCGAACCTACATAATATACTTGTCCATCCCTACACAACCCCTGTTCCCAATCCCTTACCTCATGTCTCATACCCCTGTAATAGATGCAAGAACTTTCCCAAACATCCTCCCTCCACCATCTGCTCCAGTCTGATCACAGACATCACCTGTCCCATCAAGACAGAGCTACTTGTGAAACCAGTCATTGGATCTACAAGCTAAGCTGCAACCACTGTGCTGCATTCATGTGGGCATGGCAACCAACAAGCTGTTTGTCTTCATGAATGGCCACCGACAAACTGTGGCAAAGAAACAAGTGGACCACCCTGTTGCTGAGCATGCTGACATGACATCCTTCATTTCAATGACTGCTTCACAGCCTGTGCTAGATGGATCCTCCTCACCAACACCAGCTTTTTCTAATTGCGCAGGTGGGAACTTCCCCTGCACATCCTAAGTTCCTATAACCCTCCTGGCCTTAACCTTCAATAGTCTCTGTCCTCATTTATCCAGCGCCTTCCCTGTTCCCATTCCAGCACTACACTGCCCTCATTTCACCATCACACCCAGATTTTTTACTTCTCTCTTTTTCTGCCCCCCCCCCCCCACCTTCCACACCTCTCCCCTGCCCTCCGTCTAACCTGCAGCACTTCACTGTCTGCCACCCCACAGGTGTTGCTGCTCACAGTGTGGTCTCAGTTTCCTGAGACTGCAGTCATGTGTATGAGGTGTGTGTGTGTGTGTGTGTGTGTGTGTGTGTGTGTGTGTGTGTGTGTGTGGTCTATTTTTGATGAAGGCATTACTGTCTGCGACTCAGCATCTGTGCTATAAGGTGAGTAGCAACTTTCCTTTTCATAATATTGTTACACTCCATCATGGATTTTCCATTGTTTGATTTTTAACTTACAGTATTGGTAGATTTGTCATTTTGCCACAAACAACCTCAAGTTTGGTTCATGTAGTGCGTCAGTACCTGGTTTCTCCACCAGGAGTGCCAGACTAGTTCTCAGTTACAATGGCTACTTACACTGGTGCGGAGAGTGCTCACTGTGTGTTTTATTTTCATGAAATGAACTCTGCAACAACTGTTTGGCATAAATTTTGCACTGAATACCTCCAAGTAGGCCTACAATTTACTCTTGACATTAGAGCTTTGTTGAGATGGTTGTTCACTGTGACAGGATAAATCACCATCTCGCCCACTTGTTGATGATTATGTCGAACAGGTTAGGGAGAGCTTTGCCCGCATTCCACAAAAATGAACACGACCTGCATCTGACAACACTGGCATTTGACAAAAGACTGTTTGACAAGTACTACATGGGCATTTACACTTGAAACTATATAGATTCACAGTGGCACAGCATATTAGTGATGCAGGTAAGGTTGCTAGTGAGAATTCCGTTCGGAAATGTTGCGTCAGAGGAGGACGACGAGACATCCTTGAACACAAAAATCTTCAATGATGAGTCAACATTTCATATCAGTGATGTGTGAACTCCTACAACTGCAGAATATGGGGTAGTGAAAATTCAGATGTGATGCTGGAACACATTCATGACAGCTCCAAAGTTAATGTGTTACATGCCATTAGCAGACCGAAAGTGTATGACCCTTTCTTCATGGAGAAAACTGTCACTGTTATTGTGTATCTGGATATGCTAGAAAACTTTTTAATTTCATTGATCAATTGAAGATGCCAGGGATGGGGATGGTTTACTACCAGCAAGATGGTACACCACCTCATTTCCTCACGGAAGTTGGAGGTTTCCTCAATAGTCACATCCCAGGTTGGTGAATTGGCTGTGAAGGGCCAATCGCATGGCCACCTCGCTCCCCAGACTTGACACCACTGGATTGCTATCTCTGGGGTTTCATTAAAGCCGTGTGTATGTTCTTCCCCTACCAAACAGTTTAGCCAACCTAAAAAATTGAATCTATGCTTCCGTTGCACGTCACACCTGATATGCTGCAACAAGTGTGGGAAAAAATTGATTACCAGTGGGATGTTTGCCTCACCAAAAATGGTAGCCACAGTGTACCAAAGTGACTCTTTTATGTGAAACTGGGGAATTTTTGCTACAAAATGACACATCTGCTGATTCTGTAAGTTAACTTCATAAATTCCTGTATAATTCCAAAATTGTAAAGTCCTTTTTGAATCACCCTGTATTCTTAATTCAGTTGTATGCACAACAACTCACCAAAGTTTCTTCACAGGTGAATGAATGGCATAGGAAAGCATAGAAAATGCACAAACAAATATTTATTTTTATACATTAGATATGGAACCTTCCACTGTCTCCAGGTCTCTCCCACATACACAGCTTTCTTTCATGATTCTTAAATCAAGTGTATGCAATAATTGATTAGTGCTCTTTGGAAAATTCTGCCACACTTCTTTCCATATTCATTTCCCCCCCCCCCCCCAAACCCCCCTCAGTCTACTTACTCTCATTGGTTTTTCTTCTCTTCCTTTTCCTGCTATTGAATTCCAGTCACCCATCATAATTTTATATTCCTTAACTTTTGGAATAATTTTTTTAGCTCGTTATTGTTTTTCTCTTAGTCTGTGGAGCTGGTAGGCATATACTATTGTGGTGGGTGTTGGCTTCATGTCTACCTCAACTATGTTAAAACATTCACTATACAGGGCTATTACAAATGATTGAAGCGATTTCATAAATTCACTGTAGCTCCATTCATTGACATATGGTCACGACACACTACAGATACGTAGAAAAACTCATAAAGTTTTGTTCGGCTGAAGCCGCACTTCAGGGTTCTGCCGCCAGAGCGCTCGAGAGTGCAGTGAGACAAAATGGCGACAGGAGCCGAGAAAGCGTATGTCATGCTTGAAATGTACTCACATCAGTCAGTCATAACAATGCAACGACACTTCAGGACGAAGTTCAACAAAGATCCACCAACTGCTAACTCCATTCGGTGATGGTATGCGCAGTTTAAAGCTTCTGGATGCCTCTGTAAGGGGAAATAAACGGGTCGGCCTGCAGTGAGCGAAGAAACGGTTGAACGCGTGCATGCAAGTTTCACGCGTAGCCTGCGGACATGCTGGAAAATTGGCTCATGCCACAACTGGAGACAGACAGCGCCGACTTCGTCTTTCAACAGGATGGTGCTCCACCGCACTTCCATCATGATGTTCGGCATGTCTTAAACAGGAGATTGGAAAACCGATGGATCGGTCGTGGTGGAGATCATGATCAGCATTTCATGTCATGGCCTCCACGCTCTCCCGACTTAACCCCATGCGATTTCTTTCTGTGGGGTTATGTGAAAGATTCAGTGTTTAAACCTCCTCTACCAAGAAACGTGCCAGAACTGCGAGCTCGCATCAACGATGCTTTCGAACTCATTGATGGGGACATGCTGCACCGAGTGTGGGAGGAACTTGATTATCAGCTTGATGTCTGCCGAATCACTAAAGGGGCACATATCGAACATTTGTGAATGCCTAAAAAAACTTTTTGAGTTTTTGTAGGTGTGTGCAAATCATTGTGAAAATATCTCAAATAATAAAGTTATTGTAGAGCTGTGAAATCGCTTCAGTCATTTGTAATAACCCTGTATTGTCCATAGTAGCTTACCCACATTCCTATTTTCTTAGTAATTCTTAGACCTGCTCTTGCATTACGCCTGTTTGATATTCTGTTTATAATGTTCTTCCTGGTGCCACACTTCACTAATTCCCACTATATCTATCTTCAATCTATGCATTTCCCTTTTTAAATTGTCTAATCTACTTAACTTTCCATGATCTGATCCTAAAACATCAGTTTTCTGTCTCCTGATGACTACATTTTCTTGAGCAGGCCCCACCCGGAGATCTGAATTGTAGCTATTTTAACCAAGAGGGTGCCATCATCAGTAAGCCATACGGTAGAGCTTCGTACCCTCAGAAATAGTAACAGGTTTTGCTTCCTCTTGGGTTCAGCCCTTCACAAAACCATAACAAAGCCGTGTTGACTAAATGCTACAAAGTCTGATCAGTCAGTCATCCAAAATATTGCCCCTGCAACTATTGAAAAGGCTGCTGCCCCTCCCAGGAACCACACATTTGTCTGGCTTCAACACACACACCCAGTTACTGCAGTTGCGCCTACAGTACAGCTATATGTGTTGTTTACGCACACAAAGCACCTACCTTGGCGAAGTCCATGGCTTATGGGAGTATAATTCTCATGTATTTTGAAGAACCACGTAATATTTTTATAAAATAATTCTCATTGTGTCTTGCTAATTTCTATCCATTTCTTCATAACATAAAAACTGAAATGCATAGTAATACTATTTTAGCTATTGACATTAATTTATGTGAAGTTTCTTTGAGTTTGAAGAGTATTTAACCACAGCTGTTGCATCTTAGGAAAACTTTTATTTATTTATATAACAATACAGGATGTGCGTTCGAGAGGTATGTATAGTTACGTATGCATGTATGCGTGCGTGTTCTCAAATGAAAGAGACTTCTGTAGATGTTTGTAAACTCTTTTCTTCTATTTTCAAAAAGTAGTAAAAATATTGCTTAGAAGCCAGTCATTCCTGGTTGTACGAACACTGAAATAGTAATCTTTAGTTTCCCTCTTTTTAATAAATGCAGTCAACTATTTGAGCCTTACACAACAAGAAGCTAACCTTTGTTTCTGCCTTAGAGTTAAATGAAACACAAAAAGAATTTCAAGAACTTGCTCGAAAATTTGCAAGAGAAGAAGTGATACCTGTTGCCGCTGAATATGATCGAACAATGAAATTTCCATGGGATATTGTTAAAAAAGCGTGGTCCTTAGGACTGATGAATGGTCATATTCCAACACATTGTGGTGAGTCCTTGAATATAATAAGAATTTTTACTAATTAATTATCTAATTCAACTTAATTTACATTGTCGCATGTGATCTCTTTGATGTTAAAAGTGTATGTTATATTGGGATACTCCAAATTTGAAACCCTTAGTCATAGTGGTGTGCACATAAGATGGTGGGTGGTGAGGTGATGCGCAATGGTGATGACCACCGTACCACATGACATTTCAGCCAGCAGTGTCATTCTGTTACAGCAGTCTGTAGGGAGTGAAAAGCCAAAGAAACTGGTACACTTGCCTAATATAATGTAGGGCCCCCGCGAGCATGCAGAAGTGCCGCAACGCAACATAGCATGGACTCAATTAAGGTCTGAAGTAGAGCTGGAGGGAACTGACACCCTAAATCTTGCAGAGTGGTCCATAAATCCATAAGAGTATAAGGAGGGTGGAGATCTTTTCTGAACATCACTTTGTAAGGCATCCCAGATGTGTTCAATAATTTTCATGTCTGGGGAGTTTGGTGGCCAGCGGAGGTGTTCAAACCCAGAAGAGTGTTCCTGGAGCCACTCCGTAGCAATTCTGGACTGCGGAGTGTTGCATTATCCTGCTGGAATTGCCATAGTGCATCAGAATGTCCAATGGTTATGAATGGATGCAGGTGATCAGACAACGTGCTTATGTACATGTCACCTTTCAGAGTCATATCAAGATGTATCAGGGGTCCCATATCACTCAAACTGCACATGCCCCACACCATTATAGAGCCTCTACCAGCTTGAATCAGTCCCCTACTGACATGCAGAGTCCATCGATTCATGGGTTGTCTCCATACCCGTACACATACACCCAGTCAATACAATTTGAGGGACCGATAACCTCAGTAGTTTGGTCCCATTAAAAAAAAGACTCGCCCGACAAGGCAACATGTTTCCAGTCATCAACAGTCCAATGTCGGTGTTGATGGGCCCAGACGAGGCATAAATCTTTGTGTCGTGCAGTCATCAAGGGTACATGAGTGGGCCTTCAGCTCCAAAAGCCAATATAGATCATGCTTCGTTGAGTGGCTTGCATACTGACACTTGTTTGTGGCCAAGCATTGAAATCTGTGGCAATTTGCGGAAGGGTTACACTTCCGTCACTTTGAACGATTCTCTTCAGTTGTCGTTGGTCCCATTCTTGCAGGATCTTTTTCTGGCCACAGCAGTGTTGGAGATTTGATGTTTTCCTGGTACGCTCATGAAATAGTTGTACGGGGAAATCCCTACTTCGTCACTACCTCGGAGATGCTGTGTCCGATCGCTCGTCCGCTGACTATAACACCACGTTCAAACTCGTTTAAATCGTGATAACATGCCATTGTGGGAGCAGTAACCAATCTGACAACTGCACCAGACATTTGGTGTCTTACGTAGTCATTGCCGACCACAGTGCCATGTACTGCCTCCTTACATATCTCCGTATTTGAATATGCGTGCCTATACGAGTTTCTCTGGTTCTTCAGTGTAGAACATTTAATATTAATTTTCCTGTTAGTTTAGGCATGGTGAGGTTACTTAGCACACGCAGAGTTAACTATAGGTAAAATATTCTCATCTTTCTGCAAAGAATGCTTTACGTTGAAGCCTTCTTACGTGCACACCTCTACAATTTTACGTGCAAGCAGTAATCATTGTATCCCTGTTAGTTTCAAGGTTTTGCATGCATGCAGTATGGGAAATATGTTTTGCTTTAGCACATAGGCTTATGTAATTTTTGTGTATCTGTAACCTTTCCTTTATTTTGAACCATGTCCCTATGCTCCCACATTTTTCACATATCGTAGGCTTTGTTTACTTTTTCTAGTTTCAGTCCGCATGAGACTTTGTGCATTCATTTGTATTCATCTATGACATTAAGCAACACAGTTTCCTGACTGTACATTTTAAAATATAGGAAAAATTCAGGAACTTCTTTCCTTGAACTATTTGAGAGTCTTAACTGTGTACGTTTGTGAAAGCTGGATTGTTCTGTTTATTTTTTCATACCATTGTATATTTAAAGATATTTTTTTCTTCTAATAACAAGTCACACAATTGCAGAAGTATTACACTGTTCTACATCTGTATCTATACTCTGCAAGCCACCTTGTGGTATGTGGTGGAGGGTGCTTTGTGTACCATTGTCACTGCTGCCTTTTCCTTTTCCAAAGGAAGAAAGACTGCTGGTAAGCCTTCACGTGAGTTCGAATCTGTCTTTTTGTGAGATACACATAGGACAAAGCATTATATTGGTTGACTCTTTCAGGAATGTATCGAGCGAGACGTGGCACTGGTTAGCACACTGGACTTAAATTCAGGGGGATGATGGTTCTACTAGGTGTCTGGCCATCTGGATTTAGGTTTTTCGTGGTTTCCCTAAATCTCTCCATGAAAATGCTGGGATAGTCACTTTGAAAGAGCATGGCCAACTTCGTTCCCCTCTTTGAAACATTCTGATCTAGTATCTTGTCACTAATGACCTCGATGTGGAGGGGACATTAAACTCTAATCTACCTTTCTTCCTTTTGGGAATATATGCTCTCAGAACTTCAGTGAAGCACACTGTGAAGTAGAATGCCCCTCTTGCAGGATCCTGCCACTGGAGTTGGCTGAGTGTGTCATTGACACTTTTGCTTTCTAAATTAACCTGTAATGAATTGTGCTTTTCTTCTTTGGATCTTCTCTAGTTCCTCTGTTACTCCTGCCTTGTACAGATCACAGACTGAAAAGCAGTATTAGAGTATTGGTTGAATGAGCGTTTTGTAAACTACGTTCTTCCTCTGGGTGGACTAAGTTTCCTGAGGATTCTTTCAGTAATCTCGGTCTGCCATCTACCTTATCTGATTAGTTTTATGTGGCTGTGCCACTTCAAATCACTCTGTGTGTATATTCTTAGATAAAGGGGTTATACAAAATTATGGAAACATCACAAATACAACTTATTGTCGTGCCTAAATATGGTGTAGGAAAACTGTTAGCTTTTAAAACAGCTTTGAGCTATCTCAGAATGGATAAAGGTGTGCTGTGCAGTTTCTAAGGGAATCTTATACCATTCTTTCTGCAAAATCATGGCAAGTTCAGGTAACGATGATGGTGGTGGGTGGTGCTTACTCATCCTTGTCTCCAAAGCAGACCACAAAGGCTCAATAATAATGAGATATAGTGACTGTGGTAGTCAGAGAACTGCGACATTCCATCCTTGTGCTCACAAAACCAATCCTTGACAATGCAAGCTTTGTGGACAGAGGCCCTGTCGTCTTGAAACACAGCATCACCATTGTGAACAAACATTGTACCTTGTGATGGTCATGATCAGCCAAAACGGTCACATAACCCTTGGCATTAACGCAACCTTGCAGAGTAACAATGGCACAATTGAATACCATGATACGGCTACACAAATCATCACTGAACACCCCCCCCCCCCCCCCCATGTTTCACTCATCGGATTTAAACGTGGCTAATGTAAACTTGGCTTGGATTTGTGGCTTGGGAACCACATTTACAGGGTTCTGGTATGCAACATTCAGTACTGTCATGACTTTTGCAGGTATCGTCCTCTTATTTTTTGTCACAGTCCTTGCCACCAACTGTCTGTTACCGACTGTCTGTCACCGACTGGTCAACACACTCTTTCATCTGCATTGTTACTTAGCAGATGATGTTTTTCTGTCTTCCCTGTATGCAGTATAAATCTTAGGTACAGTGTCTTTTGAAACACCAAACACTGTGACTATCTTATGGAAGCATCCATGAGCACTAACAACTTGCCTACATTTGAATTCATGTAACTCCTACATAAAGCACTCACAACTACACAGAACATTGTTCTGGATACAGTTGACATTGACAGTGTATTGAGTTCACTATGCAGGTGCCATTCATGGTTAAATATGACATCGCGTAACCTGCAGGCTTGGCTAGCATCTACATTTATGTTCAAATATGCATTTCTCAGATGCTTCTATATTTTTTGCCCAAACCCTGTATTTTGTGAATGTGACTGCTACCAGTGATTTTTCTGCAATCATGTAATCAATACAGTAATGAGTACTTTAGCCTATTTATGTGCAGTATGTTACATTTGTTTACGTTGAGGGTCAGTTGCCAGTCCCAGCACCATACATTGCAGGTCGTCCTATATTTCCCTGCAGTTTTCTGGTGTTGGAAGTTCTCCGTAGTCATCTGACATCTATTTGGTCAGTTACACACGTTGCGAAAAGTAATTGTCCTTACTTGTAATTACTCAAATATATGGCCTGCCCTTCCAACAATGTTTAACAGTTCCCATTGCCAGACTTGATAATTTTGAACCTTCCTGACAGATTTCGAGTGCGAGTTGTATTTTGTACTTATGGTCATCATTAATATTGTGGGTTTGAAATATCCTGGAAGTAAGTAAAGAAAAAATTCTGCCATGAGACTTCACGAAATTCAGAGCAAACTCTTGTACTGGAATTAATTTTTCACTCTGCAGCATAATGTGCATCGATATGATACTTCGTGGCAAATTAAAACTGTGTGCCAGACTGAAGCTGAATTAGTCTGTCCAGCACACAGTTTTAATTTGCTAAGAAGCTGCACATGAGTGTACACTCTGCTGCAGAGTTAAAAATTCCTTCTGGACCCATCCCCCGGGTTGTGGCTACAACATGTCTCTGCAGTATCCTTTCTTCCCAGAGTTCTAGTCCTGCAAAGTTAAAGGTAGAACTTCCGTGAAGTCTGGATGGTAGGAGATGAGGTAGTGATAGAAGTAAGGCAGAGTGCGTGGATTGTGAATTGTGTTTTAGCAGCTCAGTTGATAGAGCAGTTGCTTGCAAAAGGCATAGGTCCCACATTCAACTCTCGATCTATGAGGCAGTTTTAATCCGCCAGGAAGTTTCAACTCATATGCTGTTTATTCTGTTTGAAACTTTGAAAACTGCAAATCATATTATTTTTCATAATTTGCTTACATTGGAATTAACATACTGGTAAATGTTTTTTTGGGTACTAAACAGATGCTGAAACAATCTTATTCTTTCTACTGTACCTGCATGTACTGACGTGTGTAGCAATTTTTGTCTTCCCAGTGCAGCTGCATTATGCCTTTTGACAAATTAAGATTCCACTGTAGAAGAAATTAGCAACATTTGACAGCTCTTCTCATCAGGTTCATGCTTATGATTATAAAAGCATACTTGGCCTTACTAACTTGTAAATTGGTGTGAGTCTACCAGAATAATGCATAATGTAATTTCAGGTGGACTGGGATTAGGAGTTTTTGATGGCTGTATGATGGCTGAAGAACTTGCCTATGGCTGTACGGGAATTATGACAGCCTTGGAAGCCAGTGGCCTTGGTGTACGTAGAGTATACCTTCATTCTTTTTATAGAGTGCATAATCAGTTTCTCAAGTGTTACCTTAAGAAATACCCTTCACATGTTTTTTTACAAAAAATAAATGTATTGTAATAAGTATTATGGATTTATACTGTTTATCAGTTTGATTTTAGTGTAGGTTGTCCACCTGGCTGAATGAAATTATTTGAGAAGTGTATCTGAAACAACTTATGATATTAAAAGTTTTGTCTCAAAATTTTTCATTTACTTATATCCCTGAAATTACAACACATTAGGATTAAACATGCCCCATGCTTGGATTCTAAATGTTATTTTATCCTCATTTTTAGCCACAAGTAGTTTTGAACGTTCATCACTTTTAATTTTAATGCAAACACAAACCGATAACTTGACACTGCATTCTTACAATACGAATTGGTGGTATTAAAACTTGGGGATGTTCTTTCACACACTTATGTGTTTAAATTCAAACATGGATTGTAAATAAATATACTTCTGACAAAAGATTGAGAGACTTCATTTTTTTACATTTAAATATTTTTCTTTGGTGTGGGTATTGTTTGAATTACCTATTGTTGCTTCCGCCTCTGTAATAGTAAACAATGACAGAGTGTTCAAAATTGTATTTATGTGGGCTTTTACATTGCAGTAACCATTCCTTCCCACTGCAGGGAGAACATTCTCTGGTACATATTTCCATTCTCACCCTTCTCCTGTGCTGTCACTTCCTAACCTAAGAAGCTGTTGAACCTCCCTTTCTGTCTCTCTTACATGTTCATCCTAGCCATTCAACTGCACACACAATATAACAACTCAACTCAGTCAGTCACAATGCTGGAACAATGTAACTACCTGCAAGTTCTCTCTCTCTCTCTCTCTCTCTCTCTCTCTCTCTCTCTCTCTCTGTGTGTGTGTGTGTGTGTGTGTGTGTGTGTGTGGGGGGGGGGGGGGGGGGGGCTCCCTTCCTTTCTTTTATCATGGATGTGGCTGCTTTTTTGCTCACAATATTATAGTCAATTGAGCAGTGCTTAAGGGGGAGCTTTTAAAGCCCATTTTAGTAATGTTACAGATTTTTAGTTTAAGACTGTATCACTATGACTGTGAGCAGTAAAATTTGAAACTTTGTAAACTATAATGCAAGCTCTGTGTATTTTGTTTTCATAACTGAATTAAAGTTATGATTGCTTTTAGGTGATTCTCAAAAGGCTCATTTTTATTATTTTTCTGGACATATTTAATATTAAAATAATTTCACAGTGAACTTCAGAATAAAAAGTAGAAGCTGTAATAATATATAATATGAATGTTTAAAATGTTATTGATTCATACTGAATATAGTTTGTAAAAATGGGCCATTTTGTATTCAAGAATATTTTTGTAAAAACCCATTCCAATTTTTCAAGTTTGTTGATGAATGCACCTTAATATCACTTTTCTTAAAGCCTTGGTACGACCACCTAACACCATAATGTTGTTAAATGACATCCCTAGTTTGTTGGATAAAAATACATTTACTGTATCAAATGTCTCATTTAAAAAACGACAGAACTGATTAAGTTCTGCACCCACCTTGTGTGTAGTCTCCTGTTAAAAAAGAGAGTACAATTCATGGTCCGATTTTTGTGCAGCTTTGTTTTGATGTTGCAGTCTTGTAAATATTTGTAGTTACACATGATGAGCAAGGTAGAGATACACAGGGAAGTGGGTTCACAGTCAATACATCAGGAAAGCTTTAAACAACACAAAAGAAAAGTTGCTTGGGAGCTGTTCTGTAAAGTGAAGTTTAAATCAGAATGTTATTTATAACAACTACTCCAGGTGTAGCTTGAATGCCCCACAATAAAATTGAAGAAAGGGTGCCTTGTGCATGAGCAACTTACTCAGGGCTGTTTGACAAATGTCTGGGTATATTTAGTTAGGCGTCTTTGTGTATTTTTAGGTGCTCCTTGCATGTGCTTTACTGATTGTTCATTCTGTTCACAGCAAATGCCTGTGATTTTGGCTGGAAACAAAGAACAGCAGAAGAAGTACTTGGGGCGCCTGGTTGAAGAACCACTTCTTGCTGTAAGTCTGTTCTAGCTAACTTCACTTTAACTTCAAATTCTCGTAACTGACTGGTTGAACTGGTTTGTTGGAAAACAGGCAATATCCTGTTTTTATTGATCTTCATTTTTCCTACAAAACTCAAATATAACCAACAAGAAATAATTGCATTGTAACATGTTCATGATACGTTTACTAGCCTATTTATTACTGAAATTGATCTTAAGTTGACACAACCTTTTCATGTATTTCAATGTGTAGCACACTAGATGGCAAGATAAGGCAGGCAGGTGAGCCAGAACCAAGTAGAATCAGTGTGGTGAATTAGTGACCATTGCTCTGGAACACAGGCCAGCTTTGATAGTTGCTTTTAAGGTAGTTTTCCACACTTCTATAAATAAGTGTTAGGCTTGTTTCCCAGAAGACACAAATTTGAAGTAAGCATCCACCAGGACTTTCCATGCTTAAGGCATGGAAGGTGCTTGGATTGTGAAATTATGTTTCACAGCTCTTAATAATGCTGCAGTTATTACTGTGGTACTACTTTCAACAAATCACCAGAGGAAATCACGTTTGAGGTTCCACAAGGCTCAGTCTTAGGTGCAGTATTGTTTCTAGTATATGTAAGTGACCTTCCGTGTAATATACAAAGGTGACTCAAATGAAAATGTTAAAAGTTCTGTGAAATTTTGAAAAGTTGTGTGACGGACTTGGTATATAGCAGTAGTATTCCTTGAGTATCAGAAAGTGATAGACAGGTGGCAGAGTGATGCTACAATGCAGGAGAAGGCAGCAACATCCACAACAAGATGGCATCCCACTGTCAACATGCACCACCATTGAGCAGCAATCTGTGGTGCACTTTTTGTGTCGCGAAGATGTGAAACGAATCGAAATTTATCGCAGAGTGACCATACAGTATGGTGATTCGTGTTTGTCATTGTAGCAAATGTAAGAGCATTGTAGGAAGTTTAAAAGCAGTGTGACTTCTGTGGAGAATGCCCGAAGACCAGGGCAGGCTCACTGCGTAATGATAGACAAGAACATTGTGTTAGCAGAGGATCATGTAAAGGACAACAGACTTGTAACGCTGAACAAAACAGCCACGAGTTTGAAGATTAATATTGGTTCAGTGCAGAATGTTGTTCACAATGTAAGATCTTGCAAGATGGGTGCCACGTCAGCTGATTGCTGAATTGAAAACCCATTCCGTTGATGCCTGTTAAGAACATCTTAATCATTTCTACATCATAGGTGATACATTTCTGTGAAAAACTGTTACAAGCGATGAGACTTGGGTCCACTATCACCAACCAGAAGTGAAAAGGCCAGGCAAAGAATGGCATCACAGCTCATCGCTGAAACCAAAAAAATTCCATGCTCAACCATCCGCTGGAAAAGTAATGCTCATTCTCTTTCGGAATTAAAATCGAATAATCTTGGAGCATTACATGGATAGAGTGAAAGTAACCAGTACTTCTCACTCAGACGAGCTGAAAAATCAACTTCGCTCTGCAATCAGGAGTAAATGAGGACTTCGGGCTTCAGGATTGCTACAGCATGGCAACACAACTGAGACTATTGATGAAATTAAATTCGAATGTCTGGTACATCCTCATTCACCAGACCGCACTCGTAGTGACTTTCACGTGTTCGGTGCACTCAAAGAAGCAATGGGAGGCAGGCATTTCAAAGTGATGAAGAACTGGAAACCGCGATGCATGGCTTGCTACACGCATGATCAAAAGAATTCTTTCGTCGTGGTATCTGTGCACTTCCAAAGCAGTGGAATACGTGAATTGAACATCAGGGAGAGTACATTGAAGAATAACACACAAGTGTTTTTTGTTCATTGTTATAATTAAAAATATTATAGCGCTTTTAAAGTTTTTATTTGAATCGCCCTTGTACAACAGCCAGAAAGTGTTCTTTACACAGATGACACTAATACCTGCTCAACCACATCTGTTTACGGAGTTAGACATTTTGACTACTGTTTCACAGTATATTTATTCCCTCATGAAGCTTGTTGTAAATAACTTGCTACACTCCATAGGGGACTATGATGTATGTAATTACAGTACCAGAAGGAAAAACGGTGTTCAGTATTCCATATTAAGTTTAAGGGGTGCACTATGTGACCACCAAAAGTTTGATTACATAGTCAAGAGTATAAAATGTCTGACGACAAAGAAAGATTCAAAACAAACTAAATAGAGTTTCTTTGACAACTCCTTCTGTTCCACAGCAGGATTTACATTTTCATGATATGTAAAAGGTCATGGGTAGAAATTACGTACTCACATCTGTATTTTCTTCTTTTTTAATAAAAGAAAGAAATAAAGAAACTGGTAAATGGTCAACCTGTAGCCATATTTACATATAAATCTGCAGTGTGAATGTAAAATGACACATTCCACATCATTACAATCAAGCATACAAATGATTCACAGAACATGAAACTAACTTTAAATTACAGTTTTACGGGACTTGTAACAAAATCTTGAATTTTGAATAGGGGCAACAAACAAATTAAGTATTTCAAATAGTGGAAAAGCCAGGATGGAATAATAACAATGTAATAAAAGAATAGAATGCTACTCATCATATAGAGGAGACATTGACTTGCGGATGGGCACAACAAAAAGACTGATATGCATTTAAGCTATTGATCAAAACGCCTTCTTGTAAAGTAGCACACACGCGCGCACACACACACACACACACACACACACACACACACACACACACACACACGTTTGGCCACTTTGCTAGAGGGGGTTTATGCAGCTCAAAAACAGATGGCATCTTTTGACTGGAAATAACCTTGTATAAAGATAAGTCTGTTCCCTTGTGCATTTTTGAGTTATACACCGCCACTGAATAAGAATGTGGGGCACGTGATCATTGGGATGGCTGTTAACATAGTAACTCAACATTTTTTTCTTTCAGTTCATCTGTTTGCCTGTGAGTGTAACGCACTGGTCCTGAATTTATTAATGAATAATAATTGACACAACTGCTTTATTAAATCTGACATAAAATTCATCGCTTGGTCCTTTATCAGTCTCAGATGTTCCAAACTTTAGTCTTCCTAGATTAACCATTGCTTGCGTCACTGTTTCTGCCTGCCGGTTAGGAATAGCTGGTGGACACAGAATGCAAAAAAGAATCAGCTACTGTTAGAACATAAAGTTTTCATACAGATATTTAAGAAAACAGAGTATGTCAATGCCAGTCGTCTCAAATTGTTAATCTGCCTCTGGTAACCTCCGTTATGTAACCTTTTGATGGATGAGCCCCACTTCTTGGTGGCTGAGTCCCACTTCTTGTGCACGTGGAATACAGTTTTTGACACAATGGTTGCCATCTTGTTTGCATGTAATCCACCAGTAATTTTGTGCAACTTTGTGTTCCATAGCTTATTGATAACTGCGTCTGGCTAAAACTGAATTGTGACCCTGCCTCAATATGTCATTTCGTAATTTGGGTGGTACCACTATACACATAGCTGGCCGGTGTGGCCGTGCGGTTCTAGGCGCTTCAGTCTGGAACCGCGTGACCGCTACGGTCGCAGGTTCGGATCCTGCCTCGGGCATGGATGTGTGTGATGTCCTTAGGTTGGTTAGGTTTAAGTAGTTCTAAATTTTAGGGGACTGATGACCACAGATGTTAACTCCCATAGTGCTCAGAACCATTTGAACTATGCACATACATCTTGTCATTGTATATGCCCCCCCCTCTGCCCCCCCCCCCCCCCCGCCCTTCTGTCTTTCTGTGCTCAGTTGTGGTTGCCGTGAACTGTCAACGTTCTGGGTCATCACCTTGTGCTTCTTGCCATTCTTTTGCATCAACCCCCTGTGCATTCTATGGTGCATATTTTGTGACTAAGTCCATGTGTATTTCCCTGTGATTTATGTGATTGACATACTACTGCAAAACTGAATTCACACAGTTGTAAAGCTGATCTAGTGAGATGACTTGTCAGATTATTAAATCCCATTTGTCATTTCAGGGCCAAGTGGTCAGTTATTACTTTGAAGCACAATCAGTACAAATAACATTGGAAATTAGTATAAGTGCTCGCATCACCACCTAGAATACATTTTCTCTGCCTTCTTGCGGTATGTGGATGCACATGCTATTGGGCATTTTTTGTCTGTGTACCTCCCGGCTTAAAATGCAATCCAAGACAAAATTGCTAGCATCAAAAGACATCATAAGTTGCTTCTGATAGTATGGAAAATCAAGAACTGGACTAGTTGTCACTAAATATTTCAGCCTTACAAATGTTTTGAAATCTGGAGATCATTGAAATTTTAATCCTTTCTTCAATAAACATGTGAGGGATCTTGCAATTTCTGTGACATTTGAAATAAATGTTCAATAGAAATTAGCTGCCTGTAACGGAAGACTTCATAGATCAACAACTTTGTGGTGGGATCATAGAAGAGAGTAATAAACACCTGTTGCCATTGTACCTAAGAAGACACCAGATCAAAGCAGGCTAATCTATCAGGCAGAGGCAGTTGTAAATGGCCTAGATCCAGCACTTTGCTGGTTGTCAGGGCTCAGTTCGAAACAGGACTCATCACTGAAGACAATTCTGCTCCAATGAATGAAACTCCAGGTCAAAGACGTGTCTGGAGATGTCCTGGACAAAGGTAGAATACCAACCTGACTCTTGCCCACTGTACGGCCTGACAACCAGGAGTGATGGTCTGGGGTGCCATTTGTTTTCATAGCAAGATCTCTTTGGTCATCATTGATGACACTCATAGAGTACAGCAACATGTCAGTGATACTCTCTGCCCCATTTTTGTTGCCCTTCATGACAAGCCATCCAGGGCTTACATTTCAGCAAGATAATGCCTCCTGCACACAGTGAAAGTTTCTACTGTTTGCCTTCGTGCTTGCAAAACTCTATCTTGGCCAGGAAGGTCATCGGATCTCTCTCCAGATGAGAACATTTTTAGAATTATGTGCTGGGACCTCCTACCACCTTGGGATTTTGATGATCTGATATACCAGTTTTACAAACATCCAATTTCTGAAAGTATATAATGAAAACCAAATATTTGAAGAAATATTACAATAATTGAATGTTAGAATTCCAGTAATTAATAATCTAAATTGTTATAATTTATTTCAGCATGTGTAGCTTTGCATTGAAAGTAGATAGTTATTCTTTACATTCAGTTTTTTAATTTTATATATTTTTAATTACATGTTACAGTGTTGTATGTGTAAGAGATCTTACGTGACTTGCTTCTTACAAAAAAACTTTCTTCCTTACTAACACTACAATGTCCAGCAATTATAACACTCCACTTATTGCACCTATGTAAATGAAAAATATTCATGCAAAAGACAGAAATAAAATGGTTATTTAAAAAAGAATTATGAGTCATTTTCTGGTTCACTAAATTGGAGATGCTGACGAATAAACAGGAATCTATGAAAGATGGAAAATTGCTTAGCTTTTGGAGAAAGTTCTTAGTTGGGGAGTAATTTACACGCAACTAATATTTTGTTTTGTGTGTATGGGGAAGGGGAGTACTCTGATACAGGACATTGTAAAATGCTAAGTAATTTTCTTTTCTACATGAATTTGGTGAGTGGTGATGTAGCTTCAAGTACATATTTTATTCTGTCATGGATTTTCCATCAATCTGTAGTCCTGTTAGCTGCTTTTCATTCTCTTGTAATTAAACTATCTGAATTCATTGCTTTACAGGCATACTGTGTTACTGAACCAGGTGCTGGTTCCGATGTCAGTGGTGTTAAAACACGTGCTGAGAAGAAAGGTGATGAATACATCATCAACGGCCAGAAAATGTGGATAACAAATGGAGGAGTTGCTAATTGGTTAGTTTCCTCTATGACCAATGCCATACTATGATCATTGTATAAAATAATATATCGTGTACATTTTGTATGAATGTGACTCCTGTGAGGGGCTTTACCTGGTGGAGCATGTGAGAGGAAGATGGAGGGAGAAGGAGATAGGAAAGTGGCATCAGTGAACTAACTGGTGCAGGCAGAAGTAGATATTGTAATATGCCGTGAAGTAAGGGGGTGGGGGTGGAAATTAAGAGGATAGAACAGAGTAATAGTAGTAATGTGGAGAGAATGAGAGCTCATCTTAAACAGACGTATACAGTAAACTGAAGTGAAGAGATGGGAACTATTTTGTGAGGGAAGAGATAGAGAAGGCGTGGGAGGTGTTTGTGGGCAGAGGAAAAAGAATGTTGCGACAAACAATTGCAATATCAAAGAATAAACAGGGATCTAGAAAAGATGGAAAATTGCTTAGCTTTTGGAGAAAGCCAATGTTGTTTGAGAGCTCACAGATGACATGGGTTGTGACATAACCGTTGAAGTCAAGTGTTTTGTTCACAGCTGGTTGGAATAAAAGCAGGCACAAAAAGTGGAATTGAGGTTGAAGCAGAGTTGATTGCTTTCACAGGTGACCCCAATTGTTGGGAGATTGGAATAAGATATTCTGGGTGGACACATAAGACAGGCCTTGCACCTGAGTCATTCACTCTGATAAGCCCAATGTAACGAAGGGGTTGGGAGTAGTCATCACATAAGGATGGACCACTGTGTTTCAAAGGTTGAGTGAGTGGCAGAGAATCACTGCAGGTGAGATGGGAAGATTTTTTAGTAGAATATTCCTTATTTATTGACTTGATAAAAGGTTGTCAGAGTGCTAGCATAAGTAGCCGCTTCAGAACTGGATTGTATTGGGCAAAAAGGAAGAGATACTCCTGTCTCAGCTGGTTAGTAGTAGTAGCGGGCTTGTTAGGAGCAAATGCGAACATAGTGTGAGAGAGCTGATTGTAAACTAGTTTGGAGTTCAATACGTATCTGCAAAGGCCTTAACAAGACCTGCAACATACAGGGTAAGGGATTCTCCACCCCTTGTCCCAAGCACCCATCTAGCATTTCCTATTTCAGTCATGTCACAGGCATATCCTACCGAATCAGAGACAGGGAGGGCCACACCCATGAAAGTAGTCATGTCACCCTAATCATCTGCCCATCAAATTGAATGGTCACTGCCAAACTGTAAATAAGAGCATAAGTGATCACCTATTAGCAGAGCAAGTCAGAGATCAACATGCTTCACTTCAATGGCTATGTTACAGCCCTTCCTTTGGATCCCTCCGAGCCACATGTACTCATCTACAACTACCCCAAATATGACTCATAACTGATTCTCAAAGCTCTTTGTTAATATGTATCACTTTCTTTCTGATGTAATGGTTATACATTATTTTACTCTCACTGTGATGTATTTTCAGGCCTACTTTAAAACTTCCTGCAATACGTTTTACCATTTATTATAGAAGTTATCAGCATTAGAGGCAAAGATAAAATGTCATCAACATCATGTAGATCATTCATGTGTGTTCCATATGCAGATTACTTAGAACAATTACAATTATTGTAATGTGTAAAAAGTCGTGGGTAGGAATTACTAACTCACATCTGTATGTCTTACAATAAATAAATACTTAAAAAATGCCAAACCTTGTAAGTGATCAGCATGTAGAGATACTTATAAAATAATTTGTGATGTGAATATAAAATGAGTCGTGCCACATCATTATGATTTATCGATCCTTGAAACGGGAAAATAACTTAACTTTAATTAATTATTTCCCAATCTTGAGATATTTAGAGCTGCTGAGAATGATTTTGATGATAGGCAATTGTCTTGCCAGATTTATGCAATTCTGAGTATCTCAGTATGATAACCTAATGGAAGCTATGAGAGTAATGTACATATTCTTCAGCATTTCACTTTCAAAACCAACCTGTTCCTTTGCTGGATTAAAATCCATTTTTTTATGCAATTGGCAATGGTTTTAATGAATTTTTAGTACTTTGATGAGAGGCTGATAAGTCTACTGTTTGTCTTGTCTGTAGCTTTTGTTATTAAGTAGGCAATTTACAGCACTATTCCAATTTTGGGGAACTTCCTTTTCTTTAGCAGACATTCTCTAAATAATTTTTGAAGTTTTCCACCAGCTTCAGTCACTCAAATTGAAAAATAATCACCCAAACTATATTTTCTTTTGTTCACATCCTGAATGGCTTTATATATCTCATCAGCATTACTCCCAGGATTTGTTTCTGGTTCACCTCTTGAAATATATAAACTTTCAAAGAAATCTTTCAGTGCTTGTGCAATTTCCTCTGTGTTGTTAGTTACTGTGTCACCTTCCATCTTGATTAAGTGGTAGACATCCCACTTCATCAGTTGTCTACCAAACATAAGGTTGTATTTAGCTTCCTCCATACCCCTATTGTATTCACTTGCTCCTTTTACAAGATTTTTCATTGTATCTACTAACATCTGCTTGAAGACATTTCTAAACAGCTTTGTGTAATAAATGTATCAGTTATTTTCATACTGCGAGCATTTGCTTAAAACTCCAGTCTTTTTGATAATAGCTGTCTTGTCCCATTTCTATATTTCATTTTCTTTTGCATTCTTTCTAGAACAATATCTTTTTCTCTTTACATGAGTTTTTTTTTCATAAATATTTCTGTTCCTTCACCAGCATCTGTATGATCTTTGTTTTCTATGATACTGAGCTTATTGCTTAATGTAACCTGGTGTACCTCCTTATTCTTACATAAATTCTCAAAATCTATATTTCTGACATCCATCCCGGCGAGACTGCTTTCATCCAGCTTTGTTTTCATTTGTTCCCTACCAGATTCTAGATGTATCAAGATCAACCATATTGTTCTCAGCAAACTGTATTAATGTACTGAATTTTTCGTTGTTGGCATCGTATCTGAATTTTAGGTTTTTTTAAACCCTGCCTGATGCAAAACACAATATATTTCTTCTTTATTTACCAGACATGTTTTGACACCTACTTTTTGTGAGTCAAATTTATTTCTGAAAATTACATTGCTAATGAAAATAGGTTTGTACAGTTCGGTTTTTTTTTTTTTGTGTATTTCTTATCAATTTGACAGCATGTCATGTTTTCCATTGTACTGTGCATTTGTTGTGGATCTCTCTCTCTCTCTCTCTATTTTGTTCACTGTTTTCCTTACCCTTTTTTATATTTCACTCTCGTGTCTTTTTCTCTTCGCACATGTTTTACACAAAAAAAGATTTGAGCAAACACTTACAATCCATACTCATTGAAATTTACCACACAGAACTGTTCTTTAGTTACTTTTCATAGTGGTTCCCCGCATCTTTATCAGAGTGTGAATGCGTTAGTGAATATAATAGAATGTTTTCCATATAATACCATTTGTTTATTACTGAAACAAGTCTGTGATTTGAGGTACCTTCAAGAACTGTATTAATTTTTTTCTCATACCCAACACAGTCCACACCCAAATTTCCACCATGCTGTTGCCCTCAAAGAGAAATACCTACCATATACCATTTGACATATTGATTCTGGGTTTTGCCATTTATTGCCCCTAAATAAAAAGTAGTAGAAGAAGTAGGATTTCAGGTGGATGTTATTGTTTATTTAGTCAAGCACTGTGTAGGAAGGTGTAGCTAAGTAGTAACTGGTTGTGTTCTATGTCCTGGAACCATTGGTGCATTCCCTCCGAATAGATTATACTCTGCACTTAGTTATCTGTTTTACTTTTATACTTTTTTTGTTCATTTTGGCTGAGAAAAGCACATTTGAAAATTACGGTGTCCCAATTTTATATAATTATCAAAACCTCACTGATGAACCATTCATCATGCTTGAAAATTAAATTTGTTACAGTCATTACGTAACTTATATCTAAGAACAAAGATGATGTAACTTACCAAACAAAAGCGTTGGTATGTTGATAGACACACAAACAAACACACACACAAAATTCAAGCTTTCACAACCCACGGTTGCTTCATCAGGAAAGAGTGAAGGAGAGGGAAAGACGAAAGGATGTGGGTTTTAAGGGAGAGGGTAAGGAGTCATTCCAATCCCGGGAGTGGAAAGACTTACCTTAGGGGGAAAAAAGGACGGGTATACACTCGCGCGCGCGCACACACACACACACACACATATCCATCCGCACACATATACAGACACAAGCAGACATATGTAAAGGCAAAGAGTTTGGGCAGAGATGTCAGTCGAAGTGGAAGTACAGAGGCAAAGATGTTGTTGAATGACAGGTGAGGTATGAGTGGCGGCAACTTGAAATTAGTGGAGGTTGAGGTCTGGTGGGTAACGGGAAGAGAGGATATATTGAAGGGCAAGTTCCCATCTCCAGAGTTCTGATGGGCTGGTGTTAGCGGGAAGTATCCAGATAACCCGGACGGTGTAACACTGTGCCAAGATGTGCTGGCTGTGCACCAAGGCATGTTTAGCCACAGGGTGATCCTCATTACCAACAAACACTGTCTGCCTGTGTCCATTCATGCGAATGGACAGTTTGTTGCTGGTCATTCCCACATAGAAAGCTTCACAGTGGAGGCAGGTCAGTTGGTAAATCACATGGGTGCTTTCACACGTGGCTCTGCCTTTGATCGTGTACACCTTCAGGGTTACAGGACTGGAGTAGGTGGTGGTGGGAGGGTGCATGGACAGGTTTTACACCGGGGGCAGTTAAAAGGGTAGGAGCCAGATGGTAGGGAAGGTGGTTTGGGGATTTCACAGGGATGAACCAAGAGGTTACGAAGGTTAGGTGGACGGCGGAAAGACACTCTTGGTGGAGTGGGGAGGATTCCATGAAGGATGGATCTCATTTCAGGGCAGGATTTGAGGAAGTCGTATCCCTGTTGGAAAGCCACATTCAGAGTCTGATCCAGTCCCGAAAAGTATCCTGTCACAAGTGGGGCACTGTTGGGGTTCTTCTGTGGGAGGTTCTGGGTTTGAGGGGATGAGGAAGTGGCTTGGTTATTTGCTTCTGTACAGGTCGGGAGGGTAGTTGCTGGGTGCGAAAGCTGTTTTCAGGTTGTTGGTGTAATGGTTCAGGGATTCAGGACTGGAACAGATTTTTTTTCTTCGTGGCAAAGTGATATTTCCAGTAGAGAGTACGAGTGTAGGACAGTAAATCTTTGACGAGGGCTGTTTGGTTGAATCTGGGAGTAGGGCTGAAGGTGAGGCCTTTGGATAGGACAGAGGTTTCGGATTGGGAGAGAAGTTTGGAGGAAAGGTTAACTACTGAATTAGGGTGTTGTGGTTCCAGATTGTGTTGATTCGAATTTTGAGGTTTTGGGGGGAGTGGAACTGGAAGTGGGAGATTGGGTAGATGGGAGAGACTGGGTCTGTGTGCAATGAGAGGAGGTTGAAGTTTGCTGGAAATGTTGTGGAGGGTGAGTGAGTTGCCTTCCCGGAGGTGGCAAACCAGGAGATTGGATAGTTTTTTGAGGTGGAGGGTGGCATGCTGTTCTAATTTGCGGTTGGCCTGTAGGAGGATTCTCTGAACAGCCGGTGTGGATGTGGGAGAGGAAAGATTGAGGACTTTTATTAAGGATAGGAGTTGATGAGTGTGTTCATTGGCTGAGTTGATGTGTAGGTGAAGGATTAGGTGGATGAGGGCTATGGATTGTTCAGTTTGGAACTGGTATAGGGACTGATGGAAAGAAGGGTTACAGCCAGAGATGGGAACTTTAAGTGTGAGGCCTTTGGGGGTAATGCCAAATGTCAGACAAGCCTGAGTAAATAAAATATGGGAGCATAATCTGGCTAGGGCGAAGGCATGTTTGCGGAGGGAATCTAAATAAAACTTAATGGGGTCATTGTGGGGATGTTGTGAGGGTGACATGGTATTAGAAGGTGGAAAGTGTAACATGAGGCTGAAATGACAATGAAAAAAAAATATATGGGGAGAGATAAAGGTGAACTAGAAAGCTACTGGAGATCTGGTGTAAAATACAGTCAAACATGGATAAATGAGAAAACAGGACAAATGAGGCTAATCACCAGGTTTTGTTATTTTCATCTACTGCAACCACTGTAAATGAGAGGATACAGACACACTACTTTAAGCTAAAGCAGATTTCAGGAATCAAAGGGAAACACTGTTTACACATAGTTTATGCAGTTACACACATGTGAATTTCAGTAAATTGAATATTTGTGAAAGTGTGTTATACATGTTATAACAAGAATTGCCCCCCCCTGAACCATGGACCTTGCCGTTGGTGGGGAGGCTTGCGTGCCTCAGTGATACAGATGGCCGTATCGTAGGTGCAACCACAATGGAGGGGTGTCTGTTGAGAGGCCAGACAAACGTGTGGTTCCTGAAGAGGGGCAGCAGCCTTTTCAGTAGTTGCAGGGGCAACAGTCTGGATGATTGACTGATCTGGCCTTGTAACACTAACCAAAATGGCCTTGCTGTGTTGGTACTGCGAAAGGTTGAAAGCAAGGGGAAACTACAGCCATAATTTTTCCCGAGGACATGCAGCTTTACTGTATGATTAAATGATGATGCCGTCCTCTTGGGTAAAATATTCCGGAGTTAAAATAGTCCCCCATTCGGATCTCCGGGCGGGAACTACTCAAGAGGACGTCGTTATCCGGAGAAAGAAAACTGGCATTCTACGGATCGGAGCGTGGAATGTCAGATCCATTAATCGGGTAGGTAGTTTAGAAAATTTAAAAAGGGAAATGGATAGGTTATAGTTAGATATAGTGAGAATTAGTGAAGTTCGGTGGCAGGAGGAACAAGACTTTTGGTCAGGCAAATACAGGGTTATAAATACAAAGTCAAATATGGGTAATGCAGGAGTAGGTTTCATAATGAATAAAAAAATAGGAATGTGGGTAAGCTACTACAAACAGCATAGTGAATGCATTATTATGGCCAAGATAGATACGAAGCCCATGCCTACCACAGTAGTACAAGTTTATATGCCAACTAGCTCTGCAGATGACAAAGAAATTGAAGAAATGTATGATGAAATAAAAGAAATTATTCAGATAATGAAGGGAGATGAAAATTTAATAGTCATGGGTGACTGGAATTCGGTAGTAGGAAAAGGGAGAAAGGGAAACATAGTAGGTGAATATGGATTTGGGGGAAGAAATGAAAGAGGAAGCCACCTGGTAGAATTTTGCACACAGCATAACTTAATCATAGCTAACACTTGGTTCAAGAATCATAAAAGAAGGTTGTATACATGGCAGAAGCTTGGAGATACTGGAAGGTGTCAGATTATATAATGGTAAGACAGAGATTTAGGAACCAGGTTTTAAATTGTAGGACATTTCCAGGGGCAGGTGTGGACTCTGACCACAATCTATTGGTTATGAACTGTAGATTAAAACTGAAGAAACTGCAAAAAGGTGGGAATTTAAGGAGATGGGACCTGGATAAACTGACTAAACCAGAGGTTGTACAGAGTTTCAGGGAGAGCATAAGGGAACAATTGACAGGAATGGGGGAAAGAAATACAGTAGAAGAAGAATGGATAGCTTTGAGGGATGAAGTAGTGAAGGCAGCAGAGGATAAAATAGGTAAAAAGACGAGGGCTAGTAGAAATCCTTGGGTAACAGAAGAAATATTGAATTTAATTGATGAAAGGAGAAAATATAAAAATGCAGTAAATGAAGCAGGCAAAAAGGAATACAAACGTCTCAAAAATGAGATCGACAGGAAGTGCAAAATGGCTAAGCAGGGATGGCTAGAGGACAAATGTAAGGATGTAGAGGCTTATCTCACTACGGGTAAGATAGATACTGCCTACAGGAAAATTAAAGATACCTTTGGAGAAAAGAGAACCACTTGTATGAATATCAAGAACACAGATGGAAACCCAGTTCTAAGCAAAGAAGGGAAAGCAGAAAGGTGGAAGGAGTATATAGAGGGGTCTATACAAGGGCGATGTACTTGAGGATAATATTATGGAAACGGAAGAGAATGTAGATGCTATTGAAATGGGAGATAGGATACTGCGTGAAGAGTTTGACAGAGCACTGAAAGACCTGAGTCGAAACAAGGCCCGGGAGTAGACAACATTCCATTAGAACTACTGACGGCCTTGGGAGAGCCAGTCCTGACAAAACTCTACAATCTGGTGAGCAAGATGTATGAGACAGGCGAAATACGCTCAGACTTCAAGAAGAATGTAATAATTCCAATCCCAAAGAAAGCAGGTGTTGACAGATGTGAAAATTACCGAACTATCAGTTTAATAAGTCACGGTTGCAAAATACTAACGCGAATTCTTTACAGACGAATGGAAAAACTAGTAGAAGCCGACCTCGGGGAAGATCAGTTTGGATTCCGTAGTAATATTGGAACACGTGAGGCAATACTGGCCCTACGACTTATCTTAGAAGCTAGATTAAGGAAAGGCAAACCTACGTTTCTAGCATTTGTAGACTTAGAGAAAGCTTTTGACAATGTTGACTGCAATAGTCTCTTTCAGATTCTGAAGGTGGCGGGGGTAAAATACAGGGAGCGAAAGTCTATTTACAATTAGTATAGAAACCAAATGGCAGTTATAAGAGTCGAGGGGCATGAAAGGGAAGCAGTGGTTGGGAAGGGAGTGAGACAGGGTTGTAGCCTCTCCCCAATGTTATTCAATCTGTATATTGAGCAAGCAGTGAAGGAAACAAAAGAAAAATTCGGAGTAGGTATTAAAATCTATGGAGAAGAAATAAAAACTTTGAGGTTCGCCGATGACATTGTAATTCTGTCAGCGACAGCAAAGGACTTGGAAGAGCAGTTGAACGGAATGGATAGTGTCTTGAAAGGAGGACATAAGATGAACACCAACAAAAGCAAAACGAGGATAATGGAATGTAGTCGAATTAAGTCCGGTGATGCTGAGGGTATTAAATTAGGAAATGAGACGCTTGGAGTTTTTCTATTTGGGGAGCAAAATTACTGATGATGGTCGAAGTAGAGAGGATATAAAATGTAGACTGGCAATGGCAAGAAAAGCGTTTCTGAAGAAGAGAAATTTGTTAACATCGAGTAGTGATTTAAGTGTTAGGAAGTCGTTTCTGAATGTATTTGTATGGAGTGTAGCCATGTATGGAAGTGAAACATGGACGATAAACAGTTTAGACAAGAAGAGAATAGAAGCTTTCGAAATGTGGTGCTACAGAATAATGCTGAAGATTGGATGGGTAGATCACATAACTAATGAGGAGGTGTTGAATAAGATTGGGGAGAAGAGAAGTTTGTGGCACAACTTGACTAGAAGAAGGGATCGGTTGGTAGGACATGTTTTGAGGCCTCAAGGGATCACCAATTTAGTATTGGAGGGCAGCATCGAGGGTAAAAATCTTAGAGGGAGACCAAGAGATGAATACACCAAGCAGATTCAGAAGGATGTAGGTTGCAGTAGGTACTGGGAGATGAAGAAGCTTGCACAGGACAGAGTAGCATGGAGAGCTGCATCATACCAGTCTCAGGACTGAAGACCACAACAACAACTAGACCAGACAAACACACGCTTAGGAAACAAAGATGAGATAGTTGATAAGCTACATATTTTCCTAATGAAACAGATCAATTTTTGATGTGATGTGAACTTGAAAAACATATTCAGAATACCAAAACAGAAAAGCAAAGGAAGCTGGGGTACATCTTTCATCCAAATCTACATGACTACTCTACAATTCTCACCGAAGTGCTTCACATAGAGCTTATAGAACCACTTCCAGAGCATTCTCATTTGTCTTGTATTATGATGTAGTGGGTGTCAACAAAATATTTGGAATAGAAAGTTGAGATTGTAATGTAGTGAAAATATCTTGCTGCAGGAAAGATTGCCTTTGTTTTAATGATTTATATTCCAACTCACTTCTCATATATCTGTCGCTCTACCCCTTTTTTGACAATAATACAAAAGGAGCTGTCCTCCACTGAACTTTTTCCATGTCTCCTGTCAATCCTATCTGTTAAGGATTTCATACCCTGCAGCAGTACTCCAGAAGATAATGGACAAGTGTAATGTAGGCAGTCTCTTTAGTAGATTTTATTATGTCAGCAAAAAGTCTTTTATTCATCTCTGCCACAAAATTTTATATGTGATGATTCCAGTCTGTGTGTGATTTAGCTGAATCAGCAACTTTAAATTTGGATGATTTATTGTGTGTGTGAAATGTAACATATTTATTTTCATTTCTCTTGCGGAGGACATCACTGTTACTATTGTTTAGGGTAAAATGTCACTTTTCGTAACATACAGATCTTTGTCTAAATCATTTTGATCTGGTGATGACTACCAGGTAGGTCTAGAACAGGTCCTATGGTGTACTCGAGAGTTTCATGCAGCAGTGTTGTCAGCACTCAGTGTGATATCACAGGAACAAAAGTGTGTGTCAGTGTCTCACTCTACACAGCCAATAAGAGAGCAGGAGACACAGTATGTCTGCAAGCAAGAGACAGTTATACATGAATGTACCACAACATCTGAAATCACAATACAGTCAGAAGGGAGAGTGAAATATTTGTGTCATTGAAGATTCTAAACTTGGCTCCTTCTCATTTCACTTGCAGCAGTTTAAGCATTGTGTTTAGGTCCAAATCTAACTACATCATCATCATAATTGGTAACATCTTTCGAAAAAGGCAGTGAAATGTTTGTGACAAAGAAGGTTTTTAAGGTAATTGCTCCTGCTTTTAATGGCACTAACTCATGCTGTGCTACAAGATCCCAACCTAATCACAATCTGCTGATTCGTAATCTGCTCAGAAAAACTAATGAAATATTTATGACAATGAACATTATTAATGTAATTGCTGCTCATTTACTTGCAACAATGAAAGCTGTATTACTAGGTCCCAATATTACCACAACTTCAAAATTCATGACAAGTTTGGAAAACAGACATTTCTGACAGGTAATAGTAACAACTAATTTTCGTGAGCAACATAATCTAGACCTCGTGTAAGCTATAGATCAGACTGTTAGCACTGACAGGTGTTTTAGCTTTCAGATTCTTGGCTTTGCCAAGTCACAACCAGTGTGGCACATCACAACCTAACCTAGACCTCGGACTAAGCTAATAGTAAGTCAGTTGCACAAAAAGGTTTTAGCATTCAGGTTTGTTGGCTTCGCCAACTGAAAAGCAAACTTTGACATCTAAAACTGAGTGCAACCCCATAAGTAGTAACATAAGTGAGAAAAATAGTAAAATATTTGTGACAACCAATAATATTAATAGAATTGCTGCTTGTGGTAGGAATAACAATATTCTGAACAAAAAAACAATATCCATTTGGATTGTAGACTAAGCAGCAGCCTGGGGTAAAAAGAAAACCATGAAAATAAATCAGATGCATTCTTGTTCCATTTCGTCCACACACATTTGAACAAGTACCTCAAAAAAAGTCTTGCACTTGTTTGTGCCTTGCAGGTACTGTTTAACAGCAGCCCTTGTCTCCTCAGTGGTGATTGTATGGGCACCTGTTTTCACATCCTTAAAAACCTATTTGTGATTGATGGTAACTTGGTTAAAATCTTTGTCTCTGAGTCACAAACAATCTGAAATTATTGTTGTGCCTGGCAAAATATTGACCTTAAATATTTTCCAACAGAACAGCTTTTGAATGGTGATGCACAACATGGGAAAAAAGAAAAAGAAAAAAAAAAACACATTTGTGCATTCCTCTTGGGTAACCCCCAAACACCTGTCTCCCTTTCGTCTTGCCCCTCTTCCAAACTCCTTTTTGCTGAATTGAGACTCGTCAGTCTTGACAACTTTTCCTTCAACACCAAGTTTCTCGTGCACACTTCAATACAAACTTTTCCACAAAACTGTCTCCAGTCAACCACAGTTTTCTTAGTCAAATCAAGTTCTTGCCATATACATTTTGGATAGACACTCATAAAGCCACAAGTTAATAAATAGTAGAATGGTGCCAACTTCTAACTTGCTCCCAGAAAATCAGGAATTCTGCATAGAACATTTCAAAAAATGGTGGCTTTCGGTGCCATCGACAGAAACCTTTGACTCTTTCGGAGTCATTTCTCCATCACTTTAATTAATTTTTATTTGTTGATAATGAAAGCAGCAGACAATGCCACCATGGTGATCCAAATTGCTTAGATCATTCCAGTGCATAGAATGCACTGCCATAATGACAGAAAAATATCACAAATAGACAATAATAAACAGCAAACAAGACAAGGGTTTCAATTTTGTCACTAGAAACAAATGACCTCTTTTTCTCATCTCTCATTGTTTACATGAAAGTGTAAGCCCACTGGCTACATGAAAATGATGTGTTGTCAACCTATGAGCAGTAGAGAAACACCACAATGGCTGCTGCTGGCCTTAATGTGGACCTTAGCTGACAGCATCATACGCAGACACTCTAGGAGGGCTGCTCATACTATTTGCTAAATTGTTTACATAGATCATGAACAGCAGAGGACCTGTAACTTTTCCTAGGGAACCAATTAAATTACTTCTGTTTTTAAGTGTATCTTTGTAAATAATGTTCTTTTAGATACTGTAATTCCATGTTGTTGTTGTTGTCTTCAGTCCTGATACTGGTTTGATGCAGCTCTCCATGCTACTCTATCCTGTGCAAGCTTCTTCATCTCCCAGTACCTACTGCAACCTACATCCTTCTGAATCTGTATACATTTCTTATCCTTTTTCCCTCTTTCCTTAAACCTCCATGACAGAGAAATACAGCAACTGCATGTGTATTGGGAAACCTCTATAAATCAGGAAAAAATTCTCACTTCTCCAGGTTTGATATTCATAGGCCTATGAACTGGTGAAGTTAGGTAAGTGATACATCTCTTAGACTGTGTAATGTTGTTTTGTGTCGTTTCTATCATCCAAAATAGTCAGAGGAGTTAAGTCAAAATCCAGTATGCTTGTGACGATCCACTAACCTTTTTCCCCTATTTTATCCATTCAGTATGTCAATGTGTACATACTCATCATTCACACTATATAAAAATATCAAATGTTTAGTTAATGTGCAAATACCCTTCAGTTTAATTCAGGTTGCCTAAAGAACGTAATCAAAGAATTATGTCTTCCTTGGGTTAGGTATATACCGTATTTACTCGAATCTAAGCCGCACTTTTTTCCGGTTTTTGTAATCCAAAAACCTGCCTGCGGCTTAGAATCGAGTGCAAAGCAAGCGGAAGTTCTGAAAAATGTTGATAGGTGCCGCCACAACTAACTTCTGCCATCGAATATATGTAGCGCTACACAAGCATGCTTTGTGGGCACAAAGATAAATACTGGCGCCAAAACCTCTGCACCAGTAAATAAATTAAAAAAAGGTAGAAGACGAGCTTTTTTTCCGCCCCGAGTTTCGACCACTGCATTTTCATACATTATCCAACGAAGTAAATACAAATTCCGTATTGTTCATCTTCGAATGTAGCAGAATTTCAATGTACTACGAAAATCCGACTGGCAAGACTGTTAGGGATGTTTGTCAACTTGGCCAACTCTACGTTCCGAGTTTTTTCCTACCTGTGAGAAGAGATGGTTGCTAATAGGAACCTGATGAAATGTGAATCACATGCAGTATTCTCTTCACCATAAGAATAATACGAATATAAACATTTTGCCATGTATTCCTTCGTGTTTGCTGCTATCTCATTTAAATCCTGTCTGCGTAATAAACTACGAAACTAGAGTGAGACAACAGCAAACGCGGAAGAATATACGTATCGTGTCATGTTTATATTCGTATTATTCTTATGCCTAATAGTGATACAGTCAGAAATGAAGCACGGCAACTGACTAGATTTTAAATGTAAGATGACTAATTTCTGTGCAGAATTTGATGTACTAAAGAAGCGGCCGCAAAGATTTTCAAACGGAGGAAAATTTTCGCAAAACTCTCGTTCAGAACATGTTCTATCATACGCATGTTCTATCATACGCATGTTCTATCATACGCATGTTCTATCATACGCATTTGGTTCTTTTTGATCATTATCAAAGAAAGCAGCAGTGTAAGTAACAACAAATAGCAGTCTCTTGCCATTGTTTCGCTAATGAGACGATTCCTCTTTTTTTTTTTTTAAAAAAAAAAAAAAGCGGCAGTAGCGCGCACAAAAGCAAGTCACGCCGCGAGCGGCGACAGGCCGTAAACACGCACTATCAAAATGCGACAAACAATGCATTACACAGTACAGTAATGCATTTTCAGCTTAGAGTGACGTAAACACCTATAGCAAAGAAAACGGCACTTATCAGATCAAAGCAAAATAAGCAATCGATTCAAACCAGACGAAGCACGTGAAAAAGGAAGGGTACCCGTATAAATACGGACGGAGCGCCTGACGCATAGCAATGGCTACCTGGTAAAGCTTAACTGCTAAGCTTACGACTCGAACCAAACTACTGTAGCTGTATCGTCTTTCATTCGACCTAAATTTTGTCTCATATTCCAATGGACTAACTTTGTTTCGATTTGGAGGTGCGGCCTAAAACTTTTCTCTCCCCTTGAATTTCGAGTCTCAAATTTCAGGTGCGGCTTAGATTCGGGAAATTTTTTTTTCCTTATTTCGAGTCTCATTTTTCAGGTGCGGCTTAGATTCGAGTGCGGCTTAGATTCGAGTAAATACGGTAAATATCACACATTTATTCACCTTAACAAATTTTAATATATATTTGAACTCTGGAGTATTTTTTAATTATTTCCATATTATTATATCTTACCACACTTTCCACAATTGAAATTAACTGAAAAGAGCAGTTCCACATGCTACAATCACAAAGTTCACAGACAACACAGTTGTTTGATTAGGGATTAGTGAAGAGGAAACAAGACATCCTTCTTGGCCTTTACACGGAGAATTGTGTCTGTTAACCTGGAAAAGAAACAGAAGGCCCTTTTTCCCATATCTCACCTCATCATCACTAGTCTCAGTACTTGTCAAACTGTCACTTAGATCCTTTGGCCACAAACTGTGTGTGCTTTGATTAGACATTACTGCATTTAACTGAGTTTTGCCAAAATGTGTACTATACTCCCTGAGCCTGTCTATGTGTCACATGTCTTTACAGTGTAGAGAATGGGAAATAATAGGAAATTCAAAGATAAATATTAATTTTAAATCATAACGTAATAGCAGATTTTATTGTACTTACAATGAATTTTTCGAGTGGCAGCTCCTTAACCCTGAAAGGAGTGGCCATGGGAGAAATGTAATATCCTAAAGGAGAGCTAGATGTAATTGCAGTAACTTTCTTTAAAGTTACATTTTCTAATAGAAGCATTTCTGTCACAAGGATTTGTTTATGCAAGGATACACAGTATAGAGTATCAGGTGAAATTAATATTTTTATACATAAATACTACCATTAGTTACAATGAGCTAATCCTTTGTACTTGTAAGAGAATGGAAATTACTCTTTTGAATATGGTTCAGTGAAAGTAGCTTGTCAAAAGTAATTGAATCTTGGAATTATTTATGTTTTGTATGACAAAAAATACATTTTTATTGATTTACTGCAATATGTCTGAAAAGTGCACATGCAATTACATAAACATCTTTATGTTCAGGTACTTTGTTTTGGCTCGTACGGATCCCAATCCTAAGGCATCTGCAGGTAAAGCATTCACTGGATTCATTGTGGAGAGGGATACTCCTGGCTTGACTCCAGGCAGAAAGGTAACACTGTATGCAAATTTGGTACCAATCTTCCTTTAGTAAGAAGTACTTTGCTGCTTGTTAATGTGTCAGTAGTTTCCAGTTAATGTTTCTAATAAATTGAGTGTAGATGAAACAAAATTATATAAGACTGTTTGCACACATTAATTTTTGTTCTGTCTCTAAAAGATCCAACTCAAGTTGTTTTTTCTGTACTATGATATGTTCCTGAACTGCCCCATTTATGAGATTATAAGACAAGATTTTTCCACAAATTCATCATTGGACAAATACAAGGTTATCTTGTATTCATGGATGGTTTGGCAGTTGACATCACATGCAGGTTTAATTGGATGATTTCAGAGGGGCAAGCAGGGGTGTAAAGGGAGCAGCTTTACTGGGCTATGATGAACAAGAGCAGCTGAACAGTGAAGGGGCAGCAAAAAGCTCAGTCTGCTTGAATAATATACAGAGCACTTGATATGTGGTACAATAAATGAAATATGGAGTTCAGTAATGGCGTTACAGCTGATGCTGCTACACCACAACCAGTTTATCTTTAATATTGGAAATAAATGATGAAGAAAGCACATTGCATGCTCAAAATGTTGTAATTTCTTCCGGTTTAGCTCTAGGGAGACAAGAGGCCAATACATTCTTGTCTTGGCTTTAAACATGGTTACATTTTTCACACTGTTACATTATCATTTGAATTTTATGATGATTATCATGTTAAAAGTAACAGTAGTATTCAGTTTGCTTTCTTGGTGAAAGATTTAAAAACAGTAAATTGAACAATGATGGATGCAAATTACAGCCTTGACTTTGCTGGGATAGTTTAATTTAAGAATTAGCTTTTCATGTAGTGTTCATGTAGACAGTATGAAACTAATTTTAAGTTATTGGCCAATTATGAAGCAGAGGCCACAAAAATTATGTGACAGGAAAAAAAATTTGTTTCACAGCAGAAAACCTTCATAGGTGGCATCGGATGAAGAATAAATTAAAGAACACCAATTTTACATGCCTAGCTTTCGTGGTACTGATGTAAGGAGGGTTTCATGAATTGCCGCAGCATGTTATGCAGTAAGTGCAGGAGAGATTGAATGAAGGCTTCTTCATTACTTTAAGTAAACAGAATGAAGGTGTCAGAAATAGAGAATTGTGCAATAGCAGGCGATGCATAATTCAAAGTGAGTACTACCTGGTGTGTGATCAAGAGGACCGGGCTTATATATTGTGAAGAACTATTCTAGCTCAGTGACTTCCCAACGCATTTGATGGAAAACTATTTGCAGTTTGGCATTATATAATCAACCTATGGTGGTGGGCAGTGTTGATGAGACACCTGTTTATTTTGATATGCTGTCAGATAGCACATTGGACATGAATGGTGTTACGTCTTGTTACAAGAAGGTATGCCGATGAAAAGGCCAAAACAAATTGTTGTGTGTGTTCTGGCAGAAGGTAGAAAGTTGCCCCCATATTTGGTTCTTTGCAGGAAACCACTACTAAAAGAGATATTACCTGCATGATGTTTTTGTGAACAGTCATTTCAAAGCTCTTTTGTGACCGCTGAACAGAGAGTGACTACAAGCAGACCATACCCTCACTCCAGGAGAAATTTGAAAGGATGAGTGAAGGTCCATGCTGGGACAATGGGTCCTTACTACTTGGAACAGAATCTCGAGTAAATTCATAATACAAGGATTTAAATATTGCTAAACATCTAATGCAATGAAGGCTCAAAAAATGACATACCATATTTACCTGAGTATAAGACAACCCTGAATATAAGGTGACACCTTTTCTTCAAGAGCCTCCTTGAGAAAAATTTATTTTTAACATACTCTGATTAATCAAAATTAGAAACAGTTTTATTGACAAAATATCTGCCTAAAAAGTTAATGTTATGCCGATTCTGAAATTACATCATTTATTATGTATCTAAATTTTGATGATATGAAGAGAAATAAAATAAACAAAAAGAAATAGCTCACCGGCATATCATTTTTTGTCTCCAGTACCTGTTCTGCTTACTAAGCCTGTCATTGTGAAATCACCACCATCACATGATCATCATCATCGTCATCATCATCCTAGTTGCACAGCTGCGAAATTTATTACAAATTTTGGTTGTTCCTTCCAAATATACTGCGATTCCTTGAGGTTGGACATAAGGTGCAGTTGTTTTTTTCTGAATACACAGCAGATTTTTCATTTCTTTACTGACATGAGAATGTTACAATATCTCATGCTTCCAAACATATTATCTGCCCACTGCCCCCTCATTGGCTGCCTAGAACCAGCAACCAGCAGCCCTCACACTCCCTTTCGCTCCTGTTGTACCTCACAGTGAGTTTCGACAACACTAGTGCATGAAACAAAAGTGCACCACTGGCTCTTCTGTAGACCTACCCATCTCCTGCAGAAATATATACTGTTACTATTTGTTCGGTTTTAAAGTCAGTTTAGTTCTGACTACAAATGGATCCAGACAAACTGCAAATGTTCATAGAAAGCCAAAGTACACAGTATAGATTTCTGTGGTCAGCAGCACGATGAAATTTACTGTCTGCTCATCACTCCCCACCCCGCATTCATCCTAGTTTTCAGTCAAACCAGTACCAATGTTCCAACCCTTCGGCAGGTGTGTGCTTGAGCAATTGTGACAATATTTTCTGGAGTGCAGGCTGCAAGTAACAACAGCAACTAATACAAAGATAAATGATCGCAATCTTGGTTCAGTCCATTTCTTGAACTTTTTCTCATGTCGCAGTCTAGTGACATCTATTGGTAATGTCTCCGTGGCGGGGCTTGCCACTGTAATTTATTCTCATGGAAAAAGTTATAATCTGTTTAATATGATTTATTTTGTTTGTCAGACACTTAATTCTGGATTTTTTTTCCCTTGTTTCTCTTGAATGGTTAACATATTGTTTGAAAGCTTATTTAAAAGCTGGTTACATTTTTACTGGGTACTTTGAATGAGTTTGTAAGATGATAAAATTTAATGTCGTTTCCTCTTGTGTTTCACAAAACCGCCAAATGTTAAGCAGGACAATAGAATGTTTTAGTGGGTAGTTCCTATTCTCTCGTGGATCTCTTGCACTAGCACTGCAAGAGTCAAATGTAATGTGATTGTTCAAGTAAGCTTGACATTATACCAAGCACTTCGGCATATTGGGAAATTTTGAGCCTGTTCAAACACAAGTATTGTTCGCCCAGGCCTATCCTTCAGAATTCTTCACAGTGAATCTGCACATGATCTCAAAAGCTGAAGCTTTGTCTATAAGGGTAAGACAACACCTCTACTAATCTGTTAAACAATGTAGAAATATAATAGAGGGAAACATTCCACGTGGGAAAAATATATCTAAAAACAAAGATGATATAACTTACCAAACGAAAGCGTTGGCATGTTGATAGACACACAAAATTCAAGCTTTCGCAACCAACAGTTGCTTCGTCAGGAAAGAGGGAAGGAGAGGGAAAGACGAAAGGATGTGGGTTTTAAGGGAGAGGGTAAGGAGTCATTCCAATCCCAGGAGTGGAAAGACTTACCTTCGGGGGGAAAAAGGACAGGTATGCACTCGCGCGCACGCACACACACACACACACACACACACACACACACACACACACACACACACACACATATATATATATATACACACCGACACAAGCAGAAATGTCTGCTACCTTACCTTAGGGGGGGAAAAGGACAGGTATACACTCGCACGCGCACACACACACACACATATATCCATCCGCACATACAGACACAAGCAGACATTTCTTTCCCTCTCCTTCCCTCTTTCCTGACGAAGCAATTGTTGGTTGCGAAAGCCTGAATTTTGTGTGTGTGTTTGTGTTTGTGTTTGTTTGTGTGTCTGTCAACATGCCAATGCTTTCGTTTGGTAAGTTATATCATCTTTGTTTTTAGATAAACAATGTAGAAATGTTGACATCAGCAGCACTGGTTTAATCTGCAAATATAAGATGACCCTGTGTTTATCAAATCACAAAATTGGGAAAAAGCTTGTCTTATAATTGGGTAAATATGGTAAAAATGGGTTACTGTCAGGAAGAATAAAAAAGTAGCAGGCCTAGAAATGAATAACACATACTGCTGAAGGTAAAATAGCATCTAAATCATGTCTTTTTATATTATTTGTTCTTGTATTATTCTCATGCTGAAATCAATAAATGGAATATTGTTACATAAGGTAATATTAGTTTTTTAGCTGAAGCTAAAGTGCATTATATCATTAAAACAGTTTGTAATTTTCATTAGTCAGTATTTGGTTAAAAGAACAACATTCTAAATATACCTGTTCAAAATGGGGGATTATCTTATATTATTTGGTATTGCCTTAAAGTCAAGTAAATACAGTAGATAAAAAAATTGGAAGGAGTAAACATAAGAACTCACTGTATAATTGAGAGATTGAGCCCTCAACAGACACATAAATAAGACTGAAAACACTGCTAGATTTTGAACAAATCCTCCCTCTTCCTCCAGCCTTACTTTGTTGAGAATTACACCTATTCTTGTCAGTGATAAAATTGTTTCTTAATTAATAGCATTTAATGATGAATGGATGAAGTTTAATACATACAACAAGAGTAGGATACGTTATTGATTTACTGATTTCTTTATTCATGCTCATTATGGAATTGGAATAATGAAATCATGCAAGGAGCTTCTAATGATATTGTGCATTCATAAATGATTCAGAACTGGACACCATTCTCTACACTTGAGCTATGTTAAATATTCTTTGTGTGTGCTATGGAGCACAATATGGCATCACTTTAACAATGGCTGTGAATGTTTTTCTGCTAATGATTCTGCCAAACTGCTCCAACTGACTCTGTACAGCAACTACTACTACTGGACTGCGTGTCCAAAAATGAGCAAATGAATATCTACAGTGTAGGGAAAGAAAGATTGGTACTTACTGTAAAGATAACACGCTAAGTTGCAGGCAGGCCTAGTTAAAAGGTACTTACACATAAGCTTTCGGCCACACCCTTCATCGGAAAAACACACATCATTCATTCAACTCCTTTAACTGATGAAGGCTGTGGCCAAAAGCTTATGTGTAAGTGTCTTTTAATAGTGCCTGTGTGCAACTTACCATGTTACTTTTATGGTAAGTAGCAGTCTGTTTTCCTACAGTGTTGTTATTCCTACATGAAGTTTCCATTGTTGAACGGAACATCTTATTGTTTAACTGTGCATTGTTGCAGCTCGCAGAGACTATATTTATTCTTCCATTGCTAAAGAGGTAGCAACAGTGACCTCACACCTTTAAATTTTTGTCCTTGGATTCCTCCTCATAAGAAAAAGCCAAAGAAAGAAATCCAAAACAAAACCCCAACCAGAAACATTAGAGTCGTCCAAGAAAGACTATAAATGGCAATAAAGATCAATCGTTAACATGGGGGCACACTTATGAGTAATATATGTATTGTGTACTTAAGTTTAACCAATGTAAGGGCATATACTGGCAGCAAGAACATAGGATTACTAAAATAACATATAAGTAAATGATACATACATACATAAACCTTGTCACTGGAACACAAGCTTAGAAGAAAAGGGAGAAATCCAATTTAACTCTGAAGCTGTGGCCACAATTAAATGATAAAGAAGAAAAGCACTTCTAGGGATACAAATTAGCAAACAAAGGTCACTCCCATGTAAAACCACTCTTATTATTTCCATGCAAGCACCTTAGTCTTTTCTGTAATTAAGTAACATGAAAGGAATGTCTAACCTCAAAGGTTTTCAAAGTTCCTTTGGGTTGTCTCTCTTGTGAAACGTATAAAAAGTTATGTCAGAATCAGTGTAATGATATAACAATTGAGTTGTGAATATTTACTAAGAACGTTTTCCTCATAATACTAATTTTATGAAATAAAAAGATCAAAATACACAGAAAACTACTTGCAGCGTTGTATCAATTATAGAACAACAAAATAAGTGGAGACATCAAATAAGATCACTAAACATTGTACAGCAGTGAGGTAAAATTACCTCATCAGAAAAAAGAACTCTAAACTTCATGGCATTAAATTTACAAAAATGATAGTATGTGTTTCATAAATATCTTTAACAATGGTAAAGTCTCTTTTTTTATACTCATGTACTTTCATGATTGACCGTGTAATGCACAATTTCACTGTGCTCTGCTTTTAAACACTCACTCCACTGAAGATACTCGTAGCTTGATGATAATGTAACATAGAGATATCATCGGGGTGCGGGAATCCTTCATGAAGTGCATGATCTATTGTGGTGTTTGTGTGGTCTCCATCAGGGTGGGTGGATGTGGCATGTTTGTCTGAATGGCATACCATGGGATAGACATGCAGAGGGAAGGTGGTGGGCATGGCAGCAGGTCTGTACCCACCAGGTGACTTAGCTGTCCCAGCACATGCGCATAGATGATGGAAGAATGGGGTGCAGGAGTAAACAATCTCAGAGTGCCAGCTTGCTGACAAACACATTTTGATAACATTAGCTATATACCGGCCACAGCACTCACATGCTGCAGCTATTGGTTGTAACACTTGGCATGCATTCTACGAGTAAGAACAGTATATATGGTATAACATTTTCTATAGTTGACTTATTGGCTCCATGTGAACCAGTCTGTTTACATGAAAACAAACAGAAAAGGCACTACAGTCATGTAGGAAGTCCTTGAATGTATGAAAACATCATCAGTTTCATTACTCATTGTCTCACATGTCATGATAAGATTTAATGTTCCCCACATGATGCATTTCTTAATCTCTGCCATTTCGAACATACTGTACTCCACAGGATTCAGATGTACCATGTGTCTAATCCGAAATGGAATAACCCAATAATCATGGAATTTTTTGATTTCTTCTCTTTCCTTTGAAGACTTGCTACATAATTTAACCTGGATCACATCACTGATTGCCTATGTAATAGCTCACAATAATTTATCATGGGCATGCTTGGTTTAGAGGCTTTCCTCCTCCATAGTATCCAACGCAGTTTCCTGAAATTCTTCTTACGTGGATTCCATTACAGGTGAAAACTGTTGGCGTTATGTAAAAATGGTGCTTAGTTTTCTTCCAAATAACACAGTGCATGGCAGAAGACCAGTAGTAGAATGGCACTGCTTATTAATTAAGACTTACAAGTTGGGTAAATTTTTAGCCCAATTTTTATGGTTTTCTTTCCACAATATGCCCTACACAGTCATAGAAACCCATGAATCATACGCTTCATTGTATTGTACCTAGGATGATAAGAAGAAATTAGAATTTGTTTGCCACAGTTTTCTTCTAAAAATGTTTTCCATTCAGATGCTCGGAACTGTGAGGCATTGTTTGTCAAAATAGAGACTAGTTTAACACTATGCACAAAATAATCATCTCGTAATTCCTTGATCATTATCATGCTGGTAGTTTTTCGCAGTGGGCGTAGCTTGACATATTTTGAGGAAACCCCTTAGATTACAAGTTTACTTTAGCTTTCAATAGTAGGATGAAAGCATCCAGCACTATCAACTGCTCTGGTTTATCAGGTATCAAATGATATGAATTCCTTGTGTTGTGTAGTTGTGAATAGTGTTTTTCCAATTTCATTGTACATTTCTTGGGTCTAAAATGTGCGTAGCTGACATCTGTATATTTAATTAGTCATCTTCTGCATTTATGGGTGTACACAATCACCATTGATCAGATTGTGCCTGTCCCCTCAGGTATAATACATTCTGATGTTTTGCAATAATAGGTGTGGGTCTTCACTTCTAAGGGATTGTCTCATTTGTCTTAGATCATCTCAAGGTCTCATCTGTGTCCTGTTTGACTCTGTGTTCCTGGATAGCTTTTTAATGTCTTTATGGAGTTCACACAAATTTTGTAAACTGTTGGTTGTGCTGTATTAATTTCTCCTGGATTTTCAGGTCACCAAGATAACACATTGAGAATAATAATCTCTTTTCATGGTATACGTTCAACATCTAAGTCGTGCTGCTGAAGTGCAAGTGCCCATCTTGTCAGGCAGTCCTGCGTGAGTTTACATTTCATTAAAAACAATAAAACTTTGTAGGCTCTCCACACAATGATGTCTTCGAAGCAAATGGAATCTGAACTTAATCAAAATCCATGTGATGGCCAGTGCTTCTCACTCAGTATTTCCTTTCCCACACCGTTAATGCTTTGCTGGCAAAGGCAGTTGTGCCATGCCACTTCGATCATGGACCTCATACACGTGAAACAGATGGGATCCGATACCGTATTCAGTACTGTTGTTGTTGTTGTTGTTGTTGTTGTTGTGGTCCTCAGTCCTGAGACGGTTTGATGCAGCTCTCCATGCTACTCTATTCTGTGCAAGCTTCTTCATCTCCCAGTACCTACTGCAACCTAAATCCTTCTGAATCTGCTTAGTGTATTCATCTCTTGGTCTCCCTCTACAATTTTTACCCTCCACGCTGCCCTCCAATGATAAATTTGTGATCCCTTGATGCCTCAAAACATGTCCTACCAACTGATCCCTTCTTCTAGTCAAGTTGTGCCACAAACTTCTCTTCTCCCCAATCCTATTCAATACCTCCTCATTAGTTACGTGATCTACCCACCTTATCTTCAGCATTCTTCTGTAGCACCACATTTTGAAAGCTTCTATTCTCTTCTTGTCCAAACTATTTATCGTCCATGTTTCACTTCCATACATGGCTACACTCCATACAAATACTTTCAGAAACGACTTCCTGACACTTAAATCTATACTCGATGTTAACAAATTTCTCTTCTTCAGAAACGATTTCCTTGCCATTGCCAGTCTACATTTTATATCCTCTCTACTTCGACCATCATCAGTTATTTTACTCCCTAAATAGCAAAACTCCTTTACTACTCTAAGTGTCTCATTTCCTAATCTAATCCCCTCAGCATCACCCGATTTAATTTGACTACATTCCATTATCCTCGTTGTGCTTTTGTTGGTGTTCATCTTATATCCTCCTTTCAAGACACTGTCCATTCCGTTCAACTGCTCTTCCAAGTCCTTTGCTGTGTCTGACAGAATTACAATGTCATCGGCGAACCTCAAAGTTTTTACTTCTTCTCCATGAATTTTAATACCTACTCCGAATTTTTCTTTTGTTTCCTTTACTGCTTGCTCAATATACAGATTGAATAACATCGGGGAGAGGCTACAACCCTGTCTCACTCTTTTCCCAACCACTGCTTCCCTTTCATGCCCCTCGACTCTTATAACTGCCATCTGGTTTCTGTACAAATTGTAAATAGCCTTTCGCTCCTTGTATTTTACCCTTGCCACCTTCAGAATTTGAAAGAGAGTATTCCAGTTAACGTTGTCAAAAGCTTTCTCTAAGTCTACAAATGCTAGAAACGTAGGTTTGCCTTTTCTTAATCTTTCTTCTAAGATAAGTCGTAAGGTTAGTATTGCCTCACGTGTTCCAACATTTCTACGGAATCCAAACTGATCTTCCCCGAGGTCCGCTTCTACCAGTTTTTCCATTCGTCTGTAAAGAATTCGCGTTAGGATTTTGCAGCTGTGACTTATTAAACTGATAGTTTGGTAATTTTCACATCTGTCAACACCTGCTTTCTTTGGGATTGGAATTATTATATTCTTCTTGAAGTCTGTGGGTATTTCGCCTGTCTCATACATCTTGCTTACCAGATGGTAGAGTTTTGTCATGACTGGCTCTCCCAAGGCCATCAGTAGTTCTAATGGAATGTTGTCTACTCCCGGGGCCTTGTTTCGACTCAGGTCTTTCAGTGCTCTGTCAAACTCTTCACACAGTATCTTATCTCCCATTTCATCTTCATCTACATCCTCTTCCATTTCCATAATATTGTCCTCAAGTACATCGCCCTTGTATAAACCCTCTATATACTCTTTCCACCTTTCTGCCTTCCCTTCTTTGCTTAGAACTGGGTTGCCATCTGAGCTCTTGATATTCATACAAGTGGTTCTCTTCTCTCCAAAGGTCTCTTTAATTTTCCTGTAGGCAGTATCTATCTTACCCCTAGTGAGACAAGCCTCTACATCCTTACATTTGTCCTCTAGCCATCCCTGCTTAGCCATTTTGCACTTCCTGTCTATCTCATTTTTGAGACGTTTGTATTCCTTTTTGCCTGCTTCATTTACTGCATTTTTATATTTTCTCCTTTCATCAATTAAATTCAATATTTCTTCTGTTACCCAAGGATTTCTATTAGCCCTCGTCTTTTTACCTACTTTATCCTCTGCTACCTTCACTACTTCATCCCTCAGAGCTACCCATTCTTCTTCTACTGTATTTCTTTCTCCCATTCCTGTCAATTGTTCCTTTATGCTCTCCCTGAAACTCTCTACAACCTCTGGTTCTTTCAGTTTATCCAGGTCCCATCTCCTTAAATTCCCACCTTTTTGCAGTTTCTCCAGTTTCAATCTGCAGTTCATAACCAATAGATTGTGGTCAGAATCCACATCTGCCCCTGGAAATGTCTTACAATTAAAACCTGGTTCCTAAATCTGTCTTACCATTATATAATCTATCTGATACCTTTTACTATCTCCAGGATTCTTCCAGGTATACAACCTTCTTTTATGATTCTTGAACCAAGTGTTAGCTATGATTAAGTTATGCTCTGTGCAAAATTCTACAAGGCGGCTTCCTCTTTCATTTCTTCCCCCCAATCCATGTTCACATACTATGTTTCCTTCTCTCCCTTTTCCTACTGACGAATTCCAGTCACCCATGACTATTAAATTTTTGTCTCCCTTCACTACCTGAATAATTTCTTTTATCTCGTCATACATTTCATCAATTTCTTCAACATCTGCAGAGCTAGTTGGCATATAAACTTGTACTACTGTAGTAGGCATGGGCTTTGTGTCTATATTGGCCACAATAATGCGTTCACTATGCTGTTTGTAGTAGCTAACCCGCACTCCTATTTTTTTATTCATTATTAAACCTACTCCTGCATTACCCCTATTTGATTTTGTATTTATAACCCTGTAATCACCTGACCAAAAGTCTTGTTCCTCCTGCCACCGCACTTCACTAATTCCCACTATATCTAACTTCAACCTATCCATTTCCCTTTTTAAATTTTCTAACCTACCTGCCCGATTAAGTGATCTGACATTCCACACTCCGATCCGTAGAATGCCAGTTTTCTTTCTCCTGATAACGACGTCCTCTTGAGTAGTACCTGCCCGGAGATCCGAATGGGGGACTATTTTACCTCCGGAATATTGTACCCAAGAGGACGCCATCATCATTTAATCATACAGTAAAGCTGCATGTCCTTGGGAAAAATTACGGCTGTAGTTTCCCCTTGCTTTCAGCCGTTCGCAGTACCAGCACAGCAAGGCCGTTTTGATTAATGTTACAAGGCCAGATCAGTCAATAATCCAGACTTTGCCCCTGCAGCTACTGAAAAGGCTGCTGCCCCTCTTCAGGAACCACACGTTTGTCTGGCCTCTCAACAGATACCCCTCCATTGTGGTTGCACCTACGGTACGGCCATCTGTATCGCTGAGGCACGCAAGCCTCCCCACCAACGGCAAGGTGCATGGTTCATGGGGGAAGTACTAGCCAAGCCTAAGAAAATGGTTGTCAAATTCGGGTGATGCATAATTTGTGCTAATAACAAGTCTGAACAAATATCTTCAAAAACTTTTGGCTGCTCCTCTCCGCAGGTCTGTAAGGTGTCTTTGTTTAGTAGTTTTAATAAATGAGATGACAAAGAAGTGTACAGCAAAGGAGCAATAGCAGTACCCAGTGAATCCCAAATATTCTTTCAACCATTTTTCACACATCGATACAGAGAAGTTTTCAAAGGTCTTTTATCTTCTATGGATGGGACTCAGTCCCTTCTTTTGTAGTTACATGTCAGAGAAATCTTCTTTACTTCCTTCCAAACTGTGACACTGCCAAGTTTATGGTAACTCCATCTCTCTTAAATGCACTAAGGACACGACATAAGATGTCAAAGTTCCTCTGACGGTGCTGAAACAATTAATTTATCTTAAACAGATGTGGTAATCAAATTAAGTATTTCCAGTTAATGCTTGATAGAGTGCCATCATAAAGGTGCCATCCCAATACCTCACTCAACTTTCCCTTCGATGCTCGACAAGATCCGTTAATTTATTGCTACAGCATCAGTAGTGTCATCCCACATCTTCACATAACTATCTTCCCCTCAAAACTGTGGAATCACAGCTCTCTCTCTTCTTCTTTCATGCTAACGAAATCAAGGTTCATGCCTGCATTGCCTTCACAGTCATCATCTACAGTTCCTTTCAAGCAAATATACATCTCTTGTTCCTGGTTATTCATGTAAGCATGTCGTCCTACATAACCTACTCAGCAACATCTTTGTGTCATGCAGTCTGTACCAAAGATAATTCCAATGCTCAAAAAAAGAACAACAAAAAGTGCTCAGAATGTCCTTGCAGTATTCAATATTTTACCAGAATTTTTTCTGTGATTGGCCTGCTTCAATTTCCAACTGCTATTACAGTTCTGAGTCCATTTACTGAAAATATCAGGAATTTTATGTGGTTATTGAGTTCAGTTACTGTCCTCATCTCCAAGCCAGAATCTAGTAAGATACTGATATCAATTCCACATACTTCGGCTGTAACAATCTATTTGATAACATCCATAATGTATGTCCGCACAATGCCTCTTTGGTCATGTACAATTGCAGATGCATGGGAATAAAAGGGCATGCACAGAAATTTGTGGAAAGAATGCATGTACACATGGACATTCTCGTATCCACACTTTGTCTCATTGCGCAAACAGTCTGCAACAAATGTTCTTTATTGCTTGGGAGCTTATACTGCATTTATTTTGATATAAGGGCAACAATAAAGTAAAACACAAAAGTGCCTGTAGGTACAGAAATATATAAACAACAGAGGGATGAGAAGTACAAAGTGATGACAATGTTTTGTCTGCAAATTTTGGAAGGTGGTCATGACAAGATTTTAGAGTTTCTGCTTGGGAAACTGCAACGATAAGGCTGACAATAAAATTTTGTTAGCCACTAACTGGCAACTTATAAACTAGTTTGAATTATTTATTCTCTATTTTGAAACAAAGCATTTCAATTCTATCAAGTTTGACTTGTAATGTGGAATCATCGTAATTTATCATTTGTTTGTTTCTATACCTACTTCCACTGTAGGAAATGCCTAAACCTGTAATTATTAGCATATTTCATTCGTATACAATATTACAATTTGTATCTATTAGCATTTGTAAGTACTGCTCTAATGTACAATTATGAGTCATTCCATATCCATGCAGTTCCTTTGATTACTGGAATAAAGGAACATGAATAAATAAATAAATAAATAAAAAAGTGATGATATTTGAAACTGAGACCCAGGGAGGTTCTTAGTCATTTTGTGAAGGTTAATTTACTTTTAATCATGAAATATGATATATAGATTAGCATAATCGTATTCGACAAATTTTTGAATTGCATAGATGCCGGAATCCACTAGAATGGAGGTTGTGTTTTTCAGTTTCATATTTTTTGCATCATCAGTGTGCTTCACTTCTATTTTTAGTAGTTTGTTGAGGAGCTACACGTCCCCCATCACTTCTATTGTTCAGATGTCAGACTCCTCAGTTGTTGTGCTGTAAGTCACCATAGCACATATCTTCAGCCACAGTTTTCATATACACTTTCGGGTTATTCTTCTCAGTTTTCCTACTTTGAAACTTATGGTATCTTATTGTTTGCAGAAATATGATCAGAAACAATCTAATATGTGATGCTCTGGGCAACATATCTTGAATTTTTATTCAAATAATCTTCAGAAGCGGCATTAGACACAACCTTTTTTCTTTGTCTGTAATGTACAAACTTAAGCGTGCTTCCTTTGACGTCAACAGACATTATTGCACATAAATTGCTTTATAGCTAACCTCAGCATAATACACAAACACATATGGACCCTTGCTGCTCATCATCTGGTAAAAAATGCAAAGATTCCAACCAAAGGACGCAAAGATTCCCACTGAAGGCAGGTAGAAATGTGATTAACACATGGCCTTCTTTTCCAGGAAATTACACATGCACAAATGTGTACGCGTAGTTGCGCTATTGGAAATTTATGTGCGAGCACAAAGTTGAACACAAAAAAGGCATCATGTGGACACACCTTTAGAACGTTGTTTGTCTCTGCTTAATAAGTCTTCCATAATGCTGCATCCATTGTCTGGGTGTGTCATCCATTTAATTGTAGATGACCTGATGTCCATACATTCAGTTTCAGCATGATTCCCATCAGAAACTAAATTCATTTTTCCTGCAAATCATGAGCTAGAATTGTATCATCATTTCTTCTGTCTTGTTACGTTTGATTGCAAGTCTCGTGATCGTCATTCCTCTGGAATTCACAATATCCCAGTTGTCTGTCACATGGTAGCCTGTGGTCATCATATCTTTGTGATTAGTTACAATCATTCCACCAATTCAGTGCTTTAAAGTTTCATTCACTACCATATCCATTTTGTGGTGCCTCATTGTCCATTTTTTTCATGTCAGAATGATTGTTCTCATGCTGCCTTTTTCTCAGTGTCGAGCTTCGGTTTGATCTGCCTTCAAATATTCTTTGTTGATGTGTTTGTATCTTGTGAAAGCTAATCTCACACAGGCATGCAATGGTAATCACTGTATAAGAATCTCAGTAAGTATTGTGTCTTTGACAGGCTCATCTAAATACCAGTTACAGTCACAGTACCTCTGCAAAAATTCACAAATGATACTGTGAATGCAACTGTATGATGGCAGCATCAGTAATTTTGACTTCACCGTACACTGTTCTTCGACAGTCCAAAATTTATTCTGACATTCACTGAAATTATTTTAACTGGCAGCAAGTCACATGCCACACACATGTGCATTGTCTTTCAAACTGCTCACTCATATACCTATTTTTTGTTTATCAGAATACAGTATTGAGAAAGCATGTGTGAACTGATGTAATCTTCTGTTCAGTTTGAACTTGTTACACTTGAGTGTACCAATAGGGATATCAGCAACCAAGCTTTGTGTTGCACTAATCTTAAACTGACCTTTATTTGTAACCCCCTCCCCAGCATATGGTCATCTAAAGTGAGTTGCTGCAAGACTTCAGCTTTTGTGGCCTGGGCCATGCATTTTATCAATGCCAATTACCATTTCAAAGATTGACTGTCCGCACTGTTAACTATCATTTTTTATTGTTATGATCTCCATATTGATTTTACTTTCCACCTAATCAAGAGCAGCTTAAAGAGGTGCATTATCTTCACCGTACTCAATTTTAATTCTTCAACTTCTAATCTGAGTTTGGATTGTTCCCTCATAACTTTATTACACAATTCATAGTGTTCTCTCATTAATATACCAATGAGTACATTTCGTGAGTTTTGTAATGTTTCTCGAAATTCTAGTGCACTCTTTCTGACTTCATTCTCCACGCGATTAGTGTACTATTCAATTTCAGCAGTTTACTGTTTGAGGTCATAATTTTTCTGCCTGGGATCATTATTTATTGTGTTGATGATCAGTTAGCTTAATTCCACCATTACTGGTACATGGCTAACTGTTGATGCAGCAGCGTCCATTGTTTAGGTGGCTACTGGTACACCAAGTTGGTTGTTCTCAAAATGTAAATTACTGTTATTTAACAAAATTCCCAATTCATTTGCAGAATTAACATTTATGGTTGAACTGGCCTGCATATTGATATCACTGTGGTTTCATCACTGGTTAGCATCCACTATTAATGGTAGCATGGGTCTGTTATTTCTCAAGTCAATGTATTAGCAGTATATAGTTCACAAAATATCAGTCCTTTTCAACACTGTCTTTACTAAAATGAAGTAACGCTGTGCTGGAACTCTGCACAATCACCATTCATTGTAGTTCTGCTGCTTCGGCCATCTCAGAAGATTGCAATGAAATTCTAGTCCCACATACGCATTGCCAGTTGCAAGGCACCCTCTTCCTTTTGCCTTACTGTGGTGAGAAACATCTCTCTTCTTGTTGATGAAAAATCAAGTGTTAATTAACAGGGTTTGATGATGGATGGATGGATGAAGTTCAGTAAGTGCATCAGACTAAGATACAACTAGTGATTTATTCATTCATTTGTCAAAGACTGTTATGGAATTGGAATAGTGAAATTGCGTTAAGAGCTTGCAATAATACCTTGCATTCATAAACGATTCAATTCTGGATGACATTCCCTACACTTGAGCCAAAGATAAATATTCTTCATGTGCACACGGCCGAACACACACTATGGCACCACTTTAACGATGGCTCTTAATGACTTTCTGCTACCTGTTCTGCCTAATGGGTCTGGCCCACTGTGAAAAACAACCATTACTACTCTGTGCACCCAAAAGCAGGCAACGGAATATCTCACTGCTGTGACTGGAAAAGCTTAACTGAACCTTTCTGCAGCTCACAGAGGCTATATTTATTCTCATACTGATAGAGACAGCAATGGGGTCTTCACAACTCTGTGTGTGTGTGTGTGTGTGTGTGTGTGTGTGTGTGTGTGTGTGTGTGTGTGTGTGTGTGTGTGGGAGCGGGGGGGGGTTATTGATTATAAAGGTGGGTTTGATGAAAGCTAGTAACATCTTCAGTATTGTTGGTTTGTCTGCCATTGCCTCTGTTGTGTGGTTTGTTCCCAAACTGTGCACCAGAAGACCCGGAAACAAAACAGCAGTGCTACAGGGATATTGCAAAATATTTCAATATTAGGCACATTCTAAAACAGTAATGGATGCAGAGAGGACAGGTAACAACCATCAACTTATGTACACTATCTATTCAAAGTTGCATGCAATACAGTTCTCATAAATAAACATAGGTACGTGTGTAACATAAATGCTGGTTGCATTAATGGACTTAGTTACACATATCACTGCTTTTGTCCTAAAGGATGTGATGTCAAAAGCAACAAGAGTGCTTTAAATGTACTGTTTCGTACATATAGAAAATATCAGAAAAGATGAATCTTTTGGATAACATAGTATACTTTGTGATAGCTTTGAAAAAATAAATGTAGCAAAACCCTTCTTCTGAGGTCCAAGTAAATATATTTCAAAATTAACTAGGAAGACTTCAGCAGTGAGGAAAAATTAAAACTGTGGGTAAAATTATTGTAAATAGTATAGATAATTGCTTGCCATTGTTGCACTAGTTATCTCCACTAAAGTAGACTTCGTATGATATGAAATCTGTACTTTTTTAACATCGCAACTTACCAAGTCGTTCAAAAAATACTGTCATGCAGATAATATGTACAAATTTCCATGGAATTGAAGACTCCTGTAGATTTGAAGCTGCATCTAAATTTTCTCGTTTAGAACAAAATTTTATCAAGCTGTCATGCAACAGCACACTAAAAACAATATTCAGCCTAATGGAACTTATTGATTTTCATGCGATATTGCAGTGCTTGTGTTATTCTAAATTATGATTCAGTGTTCCTTTGGACATGCATGTGTGTCCGAAGGAACAGTGCATCATAATTCGGATTGACACAGGCACTGCAATGTTCTATTTATCCGCTGACACCGGGCAAACGACTTTCAAGTAAAATTTCTCCGCTGTACGGGAATATACATAATGGATGGACAAGTAAAGGTTGTAGACACATGGTTGATGATGTATGGAAGTTCAGGTTTGGCCGTGAGGTGTGCTTGGATAGCCAAATGTTAAGGCAACCGCTCATGATAAGTGTGAAATCAGGTTTGAGTCCCAGTCCAGCACAAATTTTCATTGTCATCATTCCATTATACAGCTGATGGTTGTCCATATTTGCCACTGCAAATACATTTAATGTATTACTGATTTTCTCATATCACAAAGTTTATTAATTTTTGCGATTGGGGGGGGGGGGGGTCTGGACACCCTCAAGCCTATGTATAGTCCCCACTCATCTCTCCCCTTCATTTCCACTGTCTCCTCTCTGTTCTGCTCCCATTGCTACTATATCCATCCATCTCTTTTACCGCCACTATCTCTCACCGATCATCACTGTCTGCTCTCTCTCTGACTTCCACTGTTACTGTCTTCCTCCAGCTCTGTGTCTCTTTCGCTGCCAGTTTCTCTCTTCCACCATCACTGTCTCCTCTCTCTTCCACCATCACTGTCTCTCAGATACTCATTTCCAGCACAAAAAAGCGTGAACCTGTTCGCATGACAAATTTTTAGTGAGGAAAGCAGAGTGAGGACTGTGGCAGCTTGTTCCCCGTTTTTCTGTCAGTCTTCTAAAGAGGTGCATATTCACCTTTTTTGTGCTCCAACAGGAGCATTTTTCAGCTGGTTCTATTCTTTTACCTGTTACATAAGGTATGGTGTTTATGTTGAATGAATTGTGTATGTGAGTAAAGTTTTGGCAGTTTATTTACATACTTAGACACATTTACATACTTCGAAACATTTAAACAACAAATAAATGCTCATAATATAAGCTTAACACATCCAACCCAAGTTCACTTTATGCTACTTTACATAAAAATGGACCTCATTTTTAGTCTATATCTGCAGTGTACCAAAAAATGTTGTGTTTGATTTGCAAATACAAAATATTTCATATGACAACATATTTTTTTGTAAGGTGGCACCAACAAATAATTTCTAGGCCTAGACAGCTTGCATATGTGTGAAGTGGCCATTATACAGAGGCAGTTTCTCATGAAGTTTTACTCGTGAAAAAAGGCAACTAAAAACATGGTTCGATGACCTCAGAACACTTGTAATGATCCCAGAAACCTTGCCCCATGTTCACCACGCTAGTTCAAACATTAATGCTTCTGTCAGGATGTAATGTGCGTAAGTGCATTAGCTTTAACCCGTGGATCTTTGTAACAGATAACAATACCAAAAAAAGTTTCAAAATTTCCTGAGACCATCATCTTAAGAACATATGATAAAAATTTAGACATTTACAGAAGTGGCAATGCCAATTGGTACTTTCAAAATCGTGGTTTTTAGAGTTTTCTCAGGAACTGCCCTTGAACAAATGGTGCATTTATTAGCCATCAAAGGTACACACAAGGCCACACCTAATGTGAAAGAAACAACCGATTTGCTCAGTTTTTCTGGGCTGAAGGAAGCATGTACTGTTTAAATTTTCACCATGTGCAGTAGGATAGCTACAGTATGCCTGTCCTTTTGACAGGTATTCAAATCTCCATAATCAGTTGAATCCAAGATATGACCCCATGAAAAATAACATTTTCGTGCACATCTTTTTGGAACATACATTAATGTGCATGTACCGATTATATTACTGATAACGCTGTTCAGTAAATTGTGTGTGAATTTAAAATATGTGTTTCATTAATGGTGCACCTTCATCTACATGTATGTACAGACTCCTCAAGCCATTGTATAGTGCATGGCGAAGGGTATCTTTATTACTACTACTCATTTCCTTTCCTGTTCCACTACAGAGCAATGAAAAATTGGCTTGCTGTATGCCTCTGTATTAGCCCTAATTTGTCCTGTCTTCATGATCCTTAGGTGAAATTTATGTTGTCGGTAGTAGAGTCGCTCTGCAGTCAATTTCAAATGCTGGTTCGTTTAGCGAAAAGAACATTCTCCCACTGGGATTCCCATTTGAGTTCATGAAGCAGCTCCGTAATACTCGCCCACCTGCTGGTAACAAATCCAGTAGCACTCATCTGAATTGCTTTGATGCCTTCCTTCTATCCAACATTGTGGGGATCCCAAACACTCGAGCAATATTCAAGAATGGATTGCACTGGTGTTCTATATGCAGTCGCCTTTACAGAGGTGAACCACACTTTCCTAAAATGCTCCCAGTAAAGCAAAGTTGATCATTTGTCTTCCCTACTACCATCCGTACATGCTCATTCCATTTCATATTGCTTTGCAGCATAACATCTAGATATTTAACTGTTGTGGCTGTCAGGCAGCACACTACTAATTGTGTATTCAAATTTGTTTGTTTTTTCTACTCGTCTGCATCATCCTACATTTCTCTGAATTTAGATATAGCTGCCATTCAACACAGCAGCTAGAAATTTTGGCTTTCATTTTGCATCTTCCTACTGTCACTCAACTTTGACACCTTTCCATACACCACAAAATCATCAGCAAACAGCTGCAGACTGGTGCTTATCTTGTCCAGCAGATTGCTTATGTATACAGTGAAGAAGAGTGGTCCTATCACACCGCTGGAGCACTTCTGATGATATCCTTGTCTCTGATGAACAGTCACCATCGAAGACAACATATTGGGTTCTATTACTCAAGAAATCTCAGAGCCACTCAATTATCTGGGGACTGATTTCGTATGCTTGTACTTTAGACAACAGTCTGCAGTGGGGCACTGTGTCAAAAACTTTTCAGAAATCTAGGAATATGGAACCTGGCTGTTGCCCTTTGTCCATGACTTACAGGATATTGTGCACAGAAAGGGCAATCAGAGTTTGGCACAAGCGGTACTTCCTAAATCTGTGCAGATTTGTGGACAGAAGCTTTTCAATCTCAAGGAAATTTACTATACTCAAACTGAGAATGTATTAAAGAATTCTGCAGCAAACCGATGTTCTGTTACCTTTCTTATATGCAGGAGTCACCTGCACTTTTTTTAATTGCTTGGGACTTTGTCTTGGACGAGAGATTCATGATAAATGCAAGCTAAGTAAGGGGCCAATGCCATAGAGTAATCTCTGTAAAACTGAATTGGAATTCTGTCTGAAGTTAGCAACTTATTTGTTTCCAACTCCTTCAGCTGCTCATCTATGCCAGGGATACCTGTTACTGTGTCAGGCACAGCTTTTTGTGATAGCGATTTTACGTAGACCAGAGTTTTCTCATGTTCTCGGCAGTATCTTTTGGTAAGGTAAGGCAGTGGTAATTGTTGTATGCATTGCCGCATTGATCTTTTACAGATGCACAAATTTCTACTAACTTTTGCTGTTGTAATTTGCTTGTTCTTTTTTAAACTGAGAGTGCAACAGTCTTTGGTTACTCAGCAATTTCTGAATTCTGTTACTAAAACACTGTGGGTCTTTTCTTTTCTTAATCCATCGACTCAGCACATTCTTCTCAACTGCACAAATTACGAACTGTTTAAACTTTGTCCACAATTCCTCTACAACCATCATGTTGGAATTAAATGATGTCCATTCATTGTCTAAGTGGGATACTAACAACTGGTTATCTATTCTTTCTAGCAAAATTATTCTCCTATCCCTATTGATTGATCTATTAAACATTAGTAACTTCTGCAACTATGATATCATGATCACTAATTCTCATCTCTGTTCTGACACTGTCGCAAGGTCAGACCGTTTGTATCTAAAAGCTTTAAAATACTTTCATCGTGCGTGGGCTGTTGAAGTAGATGCTCAAGATGTCTTTGGAACATGTGTTCAAAACTACTTCACAAGGCTGTCTGTCTGTACCACCTGCAATGTGGGTTACGATTGCACAATTTTCGTGCTACTGAGCACAGACTTATCTTTGAATGATTCTGACACTGTCACAGGTGATCAGCAAACTTGTTGATTCCATTTTATAATTGTGGCTGCAGGGTGCAGATATTATAGTCAGTTTCAATGGAGTGTGTCTTTGTACTAGAGTCCCACATCCTGTATCCATGGGAATACTGGTGAAAATGTTTGACAGTTGGTTGACTGAACTTATTAGGCATGCCACCACATAAGCTTTTTCCCTTTTGTATTATGAACAGACTGATGCCATAACTCTGGGGGCATAGTCCACTATTTTCTGTGTAGACAAATCTATGCACAATGTTGTTTTATCAATACATGAACAATGTGTTTATAATGTGGTTACATGGAATGGAAAAAATTTCCTGGAACATTTAAAAATATAAAATTCACACTGAAATATATAAAGGGGACCAGTTACCTTTCATCAACATCTTAGATACATCAATGGATCATCGTGTATATGGACAACCCACAAATGCTGACCTCTAACTCTGAACCTCGAGCAGTCACCAAATTTAGCGCTGAAAACTTCAATGCTGTCAAACAAACAGTGCCTTCCAGAAGAATCAGAATACCCACAAATAGCTTTCCAAAGGAATGGGCAATCAGATTCACAAATTTTTGAAAAGCTTCAGTAAATTTAACAATGCTGAGAAAGTGGTTGAGACTGAGGCTGAGACCGAGAAAGAGAAGCCAGGTATCACTTGTCTGCCTTATGCTGGCCCAGTCTTTGGAAAGATCTGTAGACTTCTATGGAAATATGGCGTGCAGGTATTTTGCTGCTTTTCTTTGTAATTTTAAAGACAATCTGGGTCTTCTTAATCTGAGTATGTATTACATTCCATGCAGGTGTGACATGTGTTGTATGGGGCAGACTATTAGAACAGTGACGGAGGTGTGCAATGAACACGAGGGACGTGCCTAACTAAAGCAATTATGCAAATCATTTTTGGAGAGCATTGCCTTGAATATAATAGGAAATGAATTGATGTGAGGCAAATATTGTGGTGGAAATACTAAGTTCCTGGGCCAGTCTAATTAAGGAATCTATTGAATAAAGATAACAGAAAATTAATAAATCAGGACAGAATTTCCAATTTAAAGGAGGCTTGGGATCAAGCACTCATTTTTTAAAAAAGATCTTGCTGGCCATCTGATCCATCAGAACTGGAAAACTCTGAGAAAATGTGTGTTTCATGGAACAACAGTGCAAACACTTGAAAAATGAGAATCAAACTGCGTATTGGGAACAGGGAGTCTAACTTGAATACAAATAGCAGCAAAGCTCCAACAATGGCTTGAGTGAGTACACATAACAGCACAGCTTGCAGCACCTGAAAATGATGACTAGGTTCATTGTCAAAATATTGTAGTGCATAAAATGGAACAAACAACTCAGCAGGACACCTGAAAGTGCACCATGAATCAGTCACATCGAGAATACCTCTAAGATTATAGATGTTCAATTTATCATTATATTTTCAAACTATCCTAACTGCAGCAGCTGTGTTCATTCCAGGAACCAAATTAGTTTGGGAACTACTGGTTTACATTCTGGCAATTTCATCACATGAATCAGCTGCAGAACCATCAAATGTAAAGTCTTTACAGTAATAGAACTGAGATGAAGTGCTGAGAAAATTGTAAAATATTTACATTTTTCTTTAGATAAAAAACTTGTAATTAAGAGAGAACAGGTTCAAGCTAAGATGGCAAACCAATCAAAATGCAGGTATTGAGGCGAAAATTGCTGTGCAAATTTATAAGTCTGGCATGTGAAATAGCAGATTTTATGTCACATGTGTCGCCTTGAAATCAATGTATGTAAACCACATCCCATTGTCTTGTTTACCAAACCACTGAATTTTGTTTGCATGATGAAGTTTTCATGTTTTGAAAATGAATTTGTGTTTCATTATTCAGAGATTTACGAAGTATCCCTCACTTACCAAAATTTAAATTAAAAAAGTGATTCTTTGAACACTAAGAGTTGAATTTTGAAAGAACAATATATTGCTATGGCTGATACGAGGATGTGAATCCATAAAAGTTTTCAATCCTAATAAAATGGAGCTCTTCTATAATTTATTTCCCTCAGAAATGGACTGTGCTGAGGGAGACATAGAATTTTTAACTCATTTCAGAAGCATCAAATTCAAGTTAAGAAAAGAAAAAGGAAGTATAAGTTACTGGAATATAACTGTTATAGGAAAATCAACTGGACTAGTTTTGTGCAGAAGTGGGCGACTTCCATTATATGAAATGTAGCATAGTCTGGACAAAGAAAATTGTTGTAGAGATTTCCCTCAATTCGTCTAAGCCTTCTGTTCTCTGAATAACAGTACTCTGATACAAATTAGAAATTAGTTTTATGAGAGGAGTGCACTAGATTTCTTAAATTCTTATCTTTGCAATAGAAGAATGCAATGTGCCAAACTATGTTATAAAAATGAAAGACAGATCCTAAAACTGAAATCATCATGTCAGATCCCCAGTAGATCTCATAGAATAAGGCAGTCTTTGGCGATTTTCTTTGTATATATTAATGAAGTAACGTAGCTACAAATCTTGGAGTGAATATTGCTGTTGATACTAGCTGGCGCTGTACAGAACAGTCAGCAGTGTAAAATAATGAGGAGAATTTAGGTCTTGTTATAGAAGACCTGGGCGTACGTAGACCTGTACTGAATAATGACAAAATAACTGTTACAAAGCTTTGTTTAATTGTAATCCATCCAAGCCACTCGTAAATGCTGTACTACTGTTTTAAGTGGAAAATCTGACACACACACACACACACACACACACACACACACACACACACTCTTTTTTAGGAGGCATCATGATGGATGAGTATCTTAAAGAACGTAACAAGTACATATTTAAACTTATCAGCTGCAATATTTACTTACTAAAAGTTTTAATAACACCTGTTGTAAAACAAATCTATTACAGATTAATCTACTCACATCCACCGTATGGAATTGAGATTTGAGCTGGGTCACATGCACTCAACTTGGTTTATAGGGAATCCACACTCCAGAAGAAATTAGGTAGAATAGTTACCTGTGTAAATAAATATCAGTTCTGCAGGAACTGTTTCATGAAATATAATTTACTATCGATTAATTCTGTGTATGTTCTTAAGCTAATGATCTACATAAGATAATACAGAAAAGAGTGTGAGTAGAAAGAGACATTCATCTATCAAGTACATAAAACAGAGATAGAGATACAAATGATACTGAGTAACAAGAGCTGAAGATCACAGCCCACTTGCTGTCGCAAAACATTTAACAGGTTTCCAAATGTTAAACTGAAATTCCATTGTTCTACAGGAGATCTGAACTCTTTGTTACCTATCCGCTTTCAGTATATTGGATGTAGTAAATAATTATTTAAGGGTACATTGTATGTGAAATTTGTTGAAATTTGACATTTTCTGTTTTCTACTCCATAATGTACTTTGAACTTTCCTGAACATTTTGGTATATAATACATTAAAATCAGACAGTTGTGAGACCTTTAAATAATATTTTGATTGTTGACGTGTGACTGTCAAATTTCACAGCTGCACATATACTGCCATTGTTGAGCAGTCATATCTTGGGAACTACACAGTCTGGAAGGCTGTGAATTGCTTTTTGTGCCTACTGCCATGTCTCAGTAGTTGGCATTACGAATAAACAAATCAGTCCTTTGTTTCTGGTAGTAGTTTTTGTTGAAAGTAGTGTGATTATCAGCTATTGTTGTAATAAGCTAATTTCTATTGCGTTTTATACGTAAATAAAATGACTAAGCATCAAAGTAACTTCAAGAAACGCAAATTTGCGGGTAACAGATATGTGAGCAGTTCCTTTCAATATCAACCGATGAAAAGCCATGTCATGCTTTGTGTCCACCTCCACCAAACACTTGGTATAAATATAGGCAAGCTGAAATTTCTGGCACCCTGCATGAATTTACACATAAAAATTCTCTTCCTTTGGCAGTAATGCAGGCAATCAAACCTATTTACGGAGATTTGGCAGACCCTGAGCTACTAAAGAAGTGTTTACATGGGAAGACCCAGAATGTGAATGTGTCCCTCAATAATGTTGTGTGGGGTGCCAAAAATGTATTTGTTGGCCTTATGACTCTAAAGTTAGCAGTGTCTGATGCTGTAATAACTTTTAATGGTGGGAACTATGAAAGACTTACGGTTATGGTGAAGTTAGGGGTAAGATTTGGACAGAACACAGCTAAAGCACTTCATGTACGTGAAGCAGAGTTAGCTGCTGAGCAAATGACAAAAGAAGCAAGAGAGAAAAGAAGGAAGCAAGCACTGGGCTGTTATGACACTGAAGAAGACACAGACTATGGGCAAGGGCAATTCTAGTGCATAAAAGACGCAGAAATGTAAGTCCGTATAAGAATTTGTGATAAAAAAAGTTTTAAACTTCAGTATAACCACATTTTTTGCAATAAGTTACCTGTTTTCTAAAAAAAATACTTACGGTAGAGACATGAAATTTTCACAGCATGCAAAGTGTGAAATTCAACACACACAGAACTAGAATAATTAAAATATCCTTAGTTGTTTTTTTTTATGTTCATTTATTTACAAAATTCTGTAAAAAACATTGAGTGTTTGAAAAAAAAATAGAACATGCCCCTCAACACAATTTTAGTAATAATTCTTGTTCAATGTATCTAGAAAGGTGCACTCAATAATTATGGAAAATTGTAAGTTTGTGTCTTAAAAAGTTTCCAAGATAATGGGTCACAAAATTCGATAATTTAACATTAGCAGCAAAGGACATACAATGTCCCCTTAAAGTTAACTAAAGTATAGTATATAAAGTAAAATTTTTGTATCTGTTTGTTATTTTTGTTGTTTGTTTGATACTGATGTGAACAAATGTACAAAAACAATTATTTCCTGGGAAATTATACTGAGGTGACAAAACTCATGTGATAGCAATATGCACGTTTACAAATGGCAGCAGTATTGTGTACACAAGGTACAAAATGGCAGTGCATTGGAGGAGCTGTCATTTGTATGCAAGTGATTCATGTCAAAAAGTTCCCGATGTGATTATGGCCTCACGACCGGAATTAACAGTTGTTGAATGCAGAATGGTAGTTAGAGCTAGAGACATAGCACATTCCATGTTGAAAATTATCATGGAATTCAGTATTCAGATATCCGCAGTGATAATGGTGTGCTGAGAATACCAAATTTTGGGCATTACCTCTCACCTTGGACAACATAGTGGCCAGCGGCCTTCGCTTAATGACTAAGAGCAGTGGTGCTTGCATAGAGTTATCAGTGCTAACCAGTAATCAACACTGAGTGAAATAACTGCAGAAATCAGTGTAGAACATACGACGAACATATCCATTTGGAAAGTGCAGCAAAATTTGGCATTATGGGCTATGGCGACTGATGACTGACAGGAGTTAATCTGCTAACAGCCTATTTCTTGCAGCGCCTCTCGTGGACTCGTGACCATATCGGTTGGTCCCTTGTTGACTGGAAAACTGTGGCCTGGTCAGATGAGTCTTGATTTCAATTGGTAGAAGCTGATGGTAGGGTTCGAGTGTGGCACAGACCTGTGAAGCCATGAATGATTTGGCCACTCAGATTGGCTGGCGTGAAACGCATCAAACATTCATGGATATAATCAAGAGGTCAGTTTGTGCACAAAATCCTGCACTAGCAACAGTTTCACAATTATGGATGATTATAGAGGCAGCATGGCTCATTATTTCTGCAGGGCACTTCCTACGGCTTGTTGAATCCATGCCATGTGGAGTTTCTGAACTACTCCAGGCAAAAGGGAGGCCTGTCACAATATTAGAAGGTACCCCATGACTTCTGTCAACACATTGTAGTACTGGCAAATATAGGCTGTTATTAATTTATCATTTCCATTACATAATAATTGATAAATGATCTAGAATCTGAACAGAAATTTAAGCACATTTTTATACGTAGATCAAAATTATTTTGTGACAGATGTTTCAGTGAGTTGAGTAATAGGGGCCAGGCATCAGCCAGTCACTGTGTGTCTCAGGTTCTATGTGCTCGTTGTGTTGTATATTCTACAAGCTTGCCCATGTGGTGTGGCCTGTAGCGTTTGGGAAGGGGCAGGCAGGTAAGGCCACAAGAATGGGAGGGGAGTGGAAGAACCAGCAAATGCACAGTGATTTTTGCATGATCTGTCAGATTCACAATCTCTATCAAGCAGTATCATAATGAATTCCCTCCCCTACAGTGACAGTGGCCCCCACCACTGCCCTCCCCACTACCTATAGAGAAGTTAGCAACAGTCAGTAAGTAGATGGTTGTTTCCTTTTTTTTCAACTATCAATCGCATGAGTACTTGGCATGATGTATACAAGCCAGCAACTCTGCTCTCCACCAATGCGATCTTATCAGTCACAAAATAATTTAATTAGAATACAAGCATGTAAGCAAGTTATACCATAGTATTACGACTGCTTCTTGGAGTGTAGCCATTAAATTGTTACAAACAACCATAGTTTCCCTAGATCTATTGAGGCATACATGAGGCATTTTCTTTACTTTGTTAACTTTTCAAGAATGAAACTGCTTGGCTAGATAATTCGTGCCATAAAACCAAGCCTAATGCAGGTGGTCTTCAACTCATTGAAATATTTTATTTTTATTTTTCAATAATTTTAAACATTGTTTGTCACATTGTAGTCGATAAAAAGATAAGCAATGTATAGTTTACACTGCAAACTCAGATATTGCAAAAAGTCTGCATTAATATTTCAACTTTTCTCTGTAATATGAAGGTTAAATTATGAGTACCTCACTGCAACATTACAGTTTGAGACGTACGCCTGTCTATGGGTTCTTATTGGTAGCCATCAGTACACAATAAAAGTATGTTGCTTCCAATCCTTTTATTTGACACATCTTAAACAGCTTGGACAACAGTTACATTCTCAAGCAGCTTCTCTTTTGCTCTTTCAAAGATGGGCAGATCCCAATCCACACTTTCCCATAGCAGGAAAATGTAGTTCAGTTACTAGGAATTGAATCTTTTGACTCTCACATCAGCAAGTAGTGACACTAATCTCTGCAGAGGCACTTGCTAACCTATGTAGATCTTCCCTGTTAATTGCCAGTAAAATGATGATGATATAAAGAAATAAGATTGTGCATTATTTAATGTTTTCAGGCTGACCTGCTTGCATGTGACTAAAAAGCAAAATCTTACTGGCAGAAAGTAGAAATCTGTTGTTTTTTGTTATACTTTGTAACTGTGGTTTAAAAGGCTTGCTAATATTTTCGAGAGATGTACATGCCTTGCATTGTGAAAAGAGCATCAGACTTTCTCCAGCTGCTGAAGGCATGTTCTCATTTATCACCTTTATTAAAGATTCAAATTCTAATTGAACTGAACTGATCTGAAATATACATAAAAAAGAAAAACACTGAGTTCCTAGATAGTTGTTAAAAACATTAAATGCATCTGTATAAGGAATGGTGCGTTTCCTCAGTCTTTCAGCTTGTGAAAAATGATAAAATAGCAGTTATATAATTACATGATGAAAGAGAAATACTGATTTCAGCCAGACGAGGACATTGAAATAATTCAGTGCAAATTTGTGCTGGACCAGGGTTGAAGTTAGATTTCCTGCTTTATGCAAGCAGTCACCTGACCCACTTCGGCTATCTGAAAATGCTTCCCGTCCAACCCATATTCTCAACTTCACACTACTTCGTAGTGCCCTTTGTCCACAATCCTCATTGCTCATAGCATCTCGCACGATTCTATTAAAAGGTACATCCACACTGAAGATATCATCAAGTTATATACAGTACCATTATATTTGTAGTGTCTGTTCTTTTGGACATGTTAGAAAGAACAAATACCACACATATAATTGCAATTTCACAAAGGTAACAAGCACACAAGGTCTAATTCTATATTTAAATTATTTATGGAGAAAGTTGGCACAGAAACATATTACTAAGAGAAAAGGCAAGGAATTTACTGTCACTGTTTGATACTGTTGTATCATTAAAAATTGTAGAAGGTGAATTTAAAATTCTTTCTTGAACATCCTCATTGTTAACACCTTAATTACAGCCGTGGTAAATAAAGTTCTGTGTAAAATGGTGTGCAGATCCCAGCAATAACTCCCATATTTTTCTTTTAGAAACATTTTCCATCCCTCTCACATCAGCAACTGTGAATGAATGATACAATTAGCAAGCTGTGTTTTATATAATACATGGTGTTTCAAAAGGATTCATCAAATTTCACAAGCATTAATTTTCTACACAGATGAAGACAGAAATATGGGGAAAATTTTAACTTACACGTAGAACTTAAGTTTTTATTTTCAAAACAACCATCCAATGTACATAGGTACCTCTTTCATATACCTTCATACATACTTGTTACTTTCTCAAAATTATATTTAGAATTGAAGTTTTCATTTACTTTTCACAAATTCCAGTGTGCCCTCCACCTGATGCATGAAAAGCATCCAGCTGATAAACAAATTCTTTGCTTTGTGTATATGTCTCGATTTACTGCATTCACTGATTCTGCTATGTGGCGTCGCAGTTCACCCAAAGATGTTGGAAGGGAGAGCATGTAGGACGATGAAATACTCTTACAAGATGGTGCCAGTGCAGTGGTGCTCCATCCTGTGGAAAAATGAAATGTTCAGCCTGTTTTTACAATTGCAGAAAAGCCAGATCTACAACATAATCAGGTATCCCTGTAACCATTGTTTCCACAAAAGACAGACTGTAAATCTTGTCAGCTCAGAATAAATGAAGCTTTGGAGAGTCTGTGTCATTCTCAACAATCATAGGTGATTGTTGTTTTTCTCATATTGTTACACTGTGATGGTGGTTCACTTTTTGACTTAAATGGAACATAGCCTCATCATTGAACAAAGAATGTGAAAGTAAACTGTTATCTTCCATCATACCTAAGATGAATTCAGAAGGCACTCAACACATTGTTGTTTATTGCCATCATGGAGGGCTTGGATAGTTTGAATCACAATTATCACCAAAAAGCACACTAGTCATGCACAAATGAGGGATGGCCAACCCTTGGCTTGCACAGCAAGTTGACTTTTGCAGATAATATGCAAAACTGTTAAATGCACTATACTTCTTGAGTGAGAATGTGTGGAGATTTTGGATTTCACGTTACATAAACAGCCATTGTCTTGAAAGTGCTGGTGCTTTCTTCAAAGGCTTTGAGCTGTACAATGTGCAGTGCCATACTCTTGGTGAAAACTGTACTGAATAACAGTAACTTGAACTGCATGTGTTAAAACCGAGAATGCAAATTACCTTTAGTGCTATGTCGTTGCAATCTCTACTAATTGCACATTATGTAATGAATGAGCAAGCAGGTTAGTCGCAGCAGACACCACCCCAAATGGGATTTGCGATTTACTAATGACCTCTTGGCAATCTTTATTTCAATGCATAAGTTAAAATTTATCCATTTGAGTGAAAGATGGTCTTGTGAAACTGTATGAATCTTTTTGAAACACTCTGTACACATAACAAAATTAATGAATGTGACACATTCCTAGGGTTGGCAAAACAGATGAGATGTGACTTCTCAAATGTTTCTATGGCACAGGTAAAGCAATTATTTTAATTTTCATGGGAGAGAATTGTCTTCTCTTGACTCTTAAACATGAGTAGACATTATGGTTTTTTGTAAATTATACATTATTTTAAACAAATTCTACTTGTACTTGTTTCTCAAGGCCAGAAAATTTGAGTATTGGCATATGGAGGATAAACACTTGCTTAATCTTTTGCAGTAGAGGCCATATTTTGTTGAAATATAAGTGATGATTAATGCTGTATAGAACATGAACTAAAGATTACCTATCATACTGGTTATAAAATTATACGTTCTCCTGATGAGTTCAGGTAATCATTATTTTTTACCATTTCCTGCTCCTAATAAAATATAAAGAGAGATGGGACATTTTAACTCCCAGTTAATCACAGTTAGTAACTTCCTTAATTTTTTTTCTTTTTCTTAAGCCTAAACAATGCCATGTACGGTTTCAATTATCAGTGTTCAATACATGCTATGTTGGATCTATTCCCTGTGATATATTTCATTCTTTTTGTGTACCATTTGTCATGTATTTTGCTGTTCATAAGGTCACGTGGCAGAATAGAAATATTTGTATACCTGGTGGTCTCTCAAGGCATTATAAACATTCAGTTGTGCATACAAAGGTGCACTGATGTAGTGAAGTGTTACAGACTCAGGAACCTATCCAACACAGTATATATTAAATGATGATAACAAAAAATAGTAAATGAAATAAGATTTAAAAGTATGGAAAATTATAAAAACTTTCAAAATTCATGGCTTTCACAAACTATTCCAATATTTGAGAGGTGATAATATGGACCAAAATAACAAAGAAATATCCAGTAAACATAAGCTCTGAAATGACTACCTTAGGAGATGTGAGCACTTGTTCATGTACTGTGAAACATTTCTTTTACTGAATACTATTTGCTGTAACAAACAATGCAAATAATGCAGTAAACAAATGAGAGCACATTGCTCTGTTACTGTGAAACAGCAGAGCTTCTTATGTAATCTGCTTGCTATTACCTACAGTCTGCACTTATGACCCATCATGAAAGGAGATGTGCAGTATGGTGTCCATTCGTAGTTAGGCATACTTCTGTCCAACATATTATTGCATACTCCCTGAAAGACTCCAGGTCGGTCATGGATACACTGGCAGACATTGCTGATGTGTACCTGTAGCATTTGTACTAAATCATTTATGGGGCTTTCATACACCAAAGATTTCAAGTGTCCCCACAATCAAAGATCCAAGGGGTTAAGATTGTATGAACAAGCTGGCCATTGTATTAGACCTCCCTAATCAGTCCATTTCCCATTAAATGTCTTTGTGAGGTGTTCTTGGACATTCTGGATAAAATGGGCTGGTAGCTCCATAATGCATGAGTCACATCTCCAGCAATTATTGGAACTGTACTTCCTCTGCATGCTGTATCTGTAGTATGTTGCAGTAACAAACACAATTTATTGAATTTCTCACACACACAAGACATATGCATATGATTAAACCAAGTACATGGAGGACTGACTTGGCACTTTTTTAGTACAACCATCTAGGACAAAGTCCATGGAAGCCCCAAAACATAGCCAACTGTCGTAATATAACAAGCTAGTGTATGAATGTTTCCATAGGGGTTTTCCCAGTAGAAGTGACTGCTCCAGGTTGGGGAGTGCCATTAAAAGCAGCCAGCAATTGGGGGGGTCCCATCATGTGACATGGTGTGTGTTTTACGGGAATAGCGTCTACTAACAGCACCACTTGCTGTGAACTGTCATTGATCGCAGCACAGCGGTGGGTGAGGGCCTTGAGTAATGGTAAATCTCTGACGGCTGTGACAATTCCTTATCGCTGTCAGATTCAGTTATAGCAGTATCCTTGGACAGTAAGGCCGGTATTACACTATCAAATTTCTTAGTCAAATATCTTTGTCAAAAATCTTCATCAAAGCTATTTGATGGTGTAATAGGGAACTTTGTGAAATGTCGTCCAATATTTGATCAAATCTAGGGCCTCGATATATATTTGATCAAAGAAGTTGCTTGTCTTCTGTTCACTGCATTCTTACATGTTACCACATGGAGCGCTAGCATCGCTGCAGCGTTCTGTCAAGTGTAGTGTTCTTATAAACATTGATGGTAAATACAATTGGTGTGTGCTGACAACTACAAAATTAATAGAGATGTATGAAGCTGATGAGGCGCTTTACAATGTGAGGCATCCTGAATACAAAAATAGATTAAGAAGATTGGAGACCTAACCCAACCCTCTCTTGTAGCAAGGAATTGGCGTGTTACAGTGAACCTGTCTTCTGCAGATGTAGCAGTTCTTAAGTGAATATTGTGTTTTGTGATATGAGGATACACTTCACTGAGCACATACAGAAATGTATGCTCATCCATTCTTAAGTAATTGATGTATGACTTGATGTCCTCCACTATAAGCTCACGTAACAAGTTTTGTTGAGTGTTTTTATCATGTCGTCGTAAAACCCACGGCTTCACCCAGGTATGTTTCCTTTTTTTCCCCCGCTTCTCTTCCGCATGTGCACACAGTGCAATTGTGGGACATGCAACTGCTGCGGTTAATAACAAGTTGTTGTTATCAGCCATCTTGAACTTTGACAAAAAATAAGATGACCCCTTCTAGCACTACGTCAAAGATCTTTGTCAAATGTATTTGACGGAATATTTGATCACATCTTTGATCAAACCTTTGACATAGAAATTTGATAGTGTAATACCGGCCTAACAGAAGAATATGTCGTCATTTGTTTTCTCAATTCTGTGGGTAGTTTGTAAAGCAAAGAGCTCACAGTAGAAGAAATGTGTTTTACAATAGTGATGATGAACAAGTGCTCATAGCTCATAAGGTATGGTACAAATTTTAAGAGTCCATATTTGCTGAACATTTTTGTCTTGTTTTGGTTCATACTATATTCATTCCTCTAAATCAGGCCACTGATTGTGAAACACAATTAAAACTAAATGAAACTAAAATTTAAGTATTTTATTCATTTTAAAAACTGATCTCATGGATAAAGAAAATCACAGTCGAGCATAGCAGCTGATGAAATAATGTAATTTCTAGGTCTTGAAATAAGATGGACATTCAAGTTACAAAAGTAATACAGAAAACAGAACTCATTTACTGATAGCAAACTGAGATTTTTAAATTTTATTTCACTTTAATAATAATTCTTGTACTTTGAGCTGGTTCAAATGACAGTACAAAATATTTATTTATTTATTATTTTTTTTTAATTTTGCTTTTACAGGAAATAAATATGGGTCAGAGATGTTCTGATACGAGAGGAATCACATTTGAAGATGTCAGAGTACCGAAGGAGAATGTCCTTATTGCTGAGGGTGCTGGATTTAAAATTGCTATGGGAGCATTTGACAAGACACGCCCACCAGTAAGTTTCTCTGTGTCATTTCTGTTTTCTCTCTCTGTCCCCTCCCCCTCCCGCCCTCTCCCTCCTTCACTCATTCTCTCATCCTACACACACACACACACACACACACACACACACACACACACACACACACACACCATTCAGAAATACTTCCATGGAGTAACAATTTTAATGATTGAATATCTTATCCCTTTCTGTGCCACACTAAGGCTGAATGACAGATAGTGTAACTCATTGCTCCTTCTGGCATTATATTTCTAAATGTTACTGTTTTTCTTGAATGGTGATTGTTGACAACACTAATAAGGGAGTAAATATATTGAGACTGTTGTCAGTATCACAAACTATTTAAAGAGCTGGCTAACATAGATTATCCTTATTACACACTTTTATGCAACAAAAACTTGCTTGTGTGTTTTAATACGTAAGTGCCATAAGTAGTAGTTTCTGAAATTAGCATAATAAATGTCCAATATTCTGAGTAATGTAATACTACCTGCTCTGCCAATCACCTACTACTGTACCATATTGTGAGTTAATTTTTTCCTTTAATATTCCCTTTTGGATCTGGGCTGTTTGTGACAAGGTACTGGATCATTTTATCATCAGTGCCTTCCGAAACACTTTCCATCATATAAGACATTTCTTATATTTTCTGGAGTACGTATTTGGAAGATAGTAAACACTATTTTGGATGACTTTGCCTCTTCAGATACTTCAGCACTTCCTTAATGCTCTCACTGATATCAAACAAACCTGTGGCCATTTGTTCTGCTGCTCACAGTGCTCATTAGGTGTCCCTCATTACTGTAGATGATGTGCACCATACATCAATTTCCAGTAAATTCCTATTGTTAGATGGCAAGTCACTAATGCTGATCAAACTCCTTTGACATTTGGAAACAGCAAGTATAGTTGTTTCCTACTTAAATACAGTCTTTATATATAGAGGTTCCACTAGATGCTACACATTTCTTATGGAACCAGCTATAAATTAGCTTCAGTTCTACAAAGGCATTCCCAAAAACCTCTTTTTGAAAAAAGCTAGCTTTTGAGATTTGTGTCTAAACATAGTGGCCAGAAATGTACAACAGATATTATTAACTGAGGGAACATACACTGGTTGGAAAAACACAGTTTGAGTGCTGTGTTCTCTTAATTAAAATGTGTGTTTCATTCCAGGAATATTATGTAATGGAACTAGTGCAGACAAAAAATATTTTATTAACACAATTGTTTGATAAAGACAGATCCCTAATCCAGAGTCAGTCCCCCCCTGCCACTGCCCCTATCCCAGGCAAACCCCAACATACAATACACATTTTTTGCCGTCCACTTATCTTCTTAAATCTTTCTCAGTCTCTGCAAACTAACTTGAATTTTGTTAATTTTTTATGTTGTATGAACTTTGAATGTAATCTTAGGTCATTCCTCTTTTTCTTCCTTCAGATTGTATGGAAGATGAAAGGTGTGAAAATATGCTCTCTCACCAAAGACAACATACTACTCAGAATACACTCTTTCTTCTCCAAATTTGATATATGGAGACACTTAGTCTATTGGAAATGTAGTCCTGTAATGTTGTTAAGTGGTACAGAGTATGCATGTAGTGAGAGGATGCCAAGAACACAATCATGGTGGAGGGATCTTATTGACAAATTCCATTTTGACTGTCTAAGAATGCAGAAATACATATGGTTGAAGATATTAATTTGTGACTAAGTGGCCGACTAGAACCACCTCACCTTGACTATTTCCTGCGGCTAATAAAAGGCACTTATTATTGTGTTCTAGGTTGCAGCAGGTGCAGTTGGACTGGCACAGAGAGCACTAGATGAAGCTACAAAATATGCAATGGAAAGGAAAACATTTGGTGTACCCATAGCACAACACCAGGTAAGAAGAAAACTCAGAAAAGATATTAAGCATTGTTCTGTTTAGATATCCATGCACTGTTATTCATATAAACATTTTATTTCTCTCATTGCCCAAGATTTGAATTTCTGACCATTATTAAAAAGATTCAAAAAAGTTCTCATTTACAGCAAAGTTCAGAATGATTCTCAAAGTATCTCTGTATGTCTGATATTTCTCCAAACTTTAGTGGTTTCATTCTTTCGTGGTAATTCAGTATTTGTAGTGTCAGTTCTTTTTGTTGTAGGCTGTAGCATTCATGTTGGCTGATATGGCCATTGGAGTAGAAACTGCTCGTCTGGCATGGATGCGTTCTGCTTGGGAAGCTGATCAAGGGCGTCGAAATTCTTACCATGCTTCCATTGCCAAAGCTTATGCTGCTGATGTTGCAAACAAGTGTGCCACTGATGCTGTTCAGGTACGTTTTAGACTTGGGCTTTTTGGGGAATTAATGTTTCGAGATATTCAGTTACTGGGGTAGGAAACCAACTTGGTTATGAAGATGAGAGTTGTTGTTCGCTTGATTATTAGGGACAAGAAAATTTTGCATGAATGATAAAGAATAATACTGCAAAATCTGGACTTTTTAGAGATGTAACATGAAAGTAGCTGTTTTTGTGAAATGCTGTGAACACTGCCCTTTTCCCTGTTGCCGTGTAAAAATGTTGTAATAACATGAAATTAGCTGTTTTTATGAAACACTGTGGACTTGGGCATTTTCCCTGTTCCCATGTAAAAATGTTGTAATTCCGAGGGTGACTGCTAATATGTGTAACTGATAAGTTATTGAATGCTAAAATTGAATTTTGACTCTATTTTTTCCATCACTGAGCATAATGTTAAAATGGATGTTCATTTCCTGCATTATGAACTATGGCTTTTTGTGGTCCACAGGAGATTGTCATTGGACCCAACAACTCTAGATGTGAAGTTAAACGAAAATATTCTACTTCCAGCGACCTCCATTTCAGTAACAGTTTGTCACATTTCCCAGTTTGCACAAACTATCATAAAAAATTACATGTTTTTGAGAGACTTAATGTGGTGCATGAGTTAAAGTACATATTTTCATAGTACAAAAGTGAAAATGTGAAAAGCATCAAATACGGAAGTCACTCCAATTCTCTCAACATTGTGTCTGGTCACCTTTCAGCCTAACCTAGGCCCCAGTCTATGCAGCAGATCATGATGTAATCACTAACATAATTCATAAAACAGTAAAAATAATATTGTAATTGAAATAAAAGTTCTCAGAGACCTGTTTAAAAAAGAAAAAATAGCAGGAAGCCATTTGCATGGTGTCATGTGTCCTGTTCTTTGATTGACTCTTTAACTGACTAGATTTAATGGGTATAATTTGTTTCTTTTTTAATAATGTAAATAAATGTGATCTGTGGTGTGAATAAGCATAATGCAATTTATTGGCATATTGTCATTTTCAACAAACTGCTGAAAAAATTAGAAAAATGAAAGGAAGTTACAGTACTTCAAAAATAAACCATTGCATTAATACAAAAATTGCCAAAAAATAACATCGAATTGCCAAATAACATCAAAATCAACAAAAAGTGCAAACTTTTTTCTTCCCTGTGCCTAGTAATTATATGTAACTATATTGAAGATTCCATGCTCCCATTTACTTGGTGATTTACAAAATTATTGTAGATTGTAATTGAGAATAGCTGCATTGATAGTTTCGTTGTGGACATGAGTCCATTGTCCACCATGCGGCATCATGTTTTATGTAATGTTTCTTATTTGTTTAATTTCTTAAAAGACAGATTTTAAAGGTTTTGGGTTACTGATTTCAGCAAAAATCAATCAGCTACAGGCAAAGGTTGAAAATAATGATGATTTATTTGATAGCAAAACCCCTTTTAATTACATGCCATCCATTTGGACAAGGAAGGATATTAGAGGGAAATATTCATAATTTGTTGTGATAAACATATGATTCACTGTAAAAACTCCAAATATTGTTAACAAAATTATAATGTAGCTTAAAAAAGAAAAAAAGACTGTCTGTGTCATGAATAACATCATCCAAAATCTGACGTGTGTTACATGGGAGCAAAGCCTCTGGATTTGCTATTGATCTATGGCACAGCAGCACTTCTCAATAGTGGAATATCAGGGATCAGTAAGCTGGACTATTCGTGACATATATCAGCTCTCCTCTTATGAAAAGGCTTGTTGTGAGATGGACTAGTGGTTAACACAAGTGTGCTACATTTAATGACAAATAAGGCTTGGTGTGCCATAATTTGGCCTGTAGCAGCTCACCCATTATACTTCACTGCAATTCAGTGTCATCTCTGCCCATAAAATGTACCATACAGCCATGAGTAAAAATCGAACTAGACTGAGTGTTGGTCTGTTCATCACAATTCTCTCTTCCATGCACACTTAGGTACCAGTAACTAAATTGTCAGTTTGCACTCAACAGACTGCTACCTGACTTGTGATTCATCATGGATCTCTTCCTTTTTTTAGCATGGTATGTTGGATGTGAAATCAATGTCACTATGCTTGTGTAGTGTAGTTATGAATGTTAAAGGAAACGAATTGAGGTTAAAACACAGGCATCTTCATGGTGTTGCTCTAGAATAGTAGCAAGATGTATGTAGAGCTTACTGTTATCCTCATAAAGTTGTGTCATGAGTGTCAGTAGTATTCCTTCCATGAGAGACTTTGTCATGGTTTGGAGTTTAACCTGTAATGTCAGTGTAGTCAGTCAAACATTAATTGCCTGTGACTTTCTTTTGCTTTTGGTCAAATGCTGGTGATGAAACTGACTGCACCCCTCCCACCAAGATTCAAATTTGTTTTCTCTCTCTCTCTCTCTCTCTCTCTCTCTCTCTCTCTCTCTCTCTCTCTCTCTCTCTCTCGGTGGAACCTTCCACCACCAGTTACGTATTTACCTATGCTTGTGGTACCATTGATCAAAGTACTTCGCCCTCCAATAATACAAGCCACCTGAAGATATCAGGAAATCTTTCAAAATTGATAAAAGGACAGAAACTAGATTTGCATCTGTACTAGGGATGGCAAATCATCGGTGTTGATTTCAATTTCATGACTGACATCTTAACATCTGACAGCTATTAAGTCTCAAAACATCAGTGTTAAACAATAAATTTGTAGAATGGTGTAAAAAGTTATATACAAATACATCTAACATATTTATTAATAATCAATAAATACAGTAATAATTAACACAAATCCCACATTTTTTGTTTGCAGACTATAAAAATAACATTTCTGAGAAAAGATTCCTCCTCAGTCCATTGTGTTGTTTACAGAGTACATCCTACTCTTAAGAACAATCTTTCAGAAGCCAATGTGGCTATACATCTAAGATATTTACGTTCCTTTTTGTGGCAGGGGATAGGTAATACCGATGATGTGATTGGATCCAGTGTAAAATCCAGAAGATGATTTTTCAGATCACGATGAAACAATCTGAACTGCAATGATAGGTCTGTTCCTGTTCTAGTTTGCAAATTATTCATTTCTTGTGGTCCTTTATGATCATTCCATAAATCAAATTTGGTTTCTCTGTTTTCCTCTGAGGTTTCAGTATGTTGCCCATCTTCACTGACAGTCATTTCAACAGCTGCAAGCAAATCCCTGATGGTTATTCATGCTTTCAGATATGCTAAATCATCTTGAAAGAATTGAACTACACTGACATGACTACTGGATTAATGTTTTCAGTTGATAGCTATAACTTTGTAATTTCTGTTCTGACGTTGCTCTTGAAGTTCTCTCCAATAGTTTGTAATGGTTGCATGCTAGATATTATGATATTCAACATAACTGCTGTAGTTATTGGTCTTACTTTACTGCTTGCAACGTACTTTTCATATACAAGTTTCACAAGTAGCCACTTCTGTAGGCCACAGAACATCACAACCATTCGACGTATACAGTACCTGTGGCTTTTGGCATAGGTGGTGCACTAACATTAGTATTCACTGGACACAGTTGTAAAACTTTTTCAATCATATAGAACATCAAGTTCTATTTAGTGGATACTTCTTGAATCAATTCAAGATGTCATTCTTTTCTTAGCACTTGACTTGCTACTGTACCTTCTTTAAACAACATTACAGTGCTTTCTAGCAGTAATCAACTCAGGCAATTTGTCAGTCTCTGCAGTAAAAATTTTTATACCAAATTGAGCACATGCCCGAAACACGACATATGACTTTCCTTACAAAAGCTATTTCTGCTCCTTTGACCAGAGCACTCATGCCATTATGAAACAGGTTGGGTTTTAATGACAACACTCGTAACTAGTAACCTTAATTTTCTTGCTAAGATTAAATATCGACAATCTTACATTTATTTAATGGTTAAGGATCAAGTACAGTTCCTGCATAGTGATCCCTTACAGGTCTTCCTGCAACTCACTACAATTCGAACAGACTTACGTAACTTTCTCTGTTATCCAATGGATCAGTTATACATGGCTCGAGCATTTCAAAGATTTCTCCTGGTAGGGTGTCTTCAGCCCGGTCACAAAGCTTGTGTATGGACAAACAAAGGAAATTCGATGGTTGTATGTGAAATTTGTGCTTCATACAAAATTTTCCATCTCCAAAAAGTTCATTAAATATGATATACAATTCTGCATCATCCTGTAGTTCTGGTCATCTGTCAAACAACCCTTCTTGAAAGGGGAAATGGCGTGCTGCTTTCTTCAGTCACTTGGAATGCATCTAGCAGATGGGGAGAAAGATATCATATGTAATCTCTAGAGGATTATGCTGGTATCAATTCAGACCCATTCTTCTTTAATTTCAAGTGGTGGTGGTTCATTTACTACATCATAGTTGCATCTAAGTATCTGTCATTTGGACTTTCATGTTATGACTGAATGGACGGACTGTGTTCTACACCTACATCCATATTCTGGAAACGACTGCAGAATAAACAACAGAGGGTGCGTGCCATTGTACCAGTCACTAGAATTTCTTCCTATTCCATTCATGTGTGGAGCGCAGGTAGAATGATTGTTTTGAATGCCTTTGTGTGCTGTAATTATTCCAATCTTGTCCTCATGATCCCTAAATGAGATACGTAAGGGGTTGTATATTCATAGAGTTATTGTTTGGAGATGGTTCATTAAACTTTGTTAGTAGACTTCCTGGGGATAGTTTACATTTATCTTAAAGAGTATGCCACTTCAGTTTCTTCAGGGTCACTTCCTCTGGAAAACAGTGTCAGAATTCAATATACAGGGTGCTCCGGGAGAAATAGTAAATATTTTGGGGGGTAGTAGTATGGAATAATACGAATGAAGCATTCTGTATAACATGCATACAGTTTTTAATGGTTACCCAGCTACAGGTGTTAGGATGTAACCCAAATACGTACTCGCATACACTTAACAAACGCAAGTGATTAAGTTCAGAGCTCCTTTTCATGAATTCCACTTCTGAGTTGAATGCACATTTGAATTCTCTTGGAAATGCCACTTGTACGAGGGTGAGTCAAATGAAAACCTTAAATATTTTTTTAATTATTATTTATTGTGCAGAAGTGGTACAAAGCGGTATCACTTTTCAACATAATCTCCTCCAGTGCTTACAAAGTGCATAAATTCTTTTAGAAAAAAATTCTTTTGGTAGTCCGCGCAACCACTCATGCACTGCATGGTGTACCTTTTCATCAGGAAGGAACTTCTTTCCTCCCATTGCATCTTTGAGTGGTCCAAACATATGGAAATCACTTGGGGGCAAGGTCTGGTGAGTATGGTAGATGAGGAAGACACTCAAAATGCAGGTCTGTGATTGTTGCGACTGTTGTCGGGCAGTGTGGGACCTTGCATTGTCATGTTGCAAAATGACACCTGCTGACAGCAATCCACATCGCTTTGATTTGATTGCAGGCCGCAGATGATTTTTTAGGAGATCTGTGCAGATGCACTGGTGACAGTGGTCTCTCTAGGCATGGAATGCTCCAAAATGATGCATTTTTCGTCCCAAAAGAGTGTCAGCATAACCTTCCCTGCTGATGGTTCTGTTCGAAACTTCTTTGGATGAGGAAAGGCGCCATTCCTTGCTCGCTATCTTTGTTTCCAGTTAGTGGAAATGAACCCAGGTTTCGTCCTCAGTAACGATTCTTGCAAGGAAGCCATCACCTTTTCATTCAAAGTGCCGAAGAAGTTCTTCACAAGCATCAACATGTCGTTCCCTCATTTCATGAATCAGGTGTCGTGGCACCTATCTTGCAGACACTTTGTGAAACTGGAGCATATCATGCACAATGTGGTGTGCTGACCCATGACTAATCTGTAAACATGCTGCAATGTCATTCAGTGTCACTCGGCGGTTTTCCTTCACTATGGCTTCAACTGCTGCAATGTTCTGTGGAGTCATAACTCGTGCCTGATCTGGAGGAGGAGCATCTTCCACTGAAGGCACACCATTTGTGAACTTCATAATCCATTCGTAGACTTGCTGCTGTGACAAACGTGCATCACCGTACTGAACCTTCATTCTTCGATGAATTTCAATAGATTTCACACCTTCACTATGCAAAAACCAAATAACAGAACGCTGTTCTTCGCTGGTGCAAGTCGCATGTGGGGTGGCCATCTTTATACTGATACTGCGAACAGTATGTGTGCATCTATACTATGCTGCCACCTACAGGCCACTCTGCACGCTGTTTGTAGCACACTTACAAACTTCCAAGATAACGGCGTGAAATTTCGATTTGTTACTACAAATCTAAGGTTTTCATTTGACTCGCCCTCCTAGTTCGTCTGAGGTTATCTTGGCAATGTCTTATGGGTGTAGCATTATTAATATCAATGATGCTCCTCTTGTGTTTACTTTTTCTTTGTAGACTTCATCTTTCAACTGTCACCACTGGTAAAAATGCATAAGGGGTAGAATCTGGGGGACCTTGATAGTCAAGAAATGTGATTGTTTCTGCTAAGCCATCTTTCAAGGAATGCTAGGTTTAGATGATGTCACCTGATTTCCATCCTTTAGCCAAAGGAACCTTTTCCAATAATGCTGGAAACATTCAGAGAATTGTTAGTCATACAACTGATGTGAATTACAAGTGTTGATTCCACTATAAATGTTATGGATAGAGCCTGTGAATACAAAGTGTCAGCCTTATTCTTGTTCGTGGAACCATGATACAAGTGGAAATTCTGTATGTCCTTGTTGAAGGATTATGTTCTACCAGCTGAATAATGTCTTTTAAGATGATCTTGATGGCTCGGTTGGTAAAGTGCCCAACTGTAAATCCAAAGATCTCTGATTCAATCACTATTCAATACTAGGCTTTATATTTGTCACTTAATATTTCTTTCACATCTGGCAGTGTTTGTTGATGTGAAAGGTGCAAGAGTAACACCCTGGTTCAGAATTGCATTAGACTGTAGGTCCCTATGTCACTGGCTGGGTTAAGTCAGTTCGAAGATCGTAGGAAGGCAACGGCATACCAGCTGGACCATGCCTAGTCAAGCACTGTGGTGCTCAAAACAATCTTCAGACCAATGACAGCTTTACTTTCACTTCGTCCACACACTGTTGATTTGCACATTCAGATGAAATATGACTGATGGGCACTGCCACAGTCTCGTGCAGTTGAATGAAAACACAAGTACCGTATTTCCTCGAATCTAAGCCGCACTCGAATCTAAGCCGCAGGTGAAAAATGAGACTCGAAATAAAGAAAAAAAAAAAAAATCCCGAATCTAAGCCGCACCAGAAATTTGAGACTCGAAATTCAAGGGGGGAGAAAAGTTTTAGGCCGCACCTCCAAATCGAAACAAAGATGGTCCATTGTAATATGAGACACAATTTAGGTCGAATGAATGACGATACAGCTACAGTAGTTTGGTTCGAGTCGTAAGATTAGCAGTTAGGCTTTACCAGGTAGCCATTGCTATGCGTCAGGCGCTCTGTCCGTATTTATACGGGTACCCTTTCTTTTTCACGTGCTTCGTCTGGTTTGAATCGATTGCTTATTTTGCTTTGATCTGGTAAGTGCCGTTTTCTTTGTTATAGGTGTTTACGTCACTCTAAGCAGAAAATGCATTACTGTACTGTGTCATGCATTGTTTGTTGCATTCTGATTAGTGCGTGTTTACGGCCTGTCGCCGCTCGCGGCATGGCTTGCTTTTGTGCGCGCTACCGCCGCTTACAATTAAAACAGAGAGAGGAACCGTCTCATTAGCGAAACAATGGCAAGAGACTGCTACTTGTTGTTACTTACACTGCTGCTTTCTTTGATAATGATCAACAAGAACCAAATAATAGACTGTGTATGATAGAACATGTTCTGAACGAGAGTTAGGCGAAAATGTTTCTCCGTTCGAACATCTTTGCAGCCGCTTCTTTAGTACATCAAATTGCGCACAGAAATTAGAGTAATCTTAGAATTAAAAATCTAGTCAGTTGCCGTGCTTCATTTCTGACTGTATCACTATTAGGCATAAGTATAATACGAATATAAACATGACACGATACGTATATTCTTCCGCATTTGCTGTTGTCTCACTCTAGTTTCGTAGTTTATTAGGCAAACCGGATTTAAATGAGATAGCAGCAAACACGAAAGAATACATGGCAAAATGTTGATATTCGTATTATTCTCATAGTGAAGAGAATACTGCATGTGATTCAAATTTCATCAGGTTCCTATTAGCAACCATCTCTTCTCACAGGTAGGAAAAAATTCAGAAAGTAGAGTTGGCCATATTGACAAATAGCCCAAACAGTCTTGCCAGTCGGATTTTCGTAGTACATTGAAATTCTGCTACATTCGAAGATGAACAATACGGAATTTGTATTTACTTTGTTGGATAATGTATAAAAATGCAGTGGGCGAAACTAGGGGCAGAGAAAAAAAAGCTCGTCTTCCACCTTTTTTTTTAAATTTATTTACTGACGCAGAGGTTTTGGTGCCAGTATTTATATTTGTGCCTACAAGGCATGCCTGTGTCACAGAAGTTAGTTGTGGCGGCACCTACCAACATTTTTCAGAACTTCTTGCTTTGCACTCGATTCTAAGCCGCAGGCGGCTTTTTGGATTACAAAAACCGAAAAAAAAAAGTGCGGCTTAGATTCGAGTAAATATGGTACTCTAAAGTTAGGAATCAGTCTACTGTATTCTCTACAAGCAGCACTTCCATTTCAAAACCCACACATAAATACCATATCAATATACTCAGTACATGTAAATATACAGTAGAATAAGCCCACAAATCACAATCACTGTTGAAAATGCAGTTACATAAACTCATGTACAACTTCAACCTCAAAACAAGAAAGAGAATTAATAAATAAACCCGTTAGCAGCTGGAGGGACAATTCTTCTCTATAACCTACGAAAACTGGTCACATGAATGTTTTATCTGACTTAATCTATCTACCACCACCTAAAATATGTATTATTTCACCTAAAACATCCTATATTTTAGTCTTCAGTATCACCCTTTGTTTTAGTCCAAGTGGATGTCGAGTGACAGTTCTATTGCCTTGGCTGTTTTCTTACTTTGTGTATAATCAAAGGTTCTTACAAAGAGTCACAACTTGACAACTTCAGTTTTGTTGCTAACAGCACATCAACATTCTCTTTATTTCAAAGAGGTGTGAAACTAGGTACATTTCTGACATAACAAAGTATTGACTGAGTTAAATATGCAGGTTTATTAATACATCAGTATTCTGGTGACTGAGTATTCAGCATTTTATATCATGTTAGGGCAGTGGTCATTCAAATTTATGGGAATGAACATCCGTGAATGATTAGGACTGTGTATTAAATCTGGATTTGCACATAGGCCTGAATTTTTTGCAAGCCATTCTCATATTTGTTCCATAAAGTTTTGGAGGAATGATCAATTGCATTCTAGGTATATTACTTTTAGCCACAACAAATATTCAGAGAACCAGCACAACCCTTACTCTACTGGATTGCATAGTGTTTTCTCTGTCACATGGACCATTCATTTAATTTAAAATCATTGTCTGAAGTCAACTAGATGCTAGTGACGGCAAGCCCACGAAGAGAGACAAATCTTGAGGAAAAAGGATGCTGCAAACTAAGGTACTGGTGGATTCAAAATCTCTAATTTGCCTCACTGATGGAAGGTTCTTATTTTGAGGTGATTCAGAAAGCCAACTGCAGTCTCACGATTAAGAGGGAAAAAAGAAAAATTTTTAAAGTTCACTGGGTTTTGTACATTGACATGGGAAGACTTTGTGTTAATAATTTCTACTTTATCTGGAGGTGCAATTGTTCTTGATGAACCAAAAATTAGATAGCATAATTTGAAGAGTATATTTTGCCTGTCTTAGTAGTCATCTCAGCTTGGGTAGATAGGCAACACAGCACATAAATTACAGGAAGGCTGTGTGTAACAATCTTGTCCATTTCAAAAACCAAAATACTAACAGTATCATACAGCAGCAGGTTTTGTTGGTCAGGTTGTCCAATGAAAATGAAATCTGTAGTTTGTATCCTTACACTAAAAGAAGAATATCAGCATACTCTGTATCAAACCTGCCAAGATAGCAAATGAGGGGTTAAGGCACACAATTTTTCTAAAGAAATATTCTAAAATAATTGTGGCTCCTTTGTCTGACCTTGACTTTAAACAGTCTTTATTTTTTTTTTGCAGATATTTGGTGGTAATGGCTTCAACAGTGAATATCCTGTTGAAAAATTAATGCGTGATGCAAAGATATATCAAATTTATGAAGGTACAGCACAAATTCAGCGCCTGATTGTTTCCAGAAATATTTTTGAGAAGGCAAAAACATCTGCCTGAGACTGTATGTGAATCTGAGAAGTATTAAAAGTGAAATCACATGTAAAAAATGTGAAACATTGTAATTTTAGGCTGTCTCAAAGACAGTCATAAGTGTAACTAGGTGCTAATGAAAAAGATGATACATTGTTTCTTGCCTCTGTTCTGTGATCATTTGCAATCAGTATGGTGTCTGCACCTTCAAACTTCACTTAACTTTAACAACAATTTTGGTGGTCGCAGTAACCCGAATCTCTTTCTCAGCATTGTTGCATGTATTTGAAACACACTTGTCATTAAAGAAAATTTATATTTTTATACTTCTGTGTTGTATATGAGATTCTAATACACTACCCTTCTTAAACTAGTCAAAATTAAAATGCTAACCAAATAGAGAAAACACTTGCAGTATGCAAAGGGAACAGCAAATAGGTTTAGAAGATTATACAGTTTTTAAAGAAGCAATACCATTTAACTCTCTCTGTGTCTTTGCTGAACAAATGCAAAACTATATGCAGTCTCAGTACATTGTTATTGCTTGTTACCTATACCTCTGTGCTGGAGTCAAGGTTTCAGTTGATGGAAATGGACAGCATTTCAAAAGTTGATCTTTTTCATCAAGAAATAAATTATTGTTGACTTGAAAGTAGCTTATGGAACTGGAAATTATTATTGACGGTGAGTGTCAGCTGACTGCCACTGGCCTAATTGTCGACACTTGTAGGTTTTCCTGCATTTCACTAGTCTTCTGCTGTTGCAACATCCCAAAAGATAACAGCATTATCCGTAAACAGTCTTGTGGAGCTCCTGGTGTTCTAGTTATGTTGTATTTCTGCTCTCCACCACCACACCCCCTCCCTCTCCCCCCCCCCCCCCCCCATTACAAAGCATTTACACCTTTTTCATCTTATTTGACTTAATATAGTATCCTTTCAGCTTCATTTTCCCAGTAAAGAATTGAGTGTTCAACAACAGCAAGTTTGAAAAGACAAGTATGGCAACTGACTTACATCTGGAAAAGTTGGTTACATGGTATTGTTTCTGTAATGATTGTTATATAAATATGAAATATATATATAACATTAAAGTAATACAGCTTCATAATGTTGAATGTTAAAACTTCTACCATAAGTCACTTCAGGTAATCAAACACAAACATTAATTTTAAGGCAAGCAACTGAACTGCAATGGAAATGTAAGAACTGACGGAAATCTGGTTTGTTGGAAGAGGTAAGTGCCTTGAAAATGCTTAATGAATTAAACTCTTTGATGTACTCTTCCATCTGTTCTTCTCCGGTTCAACCAACCACCTCTATCTTTGCTTTGTGTCGCCAGTGCTTCCAAAAACTGCACTGTAGTGCATTTTTATTGTCTTACAGTTTCTACCTGTTGTTCCCCCCCCCCCCCCTCTCTCTCTCTCTCTCTCTCTCTCTCTCTCTCTCTCTCTCTCTCTCTCTGCACCTCCCACCAATAAACTAGTTCTAAACAGTTAATTATTGTTTTTCCAATTGGTAAAGTTTCTTTAGAGTTAGTTCCTTTCATGTTTTACCTCTTACCTAAGTGTTAGTCCTAGCAATTTGAAACTTTCTTTTGCATCATATTAAAAATTCTACAGGGATCACATCACTGCATTTACTGGGCTGTAGGACTTTGAAATTGGCTATTACACAGAGGATTGCTTTCATAAGTAAACTGAATTAATCTTGAACATGGAATTTCATGGTTTTTCCCTCCTCCACCCAGTATATTAAGAAGCAACTCTTACTTTCATTATTACTGAGGATAAATAAATGTTTATCCATTGCAACAATTGAAAATTTGTGCAAGATTGGAGTACAAACATGGATCGCTTTTTATGAATAGTGATGCGTAGGATCTGGATCTGATTCCCAGTACCTCCACTTTTTCTGAGCTACGGAGATCTGGAAGGGGCCCACTCAGCCTCGTCTGGCCAAATAAGGAGCTGCTTAAATAAAGAAGCAGCAGCATCATCAGAATTCACCTACCAGCAAACAATGGCTGGAGAGATTGGCAATATCATTCTTTGTACTGTCTTGCAGGAAATAATCAGTCACTCAGAACAAGTCTAAGGACTAATTTGTGAGTAGTACTTACCTTTACTTTTTACCTTTCATTGTTGTTATAAAGGTTCGAACTCAAACTTTCAGTATCACAAATGTTTCCCTCTTATTTTTCTGAACACTACAATCAGAGGTTCTCCATGGATATACTCAGAGTAGCACCAGTGAAGGAAAATATTTTGGTGGTGAGAAACCACATACCCTCTGACACAAATTTTAAACTGTCGTGATAGATGAATAATATTGCAATGACTGTATTATTGAACTGATTTCAGTGTTTCCACGCATAGTCACATAAATAAAAGTATTTTGGGCTCACTGAAATTCATTAATTATTATCCCTCTGAGCTGAGAAAAATGAAAGTCTTGATTTGGCAATATATTACGGAAAATAGAGATTATGTCCACTGGAAAGTTACTTAATTTAAATGGAGAAAAAACAATCAGCATGATTTGTGAACTAAATTAGACAATGAGGTTAAGTGATACAATAATGACATCTGTTGATATAAGAGCAGAATCTACTAGTGATGTAATCTACCAGTCTGTCTAGGTCATGGAAAGTTCTGTCAGAATGTAAATAATTTAAGACATCCTGCCTTAGAATGTTGCTCAAGTATGTGGGACCCATACCAAATAGGACTGATGAGAGTACTGAATGTGTACAAAGAAGGGCTACACAGAACTTCCTGGCAGATTAAAACTGCGTGCAGAATCAAGACACAAACTAAGGTCCCGAGTTTGAGTCTGTCTCGTACAGTTTTAATCTGCTAGTAAGTTTCATATCAGTGTGCACTCCACTGCAGAGTGAAAATTTCATTCTGGAAACATCCCCCAGGCTTTGGCTGATTTCACAATATCTTTTCTTCCAGGAGTGCTAGTTCTGCGTGGTTCGCAGGAGTGCTTCTGTGAAGTTTGGAAAGTAGGAGACGACGTACTGGTAGCATTGAAGCTGTAGGATTGGTCATGAGTTGTGCTTGGGGTATCTGTCAGCAGAGCACTTGTCTACTAAAGGCATAGGTCCCGAGTTCAAGTTTCAGTCCAGCACACAGTTATCTGCCAGGAAGTATCATATCAGCACACATTCCGCTGCAGAGTGAAAATTTCACTCAAGGGCTACACAAATGGTTGCAGGTTTGCTTGACGCAAGGAAGAGTCTAACAGAAATTCTGAAAACCCTGAATTCATTGTTACTTTAAAATAGATGCACATTATCCCACAAAAGCCTACTTGAAATGTTCCAAGAAACAGTATTAAGTGAAAAATCAAGGAAGATATTTCAGCTGCATACATATTGCTCTCTTAGGGACTGTGTGTGTGTGTGTGTGTGTGTGTGTGTGTGTGTGTGTGTGTGTGTGTTGTAATTAGTCTAATTTTGTTTACAGAGTAATTTAAGCAGTCATTTCCCCACTGCTCCTTGCATACATCTCTCAGCTGACCCATGTTCTCACCTAATGCCATCTATCTGCAGCCCCATCCATGCCCTCCGTGCTCGCTGCTTTCATATTTCCACAGGATGTCTGACATAATTATGCAACCGCACTGTAGTGGTGGATTCATTGCCCATAGAGGTGAATTAGTTACATAATTGATTTGCCTCGATGGGCAATGAATCCACCAACTTCAGTGTGGATATACAATTATGTCTGGCCACCTGCAGGAATCTCAAAGTAACATGCATGGAGGACATTATGGGGACTGCAGATAGATGACGTTGGGTGGGAATGTGAGTCGGCTGAGAGGCGTGCTGAGATAATTTCACAGTTGTGATAAACTCTGTGTCTGGGTGGTGCAGTGGTTGATGCAACAGTCTAATATGCAGGAGATCCTGGGTTCAACTCCTCGTTCGACACACATTTTCACTTGCCGCCGCTGATTCTGCATAACATTTCGAAGCAGCTGGCATTTCCTTTCCTTTCTCTCCCCTCCACCTTCAATTTACATAATTGTATCACAGCTGCAGATTTCACATGATGTCTGTTCTTTCAGACATTTCCGAAAGAACAGACACCGTGCGTTCATATAATATTTCCCTATAGAATGATAAGTTACAAATTTTTTTCAGTTAGTTTGTTATGTGAGTGCATAAAAATTCTTGTCTCCATTGGCAAATTTAGTTTCCTTGGCTTGTAATGTTGGCACACTGATTTTTAATTTTCTTGCAAACTCACTTTTCAGCAGCATGTGTGTTACAAAATGCAAAATTTTGGGTGAAATGATTTAGATCTTTCATGTTCTAAATGATACAAAACTGTAGACGAGACAGAGTTAATAAATAAAAAACAGGTTTTTCATGTTTGAGATTTACAGTTACTTCTACACAATTGCTACACTGCTAATAAAAACGCAATCCTTCTCACTGTATTTTCCTATAAGTATGTTTTATGTTGCGCCACAAGAACAAATTTATAAACTATTTTGAATATTTTAAATTAATTTGAGAATGACTGAGTGTGTTTCAGTTTACATTCAGCTTGCCACTAATTACAGAAAATGTAGGCGAGACCTTAACAAAATTGTCTAAATATCCAGTTTCTGTACACATTTGTCTCAATAATTACCAACCTATCAAATGTTCTAATAAATTTCGTGACTCTGTTTCTGAGATGCACACCGGATGAAGTAGTGTGATCTGCCACTACATAACAGCACAATATACAAGTGTCTTGGTTTCAATTGTTAATTTAAAACCGTTACTTCTAATGACAGAAACTTTTAATGTTGATGATGATAATAATAATAATAATGTATCAACATTAATCACATTCAATTAACTAGTTTTTTTTCAAGGCATAACATTTCTGTCAATGGGTGCAAACTATAATGACAAAAAACTTGTCCACTGTACAAGAGGAATCAGATCTAGAGAAACAGTTGACTGGTCTGAAAAAGACTGAGAAATAATGAAGTGGGAATTAGAAAAGCTGACAATGTAACAGAAGACGAAAGAAATATCTGAAATTTAGCTGCAGAAGGGCATTAAGCAAACAGTGACAACAGATGAAAATTAATTTTGGACCAGAAATCAAACTCAGGTGTGCTACTTCTTGGAAATGGTCACCTTTAATGTCTCGGGTATCCAAGTGCATCCCACATGTGATCCAAATCTTCATATGCTACTCACTACAGAGTACTGCCCCCAACCGTTAATCTACTTTCTCGCAGCCTAACTGTATTCTCGCAAGGGCTCAGATACTGTTGTGCATCTCCGCTGAAATATCGTAATGCTACCATGTCCCACCCCCACCCACACACAGTCAGACATGCATGTCTGAAAGAACAGACATCATAAATACTATATAATGAAACAAAAGTACAGCTATGCTTTTGGACGGAATGAAAACAGCAAGGTTATATACAAAGGGCAATGATATACCAGTGAAAACAGAGAAACTGTCAATCCCATTTTAAATGAAGCCCAATTTAAATCAAAAGCAGGTTACTATACAGTTTTTTATATGGCTGGAGTGGAAAAGGTGGTGTATGAGATTGTTTTAGACACGTGAAATAAAGATCTAAAGTTATCAGATCTTGCAGTGCAGTTACAGAATGAGGACAGGTTATAGTACTCCTCCGAAGGACACCAATGATAAAGAATTCAATGAACAAATCAAGGTGTGTTGAAATCATGTTCTCAGCCTAGTAACATCCATTCACAACTGAGTGTATGAAAGACTCATATGATAATAAAATCCAGTTTTACACATATTTTATGCAAGAATTCATTCTTAATCTCGAGTCTTCGATTTTCACCAAGTCATCTTGGACAATGGAGCTATTATTATTATTATTACTATTTTATATCTCATTTCTGTGCCTGTTGACTATGTGGCACTTCAACTACAGGGTATTCCACACTGTGCTTCCCAGTATCATATTTACATCATAGAAGTAAAGACTGAGGACTAAAGACTGGACTAGAGTTTTTTATTTTAGGTGGAAATAAATTCAGAAAAATATTTACATCACACATATGCGAGAGTGAGATATCCTGCATGCTACAACAATTTCTTCTTTCCACTTTATGTGAGATGATGCCAACTTATTTTACTTTGTTTACAGTTGCTGCTAGATGGCTATCAAGGAATAAGGGAGCAATGGTTTCATGAAAAATTTGCTGATCATCTTCCATTACTGTATTGGAATCATCTGTGAAACTTTTGGGCTTAAATTAAATAGTAAAGTTTTTCCACTCTTGGGATGATGAAAAATGATCATCTGCATTACTATTATTATTTTCGGTACTTCACGTAATTATTGACCGAATTTAAACTTTTAACACAATAAGACAAATAGTACAGTTTGAAATTTTGTCTGGGTGTGTTTCGAGGCAGTGCAACTGATGTCGTGCAGATACTCAGACTTTTTACACAGAATCTTAAACCTTTATGAAACTCTTTCTCACTGACACCCCACCACAAAATGATGAAAGGAAAAAAGGTTTATTGCTTACTACATTTTCGCTGTTCGTGCCATCAAACTTCATCATGCATGCACAATGTTTCATTTCATTACTTTTTTTACTATAAACTCTATTTGCAACAAACTTTGCCAGCAGTTTCTAAATATATCACTTAATGTACACACAAAATTATATCATTGTGCAACACACAGTTCTTGAGATATGACATCATAAACATTATAAACATTTAGTTACCTGGAAAAACAACTTTTGCTTAAAATGAAGTGCAAATTATCCACACTATATTCATCCAGTGTCATAATGAGAGCACTTGGAATCTTTCAACAGACTAATTGTAACTTCGAACCATTCCTTGAGTTTTTCTCACTTACATGCTTAAAGACAAATATTTAAAAAAATAACTCATCTGTGAAGTAATCAGGCATTTGAAGTTGTGCTATACATGGGAGCTTGATTCTTTAAAGAATCACTGTTTAATGTTTCATACCTGATATATGATGTGGTAGAAGCAATGTTTTTAGTACTGGCATTGTCATCGGCATATAAATGACAGTTACAAAATGTAACCCAGATGAAACAAAACTGATATACACAGAGAAAAGCAGCACACACACTGAACACTGAGGGATTTCTGAGAGCAGGTTTCAGTGATGACTTCTCTGGCCTGCAGATAATTCATTGATACATAATTTCTGGCAGTTGTCCAAATGTATTACAATGGTAAATTCAGCATTTTTATTTTCATTAATAATACATCTAAATTAACACTATCAAAATTCTTGTTGGGATCCAACACTGTTAAAACAGTCACTAGATGTCTGTCCATAGCTTGTTTGATGCCATATGACATTTTGATTAATGTAAATGGCGTGTGTGGTAGTTACACAAGACTGACTGGTATTTATCATAAATATTATTATTTTTTTAGGTAGTCCATGAGCTGTTCATGAATGACGTACTCTGCGGCTTTAGGTACTGCAGATACGATGAGGAGTCTAGTCACATGATCATTTAGTTTTTCATTCTTGGGTACTGGTTGAATTAAGCTGTTTCAAATCAGTAGTGTATATAATGCTAACTGTAGATGTATGTAAGAATCAGAATAATTATGTCAAAACTGTTGTTAATCATACCTCTGCTGCTCCTAAATTACCTACTGCATCAACCGAGACTTCCAATACATCTTTCACTACTATGTATACTGAAAAATGTTTTAACAGGAACATACATGTCGCAAAGGTCACTCCTTATGGCAGACTTCTTACCACAGCTTGATATTTGCCTGGAGTGTTGAAAGCAATTAAACTGGTCTGCCTTCCCTAAGCCAAAGTTGCACAGTTTATTCCACATTTATGCTGGATTTAACTCAGTACAACAGGATGCTACTGCACACAGTTTCCTTCACTTTTTCCACAGCTTATTTTATACCTCATAAGGTTCAGTCTTGCTTATTCATCACCTGTTGTTCCACGGCCAGCCAATGAGCAGGGGCTCAATTTGACTGAATGCCGAGAAAGATGTTTGTCATAAAATATATTTGTAATTGAGACTTACTTCTAGCAGTCTGTATAGTGTACATTAAAAATATGACATGGGCCTCACACAATAGGTTGTTACTGCTGAGAAGGAAGAGGTGGGAGAATGATTGTTGAAAAGCTGAGTTAACCATTAAATGACTGTGCCGCACATACAAGAATGAAACCAAATTTTAAAGTCTGACTTAATTATTAACAATGTAGGAAAAGACAGACTGCTACTTATCATAAAGAAGACATGTCAAGTTGCAGACAGGCACAGTTAAAAGACACTTACTTAAAGTGTTTGGATACAGCCATCATCAGTAAAATAGACACGCACATGACTGCCAACTCCAGCATCTTGGGTTGGAATACAACTATCAGTCTGTCTTTTCCTACAATGTTGATATTCCTACCTGATGTTTCCAGTGTTTGATTAATTAATTATTAACCATGTATGTAATGCATAGTTTCCTTTTTTCATTCTTGCAGATAATACAGCAGTTCTGGTAGTAATATGTAAAATGCACAACCAGACATAAAAAGCTGGTTTGTTGTGCTGACAGCCTGATGTCCATCTTATCAGTTGGCGGAATATCAAAACCTTATGTATTATTGTTGCTGTGTCTTTACTTTGCCAGCTCACTTACCGAGAGATGATTGACTGTGGATGTATTGTATCACATGCTTGAACGAATTGGAATAAATCTCCACAGTTTGTTTGAAGTTTACCACAAAACATATATATAACTTAGTTCCTTTCCTACACTTTCAGTGCTATCCACAAGAATGGCTAAAACTAGGTAGTTAGGCATATAATAACAGCATCTGTCATAATATAGTACAACAATCAAACCAACTTATTTCAAGCAAATATTTCTCACTGGTTTATAATGGTGTATCACTTATTCAACTCAATCGTAATCAGTTCTTCATCCCACACTTGCCAGTAGTACTACTTATTTAATTCTGTAACCATGAACAGGACACAAAAATCAAGCAAGCGAATACTAGTAATAAAAATCTTACTCAAAACTTTATGATCAATACATGGATTTCTGCCGGAACAACAAGTTCTTGCCTCCAATGTATAGTAATTGGTCAGTTATGTGCAGTGTTATATAAAATTTTATTTTTAAACTAAAAAAAAGTGTCCTTAAAAAATTATGTTGTGAAGTATCTGTACCCGTTATTTTTCTTGTATTTGATGCTTTAGAATCTTCATCTATGCTTTAATATGATGTATCAGGTGACACTCAGACCCACTGCATACCTCTTACTTGTCCCTAAACTTCATCACAACACATATCCCTATCTTGAATGTACTGCCACTTATATAATTGTCAAATAGACCATGACTTCACAAAGATTTGTATCAGTTTTTGACTTCATTTGTTTATAGCTTTTCAAATGAAATTAAGATTCTGAAGGAAAAGTGTGATAATCAGTTAAGATGCGAAATTACGTATCAGGGAGAATAAATAAGAACGTTGCAGTTCGCTGATGACATGGTAATTCTGTCAGAGGTGGCTAAGAACTTAGAAAAGTAGTTGAAAAGACTGGATAGTGACTTGAAAAGAGATAAGATGAACACCAATTAAAGTGAAACAAGAACAATGGAATGTAGGAAGGATTTTCTAAAGGTATTTGTCTGCAGTGTAGCCTTGTATGTAAGTGAAATGCGAACACCAAGCAATTCAGACAAGATGGTGATAGAAACTTTTGAAATGTGGTGCTACAGAAGAATTCCAAAGATTAGATGGATAAATCAAATAACCAGTGAACAGGAACTGAATTGAATTTGGGAAATTTATGGCTCAACTTGACAATCAGACTGAAGCCCACCACAACAACAGGTGAAGGGACATAATTCTGTTTAAAAAGGTAATATAGTATACTCCAAACCTGACAATGCATTTTTAATGTTCTCTTACACACTTTTTTATAGCCCGACAAGAAAAATTTAAACAGGAAGCAGTCCGAAGTACTTACAGTTGTTCTAATTGTATATATATTTTTTTCCTTACAGAAACTTTTCGTACATATTATCTCTTCTGCAATTTTAAACGAAATGTGTAACACTGTTATGCACTGATAAGCAAAAGCGTTTTACAGATTTAGCAATGATCATCAGTCCAATCATGACAAGATACAACAGGGAAATTTTAAAATGCCAGACTCTACAAAATCCAATTACAGCCATACTTGTTCTTGTATTTACTGTGGGCACAAGGCAGTTGTATTCTGAATTCTGAGGCAAACTATTATTTTAATTATAAGATGATGTCTGTTAAGTTCTATATAACAACATTCAGATAAGGTAAGAGCCTGAATGACTGCTTAGTGACATTTGTGAGGCATCACTTAGTAACCTATTGTCATGATGAATTTTTCATCATTTTGGGTCGTTACAAAACAAATACTGACAATTGGGCAGATTTATTTAATCTACTAGTTTAAGATGAATACTGAAGGCTGAAATTGTAGAAGTGTACCCTTCGCTGACAGCAGAAAAATATGCCCCCTCCCCCACCGACAGTGCGACTCAACAAATACGACAAGTGTTCAAAAGAAAATAATAAATTTTACTTGTCTTCTCCAGAAGTGTAAGACATACAAATGTCCCACATTCAAAACCGTTGGGCACAATATGGTAATCCTGCATAGATGTCCTGGGCAAGGTCCGGTCACAAACTATGCTTTCTCCCTCTGGACAACATTACATCAAACCCACACTATATATAGGGTGTTACAAAAAGGTACGGACAAACTTTCAGGAAACATTCCTCACACACAAATAAAGAAAAGATGTTATGTGGACATGTGTCCGGAAACACTTAATTTCCATGTTAGAGCTAATTTTAGTTTCGTCAGTATGTACTGTACTTCCTCGATTCACCGCCAACTGGCCCAATTGAAGGAAGGTAATGTTGACTTCGGTGCTTGTGTTGACATGCGACTCATTGCTCTACAGTACTAGCATCAAGCACATCAGTACGTAGCATCAACAGGTTAGTGTTCATCACGAACGTGGTTTTGCAGTCGGTGCAATGTTTACAAATGCGGAGTTGGCAGATGCCCATTTGAAGTATGGATTAGCACGGGGCAATAGCTGTGGCGCGGTACGTTTATATCGAGACAGATTTCCAGAACGAAGGTGTCCCAACAGGAAGACGTTCGAAGCAATTGATCGGCGTCTTAGGGAGCACGGAACATTCCAGCCTATGACTCGCGACTGGGGAAGACCTAGAACGACAAGGACACCTGCAATGGACGAGGCAATTCTTCGTGCAGTTGACAATAACCCTAATGTCAGCATCAGAGAAGTTGCTGCTGTACAAGGTAATGTTGACCACGTCACTGTATGGAGTGTGCTACGGGAGAACCAGTTGTTTCCGTACTACGTACAGTGTGTGCAGGCACTATCAGCAGCTGATTGGCCTCCACGGGTACACTTCTGGGAATGGTTCATCCAACAATGTGTTAAACCTCATTTCAGTGCAAATGTTCTCTTTACGGATGAGGCTTCATTCCAACGTGATCAAATTGTAAATTTTCACAATCAACATGTGTGGGCTGACGAGAATCTGCACGCAATTGTTCAATCACGTCATCAACACAGATTTTCTGTGAACGTTTGGGCAGGCATTGTTGGTGATGTCTTGATTGGGCCCCATGTTCTTCCACCTACGCTCAATGGAGCACGTTATCATGATTTCATACGGGATACTCTACCTGTGCTGCTAGAAAATGTGCCTTTACAAGTACGACACATGTGGTTCATGCACGATGGAGCTCCTGCACATTTCAGTCGAAGTGTTCGTACGCTTCTCAACAACAGATTCGGTGGCCTCCACGCTCTCCTGACCTCAACCCTCTTTACTTTCATTTATGGGGGCATTTGAAAGCTCTTGTCTACGCAACCCCGGTACCAAAGGTAGAGACTCTTCGTGCTCGTATTGTGGACGGCTGTGATACAATACGCCATTCTCCAGGACTGCATCAGGGCATCAGGGATTCAATGCGATGGAGGGTGGATGCTTGTATCCTTGCTAACGGAGGACATTTTGAACATTTCCTGTAACAAAGTGCTTGAAGTCACGCTGGTACGTTCTGTTGCTGGGTGTTTCCATTCCATGATTAATGTGATTTGAAGAGAAGTAATAAAATGAGCTCTAACATGGAAAGTAAGCGTTTCCGGACACATGTCCACATAACATATTTTCTTTCTTTGTGTGTGAGGAATGTTTACTGAAAGTTTGGCCGTACCTTTTTGTAACACCCTGTATGCAAACTATTCTAGTATACACTGGAAAAAAGGCATGCATCCATCAAAATGAGGTGACTACAGCTGACACTAGTTAAATATCTGTTCTAACAATTGAATACTCAAAGCTATATATTACAGGTTTTGTTATTAAATTAAACCTACAAAAACCTCCTGAAATTTCAAACAAGTACAGTGTTTTTGCAGGTGTTTTAACTTTTTAATTTGAACAATCATCACATGTGTTGTCCATTATCAAAGTCTTGTGACTGCTTATGCTGAAAACTGAGGAAAAATGTAAACAAGCGAATAACACACTTTAGAGGACAGCTCTACCTTTCACTATTTCCACCCTTTCATTTACAGAGTACTGTAACTTACAAATGGTTAAGAAATTTTTTTTCTAGCCCCACAGTTCTTGGCCATGTTTATGAGTATATTGTTTTTACATTTTTACCGACTGATGTAAATTGTCATATGTGCCACCTTGCAACTGAATGGTGTCAAGAGGCTGATAAATGCATTGTTCCAGTATTTGCATGTCTAGGATGGGCTCTGCATACATGACTCCTTTCATGTGCCCCCACAGGTAGAAATCTAAAGGGTTCACATCCAGCTACTGGGTGGGTCATGTGTCTGCACCACATCGTCCAATCCATCGGCATTTACAGATGCCAAGATGCCTCCCGTGTAAATGCGGAAGTGAGCTGGAGCACCATCATATAGTAGCCACATTACCCTTTGTACCACCGAAGGTATGTCTTCAGCAGGGAAGGTAGGGTCACCTGCAGGAAGTGCAGAAGTGCCTCACCTGTGAGGTGTTTTGAAAGGGTGACTGGTCCTAAGAGGTGCTTCCCAATATCACCCATCCACAGATTGAGGCTGAACCAGTGCTGATGGCCTCCTATCACCCTACCATAGGGATTTTGCACAGCCCACAGGTAGCTTCTGTGAAGGTTGACGATATTGTCCCTTGTAAAGGTAGCCTCATCGCTGAATAGGATGGATGACAAAAGTATTATTCCAATGTACTACTGAACCCACAGCATCTACAGTACTCACAGTGTACTTAAGACACATGTTACTTAGGCTGCCATCAAACTATAGTTAATCACTTTCAAATTTGTACATAAGATTATACAAGTAGCAGAAATGTCCTTTCAGAAATCAAGCAGCCTATTTGCTATATAAAATTCAAAGGATAGGAAAAAAAGGGGGAGAGGATGTTGTAACGTACTGACAATTTGCAAAAAACATTAAATTGTCTTCTTCCTTGTCTCTTAGGAGTAAGCTACCTAATCTGGGTGCTACACTGTTCAGAACTTGACATTGTTTCCTAAATTCTTTCGACATGACCCACTGACATCAACCTACAAGGATGAAGGAAAAGTGGAAAGAGTGCATAGTGAGATAAAAGCACATGGTTGCAACACCATCCACAGAGAAGGTATACCAGAAATCCCCTGGAGGTAGGAAGAGTCATCAGACTGACTTCAGTGTGGTTACAAAAAGGTTTGGGAATCAAATAAGACACTGTAGAAGCTACCCTGGCCCAGACACTGATAGTGATTAGAAAATATTATCTGAAATTCGAAAGACTTAGGTGGAAACAACACTTTTAAAAACTTTTTGCAGGAAATACTGGAGACCTGGAACTGGAAAACACTGAGGAAATCAATCTGGAAGAGGAGGAATACTATATCTTGCACAATGTGTTCGATCTTGCAGTCAGGCTGCTAAAACCTGTAAAAGCCACTGAAGTTGATGGTATACCAGCGGAACTCAAGGCTGCTGGAGAACCAGCTGTGTAAACAACTGTTCTATACAAAAATGAGGAGCTCCCAACAGACTTCAAAAAATGTATCAAAACAAACCATCTGCAAAGAGATGTGAACAATATAGGACCTTCATTTTGGTAACACATGCGTAAGATCTTAGCCTATCACTCTAAGGTGGATAGAAGGGAGGATAGATACAGCGCTCATGGATGACCAGTTTGGTTTTAGAAGAGGTGTATGAACATGAGAAGAAATACACCTACTCGGCTTATGATTGATTCAGGAGGAAATACTAAAGAATGGTCAAGACACATATATTGCCTTCGTTGATGTAGAAAAAGCATCTGACAGGATAGACTGGTGGCAGCGTTTTAAGAACCTGAGAGAGATTGGCATAAACTACAAGGACAGAAGATGCAGAGACTGTATAGAGAAGAGCTGACTGTCATAAGGTGTGGTGAACATCAAGAAGAAGCAACTACTAGCTAGGAGGTATGACAGAGCTACTCACTGTCTCCCACCTTTTTGAGGAGATCGACAAAATGTATGATGAGATAGAAGAGATTATTCAGATAGTTAGGGGAGCTAAAAATTTAATATTCATGGGGACTGGAATTCAATAGCCTAGTAGGAAAAAGAAGAACAGGAAAAGTAGTAGGTGAATATAGACTGCATGAAAAAAATGAAAGAAGAAGCCGCCTGGTAGAATTTTGCACAGAGCATAATTTAATCAAAGCTAAGACTTTGTTTAAGAATCATAAGAGAAGGCTGTATACGTGGAAGAGACCTAGAGACACTGGAAGGTTTCAAATTGGTTATATAATGATTAGACAGAGATTCAGGAACATGATTTTAAATTGCAGGTCATTTGCAGGGGCAGATTTGGACTCTGACCACAATTTATTGGTTATGAACTGCAAATTAAAACTGAAGAAACTGGAAAAAGACAGGAATTTAAGGAGATGGTACCTGGATAAGCTGAAAGAACGAAAGATTGGAGAGAGTTTCAGAGGGAGCATTAGGGAACGATTGACATGAATGGGGGAGAGAAATACAGTAGAAGAAGAATGCATAGCTTCGAGGGATGAAATAGTGAAGGCAGCAGAGGACCAAGTAGGTGAAAAGATGAGGGCTAGTAGAAATCCTTGGGTAACACAAGAGATATTAAATTTAGTCGATGAAAGGAGAAAATATAAACATGCAATAAATGAAGTAGGCGAAAGGGAATACAAATGTCTAAAAAATGAGATTGACAGGAAGTGCAAAATGGCTAAGCAGGAATGGGCAGACGACAAATGTAAGGATGCTGAAGCAAATATCGCTAGGGGTAAGATAGATACTGCATACAGGAAAATTAAAGAGACCTTTGGAGAAAAGAGAACCACCTGTACGAATATCAAGAGCTCAGATAGAAAACCAGTTCTACACAAAGAAGAGAAAGCAGAAAGGTGGAAGCAGTATACAGAAGGCCTATGCGTGGACGATGTACTTTGGACGATGTACTTGAGGGAAATATTATGGAAATGGAAGAGAAAGATGAAGAGGGAGATATGGTAACTGTGTGAAGAATTTGACAAAGCACTGAAAGATTTAAGTCAAAAGAAGGCCTCATGTGTAGACAACATTCTGTTACAGCTGTAAGAGAGCCAGCCATGACAAAATTCTTCCATGTTGTGAGCAAGATGTACGAGATGTGCGAAACACCCTTAGACTTCAAGAAGAATATAATAATTCCAATTCCAAAGAAAGCAAGTGCTGACAAGTGTGAAAATTACTGAACTATCAGATTAATAAGTCACAGATGCAAAATACTAACACAAGTCCTTTACAGAGGAAATGGAAAACTGGTAGAAGCAGACCTCGGGGCAGATCAGTTTGGATTCCGGAGAAATGTAGGATCACACAAGGCAGTGCTGTTACTATGACTTCTCACAGAAGATAGGTTAAGGAAAGACAAACCTATGTTTATAGCATTTGTAGACTCAGAGGAAACTTTCATAATGTTGACTGGAATACTCTTTTTCAATTTCTAAAGGTGGCAGGGGTAAAATACAGGGAGTGAAAGGCTATTTACAATTTGTACACAAACCAGAACGTAGTTACAAGAGTCAAGGGGCATGAAAGGGAAGCAGTGGTTGAGAAGGGAGTGAAATGGGGTTGTAGCTTATCCCCAATGTCATTCAATCTGTATATTGAGCATGCATTAAAGGAAACAAAAGAAAAATTTGGAGTAGGAATTGAAGTCCAGGTAGGAGAAGTAAAAACTATGAGGTTTGCTGATGACATTCGAATTCTGTACGCGACAGCAAAGGACTTGGAAAAACAGTTGAACGGAATGAACAGTATCTTGACTGGAGGATATAAGCAAAATGAGGATAATGGATGTAATCGAATTAAATCAGGTGATGCTGAGGGCATTAGATTAGGAAATGAGACACTTCAAATAGTAAATGAATTTTACTATTTGGGAAGTAAAACAACTGATTATGGTCAAAGTAGGGAGCATATAAAATGTAGCCTGGCAATAGCAAAAAAATTGTTTCTGAAGAAAAGGAATTTGTTAGCATCAAGTATAGATTTAAGTGTCAGGAAGCCCTTTCTGAAAGTATTTGTATGGAGTGTAGCCAAATATGGAAGTGAAACAAGGACGATAAACAGTTTAGACAAGAAGAGAAAAGAAGCTTTTGAAATGTGCTGCTACAGAAGTATGCTGAAAATCAGATAGGTAAATCGCATAACTAATGAGGAGGTACTGAATAGAATTGGGGGGAAGAGAACTTTGTGTTATAACCTGACTAAAAGAAGGGATTGGTTGGTAGGACACATCCTGAGGCATCAGGGGATCACCGGTTTAATACTGGAGGGAAGCGGGGGAGGGGTGGGGGGTGTTAAAATCGTAGAGGGAGACCAAAAGATTAACACAGTAAGCAGTTTCAGAGGGAAGTAGGTTGCAGTAGTTAATTGGAGATGAAGAGGCCTGCACAGGACAGATTGATGTGGAGAGCTGCATTAAACTATTCTTTGACCGAAGAGGAAAACAACAACATTGAGAGGGCAACAGACGAAGCTAGGGAGAAACTAATGGCTTAGGAGGAGTTAGAATTCATGGCAAGAAAACAGACATGCTCAGATTTGCTGATGGCATCACTGTGTTAAGTGAAGATGCAGAACAACTAGAAGTGATGCTGGTTCATATGGAAACCACACTTAGATCTTCCTATAATATGAAAATTAATAAATCAGATCATGGAGGAGACCAGGTTCACCACCTATACTGCTCTGGGAGCCAAAGACAGAAATGGATGGCAAACTACTGCTATCCAAACTAATGGTTTAAGACATAAGAAGAGTTCATTTCAACAGCGTATGGTGATATATAGGCCTAATGCATACCCTATAGTAAGTGATAAATACTCTAAAGTCTGGCCCCAAAAGCAGAGAGCCAAGTAATCCTACATTTTGCTCTTCTCACCACTTGCTTGCCATGTAGGCCTCCATGTTCTTATACTTCAAGTCATAAAAGTGTGTGAAAGAAGTTTTTAGGCACAGCTTCATTACATGACATATTCATGTAGCTTCATTACATGCCGCAGTTCTGCATTCCACAAAAATAAAGGAAAAAGTTCAAATCTAAACTGTCTGAATATCTAAAGTTCATGACACAATCTGGTACAACGGCAATTATAAAAGAACTAGTAGTTCTTGGGGGGGGGGGGGGGGAGGGGGAGGGAGGGAGGAAGGGAGGGATCCTACAGTATCATCGCTTAAGTGGTGCTTAAACAGATAATCACTTAACTGAGTTGACAAAACAAAATACAATGAATTAAGCACTATACATGGTAATGGATTTGTTTGCTCAATATTAATTGAATGTCAGTCAACTGTACTGATCACACATTCACAACGAAAGTACACTGCATACAGAAGTATGTGGAAACAGATTTTTCCTGTTCCACCAATGAATGTAATAAGCATTGCACATAACAGTATCCACAGAACATTGCAAAGTTCTGTGCAACTTAATCACTTGGAAGTACAGGATGCACATACAGGGGAAATGGTACATTGTATTTATTCAGGAATAACAGAAAAGTAAGATTTTTTTTTTATATTCAGTAATTTAGGATGCAGCAAAGGGAGATACTAGACACTTGTTTCTTGGTAAATGAATGCTGTTTTTGTATGATGTGTTACATCTTTCAGTTTTAAGATGAGGTATAGGCCTACTATACAAAAAAAGCATCTGTTGTTTAGTTAATGAGCTGTACATAACTGATCTTCCAATAAGGAAATGACATAGAAACTTCAAAAGCCATTAATCAAAACTAGAGAAATATACATAATTGCAATTGTTGTCTCAAAACTCTTCGCAGTGTGTAATTACACAGTGTACCATTAAAATTAAACATACCTGAGTATCAAAATAATAAAAGTGTGGCCTATAACCCTACTTTTAGGTCAGTTATGTTCGTTTAGTATATACAAATCTAACCTGATATATTGAAAGGCGGGTACTAATTAGAGCGCTGGACGTTTTGCATTGGGAACGAATGTCTTTCCAGGCTGTTCTAGATGTTTCAACCACTTTCACAACTGCAGGCACTCACAACTTTAACATTGTAATCACGTAAACAATGAAGACCTCGATTTACGTCAGAAAACTAATCGACATACGTTCGGAAAATTGTGTAGTTCATCTATCTGTTGGAAACACTGTTGCTGTAATTTCTTGTTACTGTAGAAAAATTATTCGATTTGATATCCTGTATTAAACGATATGGTGATTAGTTTCGATTCAAAACTCAAGAAAATCGTATTTTTAGCTACCCACACAATCCTTCATAACCAAACCTGGTTTCTCCTCACTAGTGAAACGCGCCGAGTTACGAAGTGCCCCAACAGATAGCTCTGCAAATGCTTTTCGGTAAAATATTACTATTCTAGTCATTCAGTGACCTATTTAACAATACCAATTAAAATTCCTTAATCAAGAAAGTATCTGAGCGAAGTCTTCGTTGAAAGTAATTCTCCTATGCCGTTATGTCTTGTATCTGGTGCTGTAATTTCACTTTTCCTCTTACTTACGTTTTTGTTGGGCATCTCCGGACGAGCATTAACTTCGCTCAGAATTCAAAATTTACTTTACGTATAGGTTTAATGTGGACCGTTATGGAACACTAATTAATTCTGGAAAACCCAGATAACTGTAGGAAAGACATACAATCGTCAAAAAGGAATGTCAACACAAATTAACTGCGTTATAATAAAGGAGCTCACTTGACTTCGGAACCATGTCTGAATGCAAAGTGTAAGTGAAGTGTCCTAGAGACCTACATTTATCCTCTCTCCACTTTTTAAAATATTACGTAACGAAGAATATTTTAGTGAAAATTTTGCGTCGGAGACATTTTTGAGAGCTTCCTGAAGCTCAAGAACAAGAGAACGTTGTTCAACATAGTGCAGTTACTGGTCAAAACATGCATGAGGAGACTGCTACTAGGCCTATGAGCGTTCCGAGCTCCGTTGCCGCTACGACTACACAGTCCACAGCTACGGACCACAATTCAGCCGAGCTACAAGTGTCATATTCTTCAAGCTCTGCAGGTAATTTCAAGATCTCTCGTAAACCTTGACGCCGTGTTCCACAGTAGTCCGTCCTATTTAATTTGGCGGTTCTCTGTCGTGACACCGTTGTGAAATTGTTTACAAAGTGACCTGTTCATAAAATGTCTAATTAACAAGTGTGAGTACTTTTATGGATATTTGGGTATCTTGCACACAGATAAACCGAAACTTATAACAGCTTTCTAGGATATCACATTTCCAGCAGAAAAACAAATGTATAACGGTTGAAATAATTTCTTAATTTACGCAACCACATTTTGAAACGAAGTCCTGTAAAGCAAAACATTTGCACGTACTATGTGTTGTACTTCTTAGTGTGTACAAACGCTAACGAAAAGCAAAGCCGGAACTGGCCATTTGAGCGTGTTAGTAGGACATGCCGTGCGAAAGGAAGAGTTGAGGCAGGTTATGTGACTGCGCGAAAGTGGTTTCTTTCAGCGAAAGTAAAACGTTCATGTCCTTCGATATTACATCAGTTACTTTCATTGTCACGGATCGTAGACATTAAAAACAGCTTGCGAACTGCATAATCAGAGCGCTGTCAGCTACAAGCATATGCTTAAGTCTTATCAGTGAACGTTTTATCTGCAGAGCGCAAATGTGGCACAGTATAAAACTGTGCCATTGTGTTAGTAGCATGCGATCAATTATAGGTGCAAACAACTCTACATCATGCAGCTGTACTGGTAATATGTTGCTGAAGTTTGAGGTATCCCTCTTGATTTTAACAGTATCATCACAAAAATAAACTGTAGATAGAAAGGACAATGCATAACACACATCAGCTTTGCATTTGTGGAAAGAAATAGTGCGATTTTCTCAAGTGTCGAACTAGTAGAAGTCATCTGCGCATGCGTTGCTTATTAATTTTCTTCGTGCATTCCGCATATTTCACGAAATCACACTGAATATGAAATGATATAATAAGGATACCAAAGCTTTTCGTTAGTCCACACAAAAAGGATATTGATATCAATATACATACATTTGCCATTCCAAGTGGGCGTGGAAATGAAGATGCTTAGTAAACTCGTCGTGTAAAACGCCAAAAGAAAATCAGAAGTGAGCAAGTGTATAGGTCTTGGAATTTGCTTTGCAGCAGAAATTTATCGTAACATTTCAGCTGTATTAGAATGCATGGAATTTGTATTATTGGAATGAAGTAAACATACAATTATATTAGTGTGCAAACAGAAGAATTGTGTCACATGATATACGGTACGAATCCAATTTCGCCTTTACGATTGTATCGTCCAGAACGTCAGAATAATCATCGAGATGTGACGACTGTAATTATTTCAGTATTATTGGTAATAAAAACATCGAGCTGCCTGTTTTAATTTGCTAAGATTGTTGTACTTTATCGTACCTCCTTGGTGGTGTTTTGTTTTAGACGGGCAATAAAAAATACAGTTTCCATTCCTTCGTGCCGTCATGCTATTTGGCACGTCGTCGAGCGTGTAAATGTGTATGAAATCTAAAGGTCACTCACTATAAATCACATGTAGATTACCGTCAAATGTACTCAGTAATTAACGTGCGGATGTGGTATTCCTCTTAGATGAATGATTAGCATGTTCAGGAGAACTATATATAACGCTTTTAAGACTGTTAATTTGAAGACAGTCTCCAAACATTTGAAGTTATACAAACTATTTGCAATTAATAAGTATTTAAAACTGCTGAAGGCGTCTGCAGTTAGTGGGATTACAGAAGTAGCTGGAAGTCTGTATGTCGGAGAATACGAAATAAAAACTGTTTGAAATACAGTAATGTTGCATGAAGCGTGCCGTAAACGAGCCAAATGTAGGTAGAAACGTTTAGGAACATCACACCCACGAAATATTATATATATTTACACCGTTTAATGTGTTTGAGATGTGTTAACGCAAATGATTATAGCGTGTTGGTAGAGCTTGCCATGACTTTGTTGTGTGTTATTTTGGCTGTAGCAAAGAAACAAATGTTAAGTTTTACTGATGGCCCATGAGTCATCAACAGCGATGCAGTCTTGCTTTTTATTTCAGGTACTGATTCCTTCGCCGCGTTAATGCCGATTGAGTATGTTTTACTGGAAAATTTGTTCATTCGAAGGCATACGAAGTCGAATGATTGAGATTATTTCCAAAAAGGAGCTTCTGCCCAGATATTTTATTAGGTCAAGTGGATGTGCAATGGAAAAGTTGAAGCCACTGTTTTGGATCATCCGCCATTGTAGTAAATGCCATAACCAGCAAGTTTCGTCAAAAATAAATGGATAAAAATGCTTTACCAGTGTTTTTATTTTCTTACCGCTAAGTGGTTAATCTAAATAAACCTTCACACTCAAAGAGATCAGCGGAAATTATTTTAATGTACATAAACCAGTGACGTGAATTATGGTTTTATTGACGAGACGGCCCGTGAAAGAGGTGTGGCACAAATTAAAGCAGTAACAATAGATAAGTAAACATTATGCTCAGATCGCACGTGGATTCCACGTGAGACTACGACGGGAGCAGCAAGACAGCCACGTGTTGAACAAAGCAGCGTAGTGCGGTTGCCACCTGTTGAGTAGCCGCGTCGCTGTTACGCACACTCGTCCCTGTGCGTTAAGATTGTCGAAGTTTTCCTCTTTATTGGTCTCGTCAATAGAAGATTATAAAAGCCAGCGACTGAGTTATGAAGCATCACATTGCTCAGAATATAACTTAGTGATTCGAGATATTTAGTCTTTGAAAGAAGGAATGGTGGTAGGTACAGTTTTTCTTGAACAATTACACTGTGGCGATGAGCATATCTACGTCTATATTCCGCAATATGCGTACAGTATGTGGTAGTGAGTCCTTCTGGTGTCACTGCCATTGTCCTCCCTTTCCTGTTCCACACACAAATAGTGCGTAACAAGAGCAACTGTTGTATCGGCGTTTTTAATCCTCTGAGAGCTGAACGTGCATCGATAAAGTCATGACGACGTTTGTTTCCTCCTTTCAATAACCATGTCAGTTACCATCAAAATATTCTATTCATTTACACATAATTTTGTCACTTGCGCTGACACTCATATTTTGTTTGATACTATCTTCAGATGATAGAAGCGGTATGAATATCGGTGTGGTTTATTATTCCAATTCCAAGAGCATACGTTCCTAAAAGAGCCAACCAACAAGTTGTTTTCTACATATGTGTCACGCAAAAAGACCGTAAGGTAAAAATTATATCTATTCGAGCTCATACACCTTTCGTTTATGTGTTCGTCGTCCATCACAAAACGCGGCAGTTTTAACGATGGTACAGCATGCAAATATACACAAGGTCAGCAAGCAAATTGAAACATGAAAGTTAAATGCACAAATAGCGTAAAAATTAAGGGTTGCCCAACTAGCGGTAGCAAGCTGCACTTAGGTGCACGAGAAGGTGCAAAGGGGGAAAATTGGGGATGTGCTGGGCGTAAGTGAGACGAAATGATGCCAGTTGAACTAAGGAAAGTCCTTGTTGGATGCCTCTTTGCAGGAAAAGACCTAGAGGACGGCCTAATGGAAGATGTTTTGAGGACGTCAAGAAACAAGCGAGGAAAGCTTGGATGCTAAAATCTGAAGATCGTTATGTATGAAGAGGTCTGGAAAAGACCTTTGCCCAACACTCGATGAATGGCTGATGATGATAATGTTGTTGATGATGATGATGATGATGATGATATGTACCTAATAAAGTTATATGCAAGTGACAGGTAGCAGGTAATTTGTAATAAATCTGAACAGACAAGTTTCCAGCAATACTTTTATGTCCCCACTGCTCTAGTTTCTGGGATTTCACTTCACTATTATTTTCTGTGTTGTATTCTTAAAAACCTGTGACTGTAGATAAAATATGTGCTGTTTCACATAAATAGGCTTCTATCTGTTTCGTCTGGAACCGAGCGACCGCTCCGGTCGCAGGTTCGAATCCTGCCTCGGGCATAGATGTGTGTGATGTCCTTAGGTTAGTTAGGTTTAATTAGTTCTAAGTTCTAGGCGACTGATGACCTCAGGAGTTAAGTCGCGTAGTGTTCAGAGCCATTTGAACCATTTGAATCTATTTGTTTCCAGAACATGGTTGATGCAGTCAGCGCAGACAATACGTTATATATATACTGCTTTCTTTTTTGCTACGACTGCGACAAAAAAAGCGAGCACATCGTTATGGCGAGACCACATTCATGAAAAAATAACTAACTCCCTGGTGAAGAAGCTGAGCCGCAGTGAATCCTATTCTTGCGGACGTACATGTCTCCGAACCGTGTTTGGAAATAAGTTGTTAAAAAAAACTTGGTTACTGAAGAATCGTTAATGCACTGACGAAAATGGAAATAGCCACACCGTGAAGCAGCAGCTCGATATTTATCAAACTTTGTGGGTCTGTTCATCACGTAACGCGTGGTAAATGATTAAACTTTCGTTCCATTCAGAACTAGCGTTCGTCATCAACATGAGTACGAGGTGTGGCCACCACAGGCAAGTATACACACTTCAATTCGTTGTAGCTTGGAACCGAACAGCGACCTAATGTTGTCTTGAGCAATTTCGTGCCTTGACTGAAACTCGTACAGTGGCAGTCCATTAGGGTTACTGGGTCGAGGCTGGTATGAAAGTATACGTCTTCCCATCACATCCCAAACACGCTTTATGCGTGACAAACCAGAGGACCGGCAGACCAGTTAAGGATCTTTACATCCCCCAAGGCGTTTGTGGCGTGAACTGCAGTGTACAGTCTTGCAGTATCCTGCTGGATTATGTCATTTGATACACTGGTCGTGAAAGGTATGGCAACAGACTTTAACATTCCTGCCACATACTGGCGAGCATTCAGCCTCCCTTCAACAATTATCATATCAGTCCTGTTGTCAAATCCAATAGCTCCCCACACTTTGATTCCAGGAGTCAGACAGGCAGGGGTCTTCAAAAATAGCTGCTTCCAGTGATCATTGACCAGGTCGTCTACCGACATGTTGGCATCCATCTGACCTCCACGAGCAGAGGTGAGACACATCTCGGAACACCACAGAATGCCACTCCATGTGCCAGTTGAATCAAGTTCTATAACACGCACGTCTTCGTTATTTGTGGTATGGTGTTATCGCTAAACGACTCATAAAAACCTGAGACCTCAACCCAGCTTGTAGTAAACTATTCGTGGTCACATTCACCCTGTAATTGCTGCCCGGATTTCAGATGTTGCCATCTGTTTATTCGTTAGAGCCAGTCGAAGAGTTCTATGACATTCTCGGTGCGTTATTTTCCTGAAAGACCGGTGTGTACCCTTGTTGCCACGCTAGCGTCCTAAGTCAGCCTTGACGCCACTCGTTCTGCAGCACTGCAGTCAAAGTCTTTGCAACCTGTCGACATTTTGCTCACGTGTTGCGTGTGCCAATTTTTCGACTTTTGCTAGTCTCCGAAAGATGGCGATAAGCTGCACACGCACGTTCTGTGGGCCTGCTTTATTGCGACGACCGCCGCAAAAGCTTAGGTGCCGTTAGAGAAACCTAACAGCCGTATTGAACTCATAACTATTCTTCTTCTGTAGGATTGCCCTTTTTCTTCTTCTCCGTCAAACATTAGACCATTTGGTCCTTTGCGACTTCTTGATCCATTCATCTTCTCTTGGGTCTGTCAATGTTCCTTCTTTCTGTAGGGGTGTGCTGTAGCAGCTTTCTTGGAACACGTACATAGCCCACTCTTTCTACATGCCCTTTTTTCCATTCTTTTCTGTATTCCTTACCCTTTTCATTTAAGTTATAAATTCGTACATTCTTCTGGATGGTCTCATTTTTTAATCTTTTTCTTCTTCTTATTCCCTGGACTGCTCTAAAAAATCTCATCTCGGCTGTTATATCTTCTAGAGTTCATAGCCACTTTTCGCTTCCATATAGTCCAGAGGTAACTACCATAACTTTATTAAATTTTAGCATGGTGTCCTTTCGTGCTTTTCCACTAAGCGTTGTTTTGATGGTGCCACACTTTATACAGAATCTCTTAATCTTTTTTTCAGTCTCCACTTCGCCGAGATACGATAAGTCACAATCCCAGAATAAAACGGTGTTAACTCGTTCAATAGTTTTACTTTCTATTTTTTTACATCTCAAAGGTTTGTGAGCCTAAGAATGTCATGGACTGGGTTTTACTAATCGAATTACTTAAATTATGTTGATTCACTACTTTATCCGCTACTAGAATCGGCTAGTCAGCAAACATAACGGAGTGTTTCCTCCTTTGAAGCTTTCCTCTATATTAAATGTCATAACCCATTGTTTCCATTGGCTCTCAACGTCGTCAAAACACAGTGTGTTCGGTAATTTCCGTTACAAAGTTCTATTTTGAATAGGAACCCATTCCTGGAAACGTACCGTTTCCGTTCTACGACGGTTACTGGTCAGATGCTTAACTCATCCACTTTTCCTTGAGTAACTAAATTAGGCGTGACGCAGTACAATTATTAGGTAACAATTCGAAAGGAAACACGGCGAAACATCCATTTATTACCAAAGCGCATTTGTTTGTAACAACACTTAAACATTATGTGTTTACAGTATTCCAAAGCAAACAAGAACACATTATACTGTATGCAGAGAACAGTACTGATGGATTACAACAGCGGCTCAATGGGCGACCACCGACATTGTTACAGTCTTGGACCTACGAAGCGTTTTGTGGTACACACTCTCCATCCCCTGTGGTGTCTCTTCAGTTTCTAGTACAATGGCCAGAATTCGTGCTAGCAGCTCTCGGAAACGGAAACAGTACGTTTCCCGACATGGTTTCCTATTCAAAATATTATGTAGTCACTCCCCTCTTTAAGTCCTAGAAGTTTATAACGGGAATTTCCGGACACCTTGTCGTTGATGAGAAGACTGGTTTGATGCAGCTCTCCATGCCAGTCTATCCTGTGCGAGGCTCTTCATCTCCGAATAACTACTGCAACGCACATCTTTCAAAATCTGCTGACTGTATTCATCTCTTGTGGTCTTCCTGTACGATTTTTACCACCCACACTTCGCTCCAATGATACCTTGTTGTCTCAGAATGTGTCCTATCAACTGATCCCTTCTTTTGGTCAAAGTGGGCCACAAATTTCTTGCCTCCCCAATTGCATTCAGTACTTCTTCATTAGTTACGTGATCCACCTAATCTTCAGCGTTCTTCTGTAACACCATATTTCGAAAGCTTCTATTCACTTTTTATCTAAACTGTTTATTGTCCATGTTTCACTTCCATACATGGCTACACTCCAGACAAATACTTTCAGAAAACACTTCCTAACATTTAATTCTATATTCGATATTAACAAATTTCTCTTCTTCAGAAATGCTTTTCTTGCCGTTGCCGGCCCACATTTTATATGTTCTCTACTTTGGCAATCGTCAGTTATTGTGCTGCCCAAATAGCAAAACTCATCTAGTACTTTAAGTGTCTCGTTTCCTAATCCGATTTCCTTAGCTTCACCTGATTTAATTCGACTACATTCCATTATCCTTGTTTCGCTTTTGCCGACGTTTATCTTAAATCACCCTGTATAAATCAAAAAGTATCGGTGAAATACGATACCCTTGTCTGAGCGCTGTATTATTTCCTTGAGCGATATTTCCAAATTCTAGCTTTATATTTACCTGTATTCCTGTATTTGGAGCAAGACCTACCTTTTCGGAAACCTGTTTCTTCTTCGAGTAAACGTATTGTCTACGAACGATGTGTGTAATTTCTGTTTACTAACTGACATGCCTGTTTTGCTGAATTTTTTTGGAACAGAGTTTGTAATCTTGCTTTTCAGTGTAATCACGAATCATCTCGACTATCCAATAGAAAGTTCTTCTCTTCATCTCAGGTATTCGTAAAACTTGTCTGATTGTTCCGGTAACTGAGGAAAGAGTGTACGGTGCTCGTCACGTTCTTTTCGAAACAGATATGGCTCATTCACATGCATTCGGCGTCTTTTGTAACAGGAAAAGCCGCAATACAGCGCTCGTTTGGAAGCACAGAGGCGTGGTGACATCCTTCCCGCCCGAGGAGGTTAAAATAGGTTCTATCCTAACCTAATCACCTTGATCCCGCCAAAAACTGACGTAGGAGATCGGACGCACTGTGGCCGAGTCGTCGGCTGATGTTATCGGTCAAGGTGTTCATTGCCTAACACTTTCCATTTCCGTCGGTGTATTTTCGCTCCTGGGGTTATTACTGCTTCCGAGGACGGCGACATCGAGGTAAAAGGAAGCGACGGAACAATGGAAGGCAGGAGCCACGGGGCGCCTCGAGAGGTCGGCGCGGAGGGGAAGGGCTATCGCACGTGTCGGGTCGTGTCGGCTGTGTCACAGCGGCGGGCGAGGAGAGGCGAGGCGGCAGGTACACACGCGCCGGCTTTACGATGCACTTCCGCTCGTGGCCCCCGAGTTGACGCTGCCAGCGGCCGCGGGCCCCGTCCTCCCGTCGGTTGGAGGGGAGGGGGGTCACTTCCACCTTGTTGTGAAGCTGCGGGCACGAACTGGGCCGCAACATTCAAGCGTGCAGGCAGTGAGTGGGGTTCAGTACACAGGCTAAACCTCCACTCAGCCGACGACTATTTTGAAGGCCGTTCGGGGATTTTTCCAAGTATTTTTGTGTAAGGGACTCGTTACAGTGTAATTGCATTTCGTTTGATTTCTTAGCACCGTTTATTCACGTATGTTCACTGCATTGCACAACAGTACGACTGCCGACGGTGTGCGCTGTGTGTTTTGTTTTGATACAAACTAATGCACTCACGATATTTGTTGTTGACAACAGTAATGCCCTCAAGTTTGTATTCAGTATTGCCCTGTTTGGTCTCGGGTTTGTTTTTCCGGAATTGTTACTTTGTATATCAGTGATATACTGCAGCATATATAAGTTTACGAGATTCACCAACACCGACTCAAAGGAAGGCCTCGGCGCTTGTTCGTGACGTCACGTCAGCTAGGCACGCGAACGCCAGGTCTGTTGCAGGCATACTCATAATGGTGGTGTCTCCCTCTCTGACACAGGAAAATGTGAAACTATTGGCGGTAGTTGACCAACACACATTGTTCTGAGAGATTTCTGCAATCAATTAATTGTGCAATTCATTACACTTCTTAACAAATAGTGTACTCGTGAACTTAAATTTCCACCTGTTTTAAGGATTGACATACAAAAACAACTCCATGGTCCAGCAGCAACAGAATTCGTGCTTCTTTACCTTATTTGTAAATCTGAGGAAGTAACGTTTGTACTGGGTTGCTTTTACGAGAAACTGTGAACATATTGGTGCTCTTCTTTAGGTATCTTGGTTGACTATGGTGTGAGGAGCACTGAATGTTAATGAAATATCTTGCGATTGTACACGTTGGGGGAGGGGGTGGGGGACAGAAGAAGAGGCAAAAGAGAGATACTTGTTTTATCAAATAATTTTTTTTAATCTTATAAAGTTTCTTTCAGTTGAAAGAGGGGAATATTTATCTTTTATAATGTGCATGTTTAAAAAAGTTTAAGCTCAGCAGTACTTTCGATGTATGAAGCTATTTTGTTTCCTGCTTAGAATCCCTTCCGTTGAAAACGACTGTAATCTAATGACTGGCAACAGTTGGACATTTACACATGTAAATTAGTTCACATTTCCTGTGACCATGTCAAACGAAATTAAATAAATAAATAAAAGGAACGAGTTAATTGTAAGGGGGTTGGGATAAGTTTCGATAACAAAATGGATCAAGTAAATATAGTTACTTGAATGTAAAATTTCCGAAGCTTGCAATGGGGCAAAGCATCTTCTCATATTGATCTACGTTTGTTTCGACAGGATTCAGTAATACAGAACTATGATCTTCATTTGTAGCTTTGCGATAGTAAGAAAATCTTTCATCTAAATAAAACTGCAGAATCCAAAACAGTACCAAACATTTTGTCCAAAAATAAGAGATTTATAGTGATAAGCACGCCCAGGCGTTTCTGCCTGCAACAGACCTGGCGTTCGCCGTGCCTAGCTGACGTGACGTCACCAACAAGCGCCGAGGCCTTCCTTTTGAGTCGGTGTTAGATTCACACGGCCCGGGCGTCGCAGCTGTGGCAGTAGTACACCAAACTCCTGCGTTTCTTAACAGTGTAGGGCAGGGGTTCGCAAACTTTTCCACAGACGTGACAATTTGATGGTTCTGGTACTCTGATGGAACATCTTGCTTGTTTGACGATTAGTAAAATTAATAAGATATTTAAAAAATGAGAAAAACCTGTTTTATTCAGTGACTACTTCAGTTTTAAATCATAACCAGACACACTATAATATTAATTTAAAAAATTTAAGAAAAGAAAAAAGTCGAAAAAACGCCATGTTTTTCGCGGAGCACTTGTTCACTTCCCAAGGAACACAGTTTAGGAAACCGTGGTGTAAGACAATGCGCATCGCTGTACACTCTATTGCAATCATGACCGTCAACATTTTCAACAGTAACAGTACGGACACATTACTGCTATTGTAACGTATCCTGACAGAACATACTGAACACTGTGATAGAAATGAACTTACTTCGCCTGGGGTTGTTGCATTACTCTGTTTTAGTGCTGTGTGTCTTAATGATAGCTTTACAGACTTTTCCACCGTCGGTGAGATATTTTCACAGAAACTACGTTAACTGGCTTAACAAACCAAATACATAGTAATTATATTATTACTCTCTAACGAGTCACCGGAGACCAAGGATCCGTTATACCAAAACATTCGGAAGCTATCTACGAACAAATTCCACAGTTTTCTCTGTGGGTGTCGCATTCACGCAGTACGTCAGTCAGCAACAGCACAAATAGCGTAGTCAACTATAATTAACGATAGAGTTGGATACGTGGTAGATACGTCTCTGGAAGGGTTGGGTTTCCCATAAACCACCATCTGTATTAACTTCTCCCACTTCACGCGAATACCGGGATGGTTTCTGTTATAAAACCACTACGACTTTTTTCGTCCATCCTCCTGGGCGTGTTCCGTCTCAGATAACTTTGACATCGACGAAATGTCTACATCTATATCCACACATCAGGTTCTTCGGCATCCCCATGAATATGGCTGGAGCTGTTTCAGTGACCATCATCTCTACAAAGATTGACATCCGCAGGCTGCATTTGACTGTTGCTCTATTTAAGTAATATCGCTGATAAAGTGCTGTTGAGTGGCAACTGTTCCTCTCTGTGATAGAGTGCAGGTGTATGAAATGTGTTAGAAAGATGTTCGAAATTCAAACTGTTTGGATGGCATCAACAGACACGTGAAATGAGGCTGCATTATCACGAGAGTTTACTGACGCTGAATGTGGGATAAAGGTGAGAATAATGGTTCTTATTTTAATACTGTGGAACATACCAGATGTAGTTAGATGCGGTATTTTGTTTGAAAAAATAGTGGCGTATTTAAATTCTAGTTTGGAATTATCTGTTCGCTTATTATACAAAGAATATTAATGGACAATTTTCAACGTACATGCGATGTCGCGTTATTCCTCTCGTTTTGCAAGTGAGTCGGACCTTTAAAATGTACAATTAAATTTTATCTAGTCGGGAACGTCGTAAAAACAATAAAACGCAATACAGTTACGTTACTCCCGCTTAACCTGCTTTATGATATTCAGAAGTAGTCAAATGTTTCTAAATCATTGCCGCACTTGTCCGTAAAATCGTAGTTTCATGATAAATTTCCATTAAATAAACTAGGAGAGGCCAACAGTTTTAATTTCACTTTATCGTTGTACACAAAACTGATTACTACACGGTGGTGTCTTCAAAAGAAAACCAACTGATTCCAAAATTGGGATGTTGGTGGTAGCATAATTCGTCATAAACGTCGAAGGATGTTGTTGAAAGGGAATTTATTTGTCGTGTTTCCTGTTTCTGGCATTATGTAAAACGTGTAACACATCTTTTTCCCGTAGAACCCCTAAATGTAAGTATTACAAATAATAATGCACACTTAAATTCCTGTAAAACTAACGCTAACACGCACAGTTTTATGGCTGTGCGCCCACCCTTAAACTTTCGGGCTTCAGCCTTTTGTGGCATATAAAGAAATTTGCAGCTGAGAAACATTTGCGATTCAATGGTTATGTTATGGTGCCCATAGACGGATGTTTTGCAAATTTCTCTAAGTTTTAACCTTTCACTGTGAAGCCGAGTGGTTTCACCTTTCTCTCGTAAACGTTCACCTGTGCAGCCTCACAATGCGTCGTCTAAAGAGTCATTATTTCCTAAGATGACGTTATTTCGACCACAGTCATGCCATGTGCAAGATGTTTCAGATAAGGTGTTTTTCTCCCTAACTTACAAAATAATACGTGAAAGTAACATTTATTTAAATTGGTAAACGCAAGAACTCTCTCAACTATGAACGTAGTTTATTCAGTTATTTTCCAGGAAGTTAAAGCAACGACTTACAATTTTTTTAAATTGAACACTATTTTTTTCTATCACGTGGTTCATGTTATTAACCTAACGTCGCACAGATCGGTTTAAATCAAACATCTGTTAATTTTAATTTGGGAGCTCGGAAGTTCAAAGTTTTAGGGATGAATGCAACATTCTGTAAATAATTGTCTGTGTTCAGATTGATCTTCCTGTGGCGGAATGTTCATTAGTGCGCTTTGTGAACGACCTGCGGACGAGATGTAAAGTTGTTGGTGTCACGCAACGGAAAGTCAGGGTATCTCAGGGCTGCATAACTGGCATCGTGTTGCATCAGCAACATGTCAGCGTACTCCTTAGAGTTTATTCCATGTCAGTGTATGTGACAGACCCAACCTCGTTTGTTTGTACATTCTACAATCCAAACGCAGAAAGAACAACATTTCTTCCGTTTACCTATCTAAATAAAACTCCCTTTCACTATTATTGGGTAGTTAGGGAGAAAAATACCTTATCTGAGACACCCGGTGTCTTAGGCTGAGGACTATTAGAACGTCCATGGTATTCCTGTTACGATGCCCGCAGTGAGGAATGTAGTGTATGAGGGCGCTTGGAAGGCGGCGCCTACGCCCGTAGCGGCGTTCAAGGCCTGCGCTAGCGGCGGCCTGGGAGCAGGGTCAGCGCCGGAATTGATCGCGTGACCCAGTTCGACGCCCGCGCGCTCGCTTTCTGCTCGCCCTCGAATGCTTCACTCGCTGCCCGGGCAACCGACAATGGCTACCGCAGCGCCAGTTGCTCATCCGAGGGAATCCCTCAGTTGTGTTTGTTCGTGTAGAATGAAAAATATTGTTCTCCATGGAACAGGGAACAAGTAAGTGGCGTCATTAGACCGCTTGTCCTATGGGAAGTGTTTTATTTATTTATTCACCACTCGTGAAATGTTCATTGCTGCCAAATAATTAACGATGGTATTCATGTACTGCTCTCTTGGATATATGATAAAGAATTGCAGAAATCCACGACAAAATACGTGTCGTTTCGGCCCTGTGCAGAATATACTGTTGTAATAAAAAACAGTCCAGATTGCAATAAAATATTCATTTTTAATTCCGGTAACGGTTTCGGTCTGTATGGTCATCTTCAGACCAGAAGTTCTGAAATTTATAACCTAATTAGCGATGTATGACGAAACTTGTGTACCTTAAAAGCTAACATAAAAGCAACATACCTATAAAATAAAATGCTGTATTACCAGATGACGTAATGCATGATTTTATTTTATTGCTATGTTGTTTTTATGTTAGTTTTTAAGGCGAACAAGTTTTGTCTTACATGGTCCATTACGTTATACGTTTCAGAGCCTCTGGTCCGAAGATGTTAATATAAACCGAAGCCGGTTACCGGAATTAAAAATAAACAATTTATTGCAATATGGACTGCCTTTTTAGGATTCCGTACCTCAACTGTTAAGAACGGAATCCTTATTGCATCATTTTGTTGTCCGTCCGTCCGTATGTCTGTCTCTCTCTCCGACTGTTAAGACCCCTTTCTCTTAGGACCAGGTAGTCGTATCAATTTGAAATTTGTGCCACATACTAAGGTCTGCGGTCCCTTGGTGGTGTAAAAAATTGAAGCTTCTATGTCAGTGCAATGTTGCAAGAAACAAGGTTTCACATTACAACTAAAGGAAAAAATCCGAAAATTGTTGATTTGAAATTATATCACACGAAAAAAAATTGTAATCTGCTATCTGACAGTCTGTCTGTCCGTCTGTTAAGACCACTTTTTCTCAGGAACTGGTAAACGTATCAAGTTGAATGTTGTGTAAGATGCTAAGGTCTATGTTCCTTTGGTAGTATAGAAAAGTTAAGCTTTTAAATAAACGCAATCAGAGCATACGTCTATTTATGTCACTTATTTTGATAATCGCAAACTCGCTCGTTAAAACTTATAGGGTACTTCCCGTTGACCTATAATGATGAAATTTTTCAGGAAGTAAGGTTTCATAGTACAGTTAAAGGGAAAAATCAGAAAATTCTTAATTTGTAAGTATATCACACAAAAATATTTGTTGTTAGTTATTTGACTCCAAACTTAAAATTAAAACATTCTCGAAATTCTTGAGATTCCACATAACCGGTATCTTGCCAGTATCAATGTCGATAAAAGGCAAAAATCGCCGCGACCATTGATTCACAGGCTGGATGAACTGTCTGTTTACATAATTAAGTTTGTTTGAAGCCTTCAGAGTCCTTCTCGCACGTTTCCAATTTTTGTGTGTTAAATCGGTAATGTATGATCGCTGTTCCCAAATGACGTCAAAAATTGTTAGACTACACTGTGGCAGGACAATAAGTAGACACCTGAAATACGTGATAAGACTGTGCGCTATTTCTTAGTGTGCCTGGTACAGTCCTTGCCGGCAGATGTCTTGGTATAGTGCTTCTCATTGTCTCATTGTATCAGAACCGTCGCAAAACAGGATCGAACAACCAACATGTACACTGTTCAGCCGGAACATTATGACCACCGATTTACTATATTGGTAAACCTGTCCAGGCGATAGCAGCGTCATCTGGCGAGGAATGACTGCTGGTCAGAGACACGTACTGTGCTTATAGTATCAGTGAGCGTGTTGTCCGTGTATAGTATGGGTGAAACGCGAGATTTTTCTCCGTTTGATCGAGGGCAGGTTGTGATGACACGGAGGCTCGGCATGAGCATTTCGGAAACTGCACGACTTGTCGGGTGCTGTGGCGAGTGTCTTCAACACGTGGCGAAATCACATCCAGACGACGTGGGATTGGGCGGCCAATGCTCATTACAAATGTCGGACGTCGTAGGATGGGCAAATTGACAGAACAGGACAGGCGGCGAACTGTCGTGGAACTAATAGTAGACTTTAATGCTGGGCGGAGTGCAAGTGTGTCTGAGCACACAGTGTACCGAACACTCCTAACAAAGGGCTTCCGCAGCCGACGATCCGTGCATGTGCCAATGTTATCACCACGACATCAGCAAGTACGACTTAAATGGACACATGACCTTGGGCACTGGATGTTAGCGCAATGGCAGAGCGTTGCATGGTCTGATGAATCCCGATACCTTCTTTATCACGCCAATGGGAGGGCGAGAATTCGCCGTCTTCCAGGGCAACAGCTCCTTGACACCCGTACTGCGGGACGGAAACAAGCTGGCGGCGGCTCCATTATGCTCTGGGAAACATTCACGTGGCCATGCGTGGGCCGGCCGGAGTGGCCGTACGGTTCTAGGCGCTACAGTATGGAACCGAGCGACCGCTACGGTCTCAGGTTCGAATCCTGCCTCGGGCATGGATGTGTGTGATGTCCTTAGGTTAGTTAGGTTTAATTAGTTCTAAGTTCTAGGCGACTGATGACCTCAGAAGTTCAGTCGCATAGTGCTCAGAGCCATTTGAACCATTTTTGAGCTATACGTGGATGCAGTGGAGCTCTTGCAAGGCAACATGACGGTCAAGGGGTATTGTACACAGTGGTTCGAGGAACACAGTGGCGAGTTCCAGTTGATGTACTGGCCCCCCACCTCTCCAGATCTGAGTCCGATCGAACACACCTGGGATGTGACTGAACATTCCTGTAGAGAGGAAACATTCAGCGGCAAATTAGTAAAAGTGGACCTCATTAAACAGCCCATGCCAGGTTCCATATCTAACCTTAAGTGCCCGAAGATGACTACCCTGCGTAGCATCTGTCTAGTCACACATCTCCCTACAGACAGTGTGTCGTCAGATTAGATTTCTTTGTTGTTTGTATATTTACCATCAACTTCGAGAGATTACTTTGCAAGCACATGGACCCGTCCCTTGCGTTCCCGTTACCCAAAGCCACAGGATCGCCCAATGCGGTATTCTATCCTCTGGAAATGGACTGTAGTATCCTCTTCACGGATGATCTTCCCTTTAGCCTGCAGAGTAATTCTCGCCGTCTGTTCATTGCTCTTGTTTTATCGTCTGTGGCGGCATCTCGTTAGAACACAGGCCTCTCTAAGTGTTCCCTTAGGCACGCACATTTCTTTATCTGCAGGCAACGGGGATGACATCCTGCTACTGTATGTGTATCTTTTTTATGGTGGAACTAGGGGTCTGGGGTGGATAATAGCGCAAAACCACATTGGGCTCACCTCGTTCATGAGAAACGTGCAACATCCAAGTATTTTCCTGAGTGTCAATGAGACGTGCTTGGCCGAAGGATTGCAGTTGTAACAAGCCACTACGCTTCACTCCTTGCCTCCACCGGTACGGAACGGAGGTGGGGAGGATTGAGGTGGCAGCCAATTTAGCCATCACACTCCGTATTGTTGTGTGTATCCCACCAGCCGAGGGAGATCATACATGTTTAGTGCGTCTTTTCCAGTTTTCGGTATCATAACATATCGTATGTCACATGTCACAACGTTGTCAGCGCGTCTTTCATTGCATTATTGCCGCGCCTCATGTTGTGGACCACGAAGATCCTTAATTCGTGGACATAGGAGTATTGTACAGAAACGTGCTTGGGGTCGATGGTCGTTGCTTTATTTTTCAGTTAATCCTTTACTTCTTACCCAAGGATCTGTCTGTCAGATAGAGTGGCGATGCACCTGCTTGTCTCCACGTGATTCTTTCGTACTCGGTTGCTAAAATATAAAAACATTTGGAGTTAACAGGAACTAAAAATGAAATTTTATATCGAAGTGCAATTGGGTTAATTGCGGCGTTATTAATCCACAATAGCAGTTTACATTTGGGAACTGAGTTCCTACAACAAGTTCACCAACGTTCTCACAGTAACAAAAACTATTCACCGCAGATAAATTCACCAGTCTAAACCAAAACATTAACTGTGGCGAAAACGTTACTCTCTAAAGAACATTTTTTCAGTACTATTCTAGGTTAATCCGAGATAAGTGATTCCCACGCGATTGTTTCTTAGATGTAGACTGGTTATCAGTAAACTTATGCACACAGTTTACATGCCTACTCGGCACTCGGCTGAAAAAAGTCAGAAAATCTTTGCAGTGGCTTGATTTGTTGTCTACGTTACACGTGGACGCGATTGAAGAAGCAATATGTGCAAAAATATACCTGTAAATCTTCGCAGCATCACAATAAACAAAGAAACTAACGTAAGAGAATGCTACGACTGTCAGCAGCGTGTAAAGATGAACACTCGTGGTTTGAAATGCATTGTGAAATAATAAAGACAAAACGTGTGTTATGTGGCGAGTGAGGCAGCGTAGTGATTGAACGCATTCACAAGGGATGGATTTAAATTGTAAGCGGTTTCCCTAAATCGCTGAGGCAAACACCAGGATGATTACTTGGAAAATGATAACGATCGGTTTCCATCGCTAATCGAAGCTTGTGCTTTTATTTTAATGAGCACCTCAACGGCAGAACGTGAAACCCTAATATTCCTTTCTTTATTATGTGACGGAAGACTGATTTTGTTCAGTCATTGTTACAGGCGTAACAGTTCCTCTTATGACTTGGATGAAAAGTTTTTTGTTGCATTAACAAATTAAAGATTTGAATTTAACATCACAGGATTATTTTGAATTGTGTCGTCGACCGTCGTTCATCACAGAGGGTACTTGGAATTTCCATTTCCCTTTAACGAATTTAGAAAAAATTCCAATGTTCACGTTGGTATCTGCCGGCCAGCGCTTTAGTGGTCCTACATTGCCTCCAGGCCCTCGCAAGACGTTTGTGTAACTCAGAACTAGTTGTCCGTTGTCCGACTTCGTTTCGACACAGCATATGCGTTCTGAATTAGTCTAAATGTCTGAATCACTAGAAAGTTTCGTTTGCAACGAATTCAAGTAAAACCTGCTTATCTTACTCTTCGTCCACCTCACATATAAACTGCCTGACACAAATAATAAATCGAGTCAAATTTGCAAATAATTTGGCAGTATGAGTTCGCTTGTTAGTATGACGTTGCACCTCCCCGCCCTCCCCCTTTGCTAGGTTGCGTGCCCTAACTCGGTTGGGAAGGATGTCGTAGACCCGTTGCTTGATATCCTTGATACTGGCACTGGGACGGAGTTCACGTCCGAGCCGGTCCCCCGCATGTTCTGTCGGTTGCAAATCTGAGGACATAGCTCGTCAAAAGAATACCGCAACCTCGAGCAGACAGTTCATGGAGACAGTTCCAATTGTGGCAGACCATTATCCTGTTGAAAAATGGCACCACGATACTGTCGCATGAGAGATAACACATGATGACGTTGGATGTCTGTGACATGTCGTTGTGCTGTCATAGTTCAATCACTACCAGTTGTGACCTGACGTCATAACCGTTGGCTCCCCTCACCGCTGTGTCTCTCCAAAACATTGGAAGAAAGGGGCCTTTTCCCAGATCGCCGCCTTACTCGACGACGGTGGTAGTGCATAATCGGAATTCGTCGCTCAAAACAACACAATACCATTCATCAGCAGTCAATGCTTCTCGGTCACGGAACCCTTCCAAGCGTAGCCGTTTGTGTTAGCGGCAGCCTAAGCGTGGAACGGTAATTCCTTATCCAGCTTTCGATGCTGTCTGACCAGTCTTTCAGAGAGCCCATTACTTGTTCTAGATCGGTAGGTGAGATGTGAAGGGGGATGTACTTGGTGCACAGTATGGAGATCCTCCCTGGTGGTCGTCAGCCAGGATTTTGAAGACGAGTAAACCTGCCCTCGCGCTCTAGTGAAGTCCAATATCCGGGCCCTGTCACATCCGAATGACCAACAAATCTGGATACTGCACAGTTCTACCAGAAAGCCAAATGGAGACCACAGTGAGGCCCATTTGAAACTGTCAGGTGCCTATCACACTGTCTCACGTGAGCGTGCGGTATCTTCGTGTCCTCCACAGTGATCACTCAACAGCTGACGCTGTTCACACACTTTACATACCTTACGAGGCCGGTAACAACACTAAACACAAACAACACTAATGCACTCTCGTGTCCGTTCTACCTGTCACAGATAATTACAACTCTAATATTTACAGACTCGCCGACAGTGTGTACGTGTACGAAGTTACATTGACACCCGACCACGTCTGCCTTTTTTTAAAGTTTTTTTGCCAGGCAGTGTATACACACTGATGAGTCAAAGCGTTATGACCACTGCCCACCGCGAGACTGAATGCCGGCTGGCGACGTTGCAGGAAAGTATATTAACGGAGCATAGACTCATTGTAGAAATGATATGGGCCGCAGTAGGGGATAGGGCACATTACTATGGCCCGGCACCTGTGAACGAGCATCTCGCAAACGGCGAACTGTTCGCGTGTTACTGCCGTGTGCATATCTGGGAAGTGGTTGAAAGGACAGCGAAATCACGAGCAGGCGCCAAGTTGGATGTGTAGACCCCTTCGTGAAACGCGGAGGTAGGAAGGTTTTTTCCGCTATGTAAAGCAGGATAGGCAGTGATCTGTGGCAGATTTGACGGCAGAATACGATGCTAATGCAGTGCTTCGGTGCTTACCACTCAGCGTACATTACTGAACATAGGTCTTCACAAAAGACGACGCCAACGTGTTTCCATGTTGATTCAACGTCGTCGTCAATTACGATTGCAGTGTGCACTGTGTGATGGGGATTGGACGGCGGATAACGGAAACGTATCGCCTGGTCGAATGAATCAGGTTTCTTGTCCCATTGAATGGATGATCGTGTCCGGATGTGCCGCCAACCCGAAGACCTCAAAAAGCCAGAATCGTGCTGTAGTAAATTGAAAATCTTAATAATAAACTCTTATTGATGTCTTAGCAAGCAAATTCGTTGGAACATGTAAGGGACGCAATCGGGTGGCAACTCCGCGTTCAAAAGCCGCCGACCCGAAATTTCGGGATCTGCGTGACCTTTTAGACATCCGATGCCACATATATCCAGAAACCCAACAAGGACTTGTCGAGTCAGTGTTATACAGAATCGCTGCTTTATTGGGTTCCATAGATGAATAACATGCTATTAAAAGACACACACACACACACACACACACAAATAGTGTAATTTATCATGTCCGAACCTATAGAGACGATTATTCTGAGGGATAATCATCCGCTTTTGATCGTAATTGAAACAGTGATTTTTACATTTTTTTTAGTTGATCGATTGACGGTCCCGCTTTTATACGTGATCTTAACTCTCAGAGAGGCAAGATCAGGCGTCTACATCTACGTCCATACTCTGCAAACCACAGCGCAGAGCGTGGCAGAGGGCACGTCACATTGTACAAGTTATTAGGGCTCTTCCCATTCCTGCACGTGACGAATGATTGCGTAAAGATATCTGTGTGCTCTGTAATTAGCCTAATCTTGTCTTCGCGAATCCTATGGGAGCAATACGTAGGGGGTTGTAGTATATTCTGTTGGAATGTAGTAACTGAATGCTACTCTTAATTCAGCTCAAACATCCACGGTGGCAGAAAAATGTTTCCCTGCTATGGGTCCTTAATGCTAGCCCTTGCATGCTATGATTATTAAGCACTTGTTTGATATGGCACAGTAAAACAGAAATGTGGCAACACAACAAGAAATAACAAATAACATTTAACAAGAGAGTGTTACAAAATGGTACTTTCGTACAATTTGATACGTGGCACTTGATGTTCTGAACCTAATGCAGTGGCATCTAAATACACTCCTGGAAATTGAAATAAGAACACCGTGAATTCATTGTCCCAGGAAGGGGAAACTTTATTGACACATTCCTGGGGTCAGATACATCACATGATCACACTGACAGAACCACAGGCACATAGACACAGGCAACAGAGCATGCACAATGTCGGCACTAGTACAGTGTATATCCACCTTTCGCAGCAATGCAGGCTGCTATTCTCCCATGGAGACGATCGTAGAGATGCTGGATGTAGTGCTGTGGAACGGCTTGCCATGCCATTTCCACCTGGCGTCTCAGTTGGACCAGCGTTCGTGCTGGACGTGCAGACCGCGTGAGACGACGCTTCATCCAGTCCCAAACATGCTCAATGGGGGACAGATCCGGAGATCTTGCTGGCCAGGGTAGTTGACTTACACCTTCTAGAGCACGTTGGGTGGCACGGGATACATGCGGACGTGCATTGTCCTGTTGGAACAGCAAGTTCCCTTGCCGGTCTAGGAATGGTAGAACGATGGGTTCGATGACGGTTTGGATGTACCGTGCACTATTCAGTGTCCCCTCGACGATCACCAGTGGTGTACGGCCAGTGTAGGAGATCGCTCCCCACACCATGATGCCGGGTGTTGGCCCTGTGTGCCTCGGTCGTATGCAGTCCTGATAGTGGCGCTCACCTGCACGGCGCCAAACACGCATACGACCATCATTGGCACCAAGGCAGAAGCGACTCTCATCGCTGAAGACGACACATCTCCATTTGTCCCTCCATTCACGCCTGTCGCGACACCACTGGAGGCGGGCTGCACGATGTTGGGGCGTGAGCGGAAGACGGCCTAACGGTGTGCGGGACCGTAGCCCAGCTTCATGGAGACGGTTGCGAGTGGTCCTCGCCGATACCCCAGGAGCAACAGTGTCCCTAATTTGCTGGGAAGTGGCGGTGCGGTCCCCTACGGCACTGCGTAGGATCCTACGGTCTTGGCGTGCATCCGTGCGTCGCTGCGGTCCGGTCCCAGGTCGACGGGCACGTGCACCTTCCGCCGACCACTGGCGACAACATCGATGTACTGTGGAGACCTCACGCCCCACGTGTTGAGCAATTCGGCGGTACGTCCACCCGGCCTCCCGCATGCCCACTATACGCCCTCGCTCAAAGTCCGTCAACTGCACATACGGTTCACGTCCACGCTGTCGCGGCATGCTACCAGTGTTAAAGACTGCGATGGAGCTCCGTATGCCACGGCAAACTGGCTGACACTGACGGCGGCGGTGCACAAATGCTGCGCAGCTAGCGCCATTCGACGGCCAACACCGCGGTTCCTGGTGTGTCCGCTGTGCCGTGCGTGTGATCATTGCTTGTACAGCCCTCTCGCAGTGTCCGAAGCAAGTATGGTGGGTCTGACACACCGGTGTCAATGTGTTCTTTTTTCCATTTCCAGGAGTGTAGCTATGTTGTTTCTTGGCAGTCTATGATTTGTCATTTTTTTTTCTTTATTGAATTTCGATTGCCCCCCAGAGGGGGGGGGGGGGGGTGACAGCAGCTGAATACGCCACTCTACAGCCGATAGAAGAGTTAAAAAATAATGAGAAGATAACAAACAATATAAAAAAGGTGATAAAACAGTGATTTTGGTAAAAATAGTAAAATGGTAGAAAGTTGTGGAAATTAAAATTGAAAAAACACAGGGTTGACGATGCTAATGAAGACACACAGGAAGTAAGCAGGCACAATTAAAAAAACACGATGCCAGTGTGGATTCTGTTCTCAACACTTTAAAAAGGGGGCGCACAACACTGAGCACTCAAACAGTGCACAGAGATTAGATGCTAGAACCAGTAACAGAGCACCTGAACAGTTAAATTCAGTTATAATGACAAATCCCCCCCCCCCTTTTCTGTGTCCTCTCCCTCCATCGCTGCCCCCCCTTTTTGCTTTTCCCACTCATCTGTCCTGGTTCCCCCCCCCCCCCCCCCCTCCCTCTCCCCATCTGCCTTAGGCCGTGGTGTGTTATCTTAGCATCTAATCTCTGTACACTGTTTGAGTGCTCAGTGTTGTGCGCTCCCTTTTTAAAGTGTTGAGAACAGAACCCACACTGGCATCGTGTTTTTTTGATTGTGCCTGCTTACTTCCTGTGTGTCTTCATTAGCATCGTCAACCCTGTGTTTTTTCAATTTTAATTTCCACAACTTTCTACCATTTTACTATTTTTAACAAAATCACTGTTTGATCACCTTTTTTATATTGTTTGTTATCTTCTCATTATTTTTTAACTCTTCTATCGGCTGTAAAGTGGCGTATTCAGCTGCTGTCACCCCCCCCCCCCCCCCTCGGACGTTGGCGCGCCAGGTACATATAGTCTGCGCCCGCGAGCTCGGCTCCAGTTCACCACCGGCAATGGAGGGTGAAGCTTTGACAATGCCAGCCACTCGTGCTGGCGAAACGTCAGAAAAATCATTAGATGAACGTCGGCCGAAGAACCCGAGACAGAAGCCAATAGGCAGTTTGACAACTATAATTAACAAAATTATAATCATCCCAATCGACTGCTGGATGATTGAAGTCTCCGGCGATGGTTACAGTATTACTGATTACGTAGTAGCGAAATGTTTTCTTTTTTCCAAAATTTTCGGTTAGTTCAGGAGTTGAATCTGGTGGGCGATAGAAGAATTGAATTGTAATTTTATGCCCTCCCCTGAGTCTGATTCTTTTCCAAACATTGTCGCATGCAACTTAAGTTTCTGTCTATTAGACTATCCTTTCGAAATATGCTTCAACTTTCCCCCAAAATATCACTGCTATCAATTTCTGATTTTAACCAGATTCCTATACCTAGTATTATGTGAGCTTCCCAGCATTTTAAGAGCTCTTCAAACTTTGGCACTTTGTTGCGAACGCTTCAACACTGCATTTCAATACTCTCGCCTTTGGAGGGCATTTCTTTGAATCTTAACACTATGTTCGGGTCTCCTACAGTTATCGTTATCTGGATTGGATGGAGAGTCGCCTATACTGCGTGTCAGCCTCTTATGTGTAGTGCACACCTGACCCATTTAGGTAGACCCTATAGTTCTAAACCCTGTGGCGCACACAGAACATTCGTAATTTCTGGTTCAGGTATCCCACTCGACTCACGACCAGGTGGCCACGATCAGTTTTGAGGACAGTGCTGCAGATAGTGAGGTTCGTTGGAACTTCATGAGCAAGGCTGATATTATCAATTTCTCGGCTAGTCGCTGTCAGTGTGGTCCAAGTAGAAGTCGGAGCCCACAATCTGGAGTTGGTTGCACCATGTTCTCTCGGTGGTTGCCAGAATAGCTTCTTCAACATGTTGAAAGAACTACTCTCCCAGGCACACACACTGAGTGCACATGGTGTTCCTTCTTTCCCCAAATGGTGGACCTTTCACGAAATAATTAAGGCCTGTGGGCTAGGGCTGTTCACTTTTGTCTGCAATCAGGAAGTTATAGAATGGTGCTACCTAACACACGAAAAGTGTATCATCATGGAGAATCAGATAGTGAAGGTTAGGCCCGAACCTACTATGCTCTTCTCCGAATTAATATTTTTATGGCATTCATCTGCTGTACCCAAGTCCATTAGGTGACAAATAATAATTCGAAAATTCCTGCAATGGGACAAAGTTTCGGAAGAAACTGGCTGACCAATGAGGAGACCCGCGTTTGACTCAAATGGCAATCATTATGCATCTTGAGCTGATGGGCTGGAAGCCTGAATGGTTAAAGAATTTCGTGAGTCGCTTGAACCTCTTGAAATGTGGGTACCCTTTGACAGCTCTTGTGTATGAGAAGCGAATTGTTTTCTCTCTGGGATGGAGGTGAAGTTCGGGTGTTGCGTTCTGGCCAGTCATTTCAGATGTTTGCAGTCGGCGGAGGCCTTTCATAAGACTATGGAGCTATTAGCTAGCTGGAGATGGTGTTGACGTAAGAGACGGGTTTAGTGAGGTATAATGAAGGTAAATAAATTATGTTGGTTCCCGTGAATATTTTACGTTCTTTCATGGTGTTACAAGAGATCTATGCTATTGTGAACTGCTGTCCTGTTTTATCTTTGTTGGTATTTCTGCGCAAATTGCAAGGAACAAGTTCCAGAAAGTGTGTTATTTGTGAACGGTTAGCGTTCCCCAGTCCTCTGATCAGATCTGTTAGTCCTTCTGAATGCTGTTGAACTAGTGACTGTTTTAACACTGAGTCGTAGGTCAAAGCGTAAAATGTGCCCCTTATTAAGACTGTTTTACAGGTGCAGTAGTGACAAGAATTGATGCCAGTCCGGTGATGAACGTTTCCATACCGAGTCAGTGTTACAATACGTCGTTTCACGCGTAGCATTTCATCAGTAGCGCGTGGTGTCTCAGCCTTACGTAGGTCGAAGGAAGAATCTGTAGGAATCAACATGGATTCCGGAAACAGCGATAGTATGAGACCCAACTCGCTTTATTTGTTCATGAGACCCAGAAAATATTAGATACAGGCTCCCAGGTAGATGCCATTTTCCGTGACTGCCCGAAGGCGATCGATACAGTTCCGCACTGTCGCCTGATTAACAAAGTAAAAGCCTACGGAATATCATACCAGCTGTGTGGCTGGATTGAAGAGTTTTTAGCAAACAGAACACAGCATGTTGTTCTCAATGGAGAGACGTCTACAGACGTTAAAGTAACCTCTGGCGTGCCACAGAGGAGTGTTATGGGAACATTGCTTTTCAGAATATATATAAATGACCTAGTAGATAGTGTCGGAAGTTCCATGCGGCTTTTCGCTGATGATGCTGTAGTATGCAGAGAAGTTGCAGCATTAGAAAATAGCAGCGAAATGCAAGAAGATCTGCAGCGGATAGGCACTTGGTGCAGGGAGTGGCAACTGACCCTTAACATAGATAAATGTAATGTATTGCGAATACATAGAAAGAATGATCCTTTATTGTGTGATTATATGATAGCGGAACAAACACTGGTAGCAGTTACTTCTGTAAAATATCTGGGAGTATGCGTACGGATCGATCGGAAGTGGAATGATCATATAAAATTAATTGTTGGTAAGGCGGGTGCCAGGTTGAGATTCATTGGGAGAGTCCTTAGAAAATGTAGTCCATCAACAAAGGAGGTGGCTTACAAAACACTCGTTCGACCTATACTTGAGTATTGCTCATCAGTGTGGGATCCGTACCAGGTCGGGTTGACAGAGGATATAGAGAAGATCCAAAGAAGAGCGGCGCGTTTCGTCACAGGGTTATTTGGTAACCGTGATAGCGTTACGGAGATGTTTAGCAAAGTCAAGTGGCAGACTCTGCAAGAGAGGCGCTCTGCATCGCGGTGTAGCTTGCTGTCCAGGTTTCGAGAGGGTGCGTTTCTGGATGAGGTATCGAATATATTGCTTCCCCCTACTTATACTTCCCGAGGAGATCACGAGTGTAAAATTAGAGAGATTCGAGCGCGCACGGAGGCTTTCCAGCAGTCGTTCTTCCCGCGAACCATACGCGACTGGAACAGGAAAGGGAGGTAATGACAGTGGCACGTACAGTGCCCTCCGCCACACACCGTTGGGTGGCTTGCGGAGTATAAATATAGATGTAGATTTCGACAACTCCATGTTACATCAGGCATCCATACACTTTCAAACTACATTATACAGTAGCAGCCCGAAGAATGAGTTAATGAGAAGACCGTAAAATTTCGGGCCGGGAACGTATGAATCACTATAAATCCTCGTGTTAGGGCGCTTTGTCGTTGCAAATTAAGGTCTTTTTTTACCATAGTGCATCCTTTCGTGAAACACAACAACAGTCTTGCATGTCATTTTCACTAAACTAGTCTGAAGTTGAGTAAGTGCCTGACTACGAATACCAAGGTTGGGGATTCGTTCCCCTATCGGTTCAAGGATCGTTTCTTTTTTATCACTCCTGGAAAATTTTGAGGTATGTGAAGAATGTTTGGTTGCACCGTGGCTCGGATTCCACGCTAAACTGTACGAGTGTCTTCTGTTATAAGAAGACATACAGTTTAGCGTGGAATCCGAGCCAGTGTGCAACTAAACATATAACTGACTGGAAAAATTAATTCACAGGTCGGAGGCATACCAAATTCGATAGGACCGTCCCTATTAAATAAATGTGGTGTACATGCCAACATTCTGGTTGAAGACTGCTGTGCTTTTACCAAAAGTTTGATACCTGAAAAGCGTAATCAGACAGTTGCTTCTTCAGGGACTCACTGTCGATAACTTTACTTTGTATAGTTTCCACAGTGCTACGAGTTAACAATGATTGGAAAAACTCATTCCAAACCCGATTTGATAATTTTTATTTGGGTATTCCATAGTGAGCTGAGATCATTATAGTGAACGCTACCCCTTTTCTCAGTGTTTGTGCACCGTGAGAAAATGCTCGTCTCTAATAGTAGTTATGAGAGTGAGGCATCGAAGGAATTAAGTAAGCAAATAAATTTGATTCCCTCCTGTGGAAGTGTGTCCATCAGAGATGGCGCACTTGTTGTTCACTTTTGACAAGAGGAGTGGGAGACATCGCGTATGGACTGGGCAAACAAAATATCCGAGAACGTGGCTGGGCACACTGAAGGAACACACGATGAACTTAATCTGCAGACAGTGTTAGAGTCTGATACCGTGCTCCAGAATACGAATCTGTCTTTTTAATTATGTGCCGCAGACTAATTCTTAAATATTGTGAAGCATTTCCGGCTGGTCAGGTAATATGCTATTGTTAGGTTGGAGACGCTAGGGGATAGATTTCAGATGCGTAGTTGAAAACATTTTCTTTTTTTGAGGTTACTGGCGTCTTCCCTGTGAGAAGTGTCGTTATTGTATCTTAAATTGTATTGAATAATATGGGTGACTGATGAATACTATTGAGTACTATTGCACGAAACACGCTGTTGAGTCTAATATTTCCGACGTACGTATCACCAACCAAGTGCTGTTGATAGAATATTTTACACTGCCAGGATTCGAACTGAGAATACTTCTGTGTTAGCACCGGCACGGTACTTAGTCCGTGCAGCTGCGACGGCCATTGTGTCCGAATGGTGCCGTGGTGCAGTAGGAGACCCAGCTTCAAATTCCGATGCGGGACAAATTTTCAACTTTTTCCATTGATTTAAATCAATGCCCAATGACAGATAATTCATTACTCACTTTGTGTCTTGAATAAAACAACTCATCAAAATAAATAACTCTACACTGACAATGAATCAAAGGATGTGCATTAACGTCTGTAGGAAAGAGACGGCAATAATTGCCGGAAGAGGTATCGCTTAAAGATGTGTGCCGGCCGGAGTGGCCGTGCGGTTCTAGGCGCTACAGTCTGGAGCCGAGCGACCGCTACGGTCGCAGGTTCGAATCCTGCCTCGGGCATGGATGTATGTGATGTCCTTAGGTTAGTTAGGTTTAATTAGTTCTAAGTTCTAGGCGACTGATCACCTCAAAGTTAAGTCGCATAGTGCTCACAGCCATTTAAGGTGTGTAAAATTGTCTGGCGATCTTTAATCCCTCTCCCAGTCAATATTCATATCAAGAAAAGATGCAGAGAATGATGTAGCTAATGTTAACGGGTCCCTACGTTCTTGTTGCTGCCTTTTGTAGCAAGAATAGTTTGGACCTGTTCTATTAAAGGAAGGATGGCTTTTTGACATAATTTTGCTTCAGCGAAACTAATGAAACGACTATTCAGGAGCTGTTAGTAACGCTACAAGATCATAATTTTAAGGTATTTCGTTCATTACTGGGAAAATTGTAATTTTCAGTCGATTTGGAGAGCCCTTCGTTGTTATAAGAATTTTGTAGCCTATCGAGACACGAACTGCGTTTGAAAACTGAAAACGTCAAGAGTTAAAATCGACAGTAAGCTTTTCTCGTTTTCCACTGCAGTTTGTAACGGAAGTTGACAGGAGCCATATACTGAGCTCGCTCTGAATATTACCACACTTGACACCATCAGGGTGGGGGAAGATAAGATATTGGGGCCAGCGCGAGAAGTGTCGAGCTTCGCCGCCGGTTGGAGACGGGTGATGTGTCACGGAAAAAAGCTCGGTGTGTGTACTGTTAGCCTGCGTACTATGAAGACAACCGAATGTGCTTGTTTCTGAGCACAGAAAGAGACCACACGCAACGCTGTCCGATTTGCTAACAGTGATTTTCCGAAAGCTATCCAATAATTTTATCTCCGTAGTTTCTAAGGTTCTTCAATTATATTTTAAAACAAATTAGTTCAGTTTAACTAGTTACTTACGCATTTGCGCGCGTGTTCTGGTATCAGTTGTTAAGGCATTCAGTTGGGTTTCGGGCTTCCCGTTTGAGCCTCGTGCAAATTTCAAACTACTTGTAATTTCGAGAAAATTTCCAAATGTATGACGAATGCCAAATGTGCTCTGTTTCTTATTACGCATTAAACTAGTAACATGCTCCAGTATCATCTGAGGAAACACTTAAATTTGAGGGCGACAACGACAAAACCCTTTCACTGTGAGATGTCTAGAAGAATAAAAGTGTATAGAACCACATTACTGCCTATTTGAGATATTAGGGATACACTGAGTCAATCGTTTGTTAGAAGTATGGGTTAAGGGAAGGATCAGGAGTTCTTCTGTAGCGATAGCAAGATGTGCATGACGTCACGAATCGCAGTCCACTGAGACTTCTTCAGCCAATCACATTTCACATCAGTATTGCAATGGCACTCGTTCTTTCGCGATGTATTTCAATAAGACAGAAACGAAAGACACATTTTTGTGAAACTGGCGGCGTTCTCTTTGAGATCAACATTGAGAACTTTCTATGAGTCCTGATACAAAAAGGAGTGAAATCTAACAGTTAGTTTCAGCCCTCTTTAAAAATCTTTAGAAAGAAGTCGTATCGCCTTTTCATGTCTGGAAATAGGTTGTACACGTGAAAAATGCCAAGTTGCATCATGATGCTAAGTCCACGTTAAACAATATGTATGTCTGTAATTATCTGGGTAATTCAGTCACAGGAAAGAGGAAGGCAAAGGCATTGCACCTCAGTAGGATTATGCCCGTAATATTCAAACCTACTTTAGAATTGAGGATAGCTATATTCCCACCCTTCCTCGTTCCCCCTCCCCCCACTCCCCCTTTCTCTGACACACACACCTTTTTTATTTTTTTTAAGAAGAAGATATCGTTTAGTGCTTTATCCTAACATTTCAACATACTGCAGTAAAACTGAAGGAAGAAGAAAGTACTTCATATGGGAGAAGGGACATAAGATGATGCAATATATCAAAGTCTTTGCAGATGCAAGTACCATAGCAATTTAAAAAATTAATAAAATTAAGGAACGGATAAGTGTGGAGAAGTTGTCGACACATTTGTGCCACACTAGGATGAATGCTCCTAAAATGCCGACGACATCGTTTTTGGCCTCACTAGTGTCGTGGAATCGAAAGCGGCGTCTGTCCAGAGTCTGGAGTGCGTGGGCTCCAGAGCAGACGACGAGGTAGGCGACACGTCTCTGTGGCAAGTGGTCCCAATAGGCTAGGTCTCTCGCTGTAACAGATGAAACAACGTGCCCTGACATGGTATCCGTTGGTTTATCTTACCGCAAATATTCGCAACAGTGTTTGTAAAAGCTAAAATACTTGTGAATGGCTGCACAGTAAAAAGAAGGAACAGAAAAAAATGAAATAATTAGATGAACAGAAATGTCACACTACGTATATTTACTGCAGTGTACTTCACAATCGTTGTAGACTTGTTACGAGATAGCTACAGGGCACGTTGAAGCTGTCATTGTTGATTGACGTAACAAAGATTACTATGTAGTTCAAATTTGTTTATTTACTTGCAACAGAAGCAAGCTAAATACATGGTCCAATCACATTAATACGACCACCGCCCACGATCGAGGCCAACTTGGCGATAACCGCTCACAGACGGCAGTTGGTAGCACTAGTAGTGGAGGATATCTAAAGCAAGTCGGAGTGGGGGGGGGGGCGGCAGAAAAAACACTGCAACTGTTATCGTAATGCGGAAACGGAGCCATTTATCTGACGTCCAAAAAAAGGGAGTGATCATTGGCTCTCCTGTCAAGAGTGTGGAAGAGTTTTCGAAACGGACAAGTTTGTAAACTAGTGGCGTGCCACTGTCCTTACAGTAAACCGTGCATGGCAAAATGGCACTATCCAAGTCCAGCGCCTAGGCAACTGTGATGCACCACGGGCCGTAGATGACAGGGGTGAACGACATCTGCGGATATATGTCCGGGCGGATAGACGTGCAACTGTTGAGCAGCTGACTACCCGGATGATCCAAGGTGCTACCAACAGTGTACGAACGTTCAGTGAACATTGCTGCGTATGGGCCTGCACAGCAGGAGTCTGGTTCATGCACCCATGCCAACTGCTGTTCATCAGTGAAGAAGCTAGGATTTGCACACCAGTACCGCAGCTAGACATCCACTGAATGAAGACAGGTAGCTTTTACAGAAGAATCTCCTTTGGTCAGATGGACAGGATGTACGTGTGAAACTTATGAAAGCAAACGCTCTGCAATAATCGTCGGAAGGGTCCAGGCCGGAGAGCATTCCCTTGGTGATCTCGTCATAATGGAAGGCAAACGGATCAACATAAGTATGCGTCCACCCTTGATTGTTTTTTCTCTTCACGATGACATCTACCAGTACAACCTGTCACACAGCTCGCAGTATACGTGCGTAGTTCGAAGAGCACCAGGATGCGTTTACCGTACTCCCCTGCCCACCAAACTTCTCGGATTCGCCGCGCGAGGTAGCCGCGCGGTCTCAGGCGCCTTGTCACGGTCCGTGTGGCTTCCCTCGTCGGAGGTTCGAGTCCTCCCTCGGGCATGGGTATGTGTGTTGTCCATAGCGTAAGTTAGTTTAAGTTAGATTAAGTAGCGTGTAGGCTTAGGGACCGATGACCTAAGTAGTCTGGTCCCATAAGACCTTACCATAAATTTCCAAAATTTCTCGGATTCAAACGCAATCGAGAATCTGTGGGACCAACTCGATCGGACTGTTCACGCCATGAAACCTCAACCGAGAAACTTAGCACAACTGGCCACGACACTGGAGTCGACATGGCTCCACATCCCTGTCAGTACCTTCCAGAACCTCATTGACTCTCGCGCTGCACGATCACAGCGGTCCGCGCTGCAAAAGATGATTATTCAGGTTTTGGACAGGTTGTCACATTAACGTGACTACACAGTGTAAATACAGTTAAATATATACATGGCTGCATAACAATCATAGTTATATGTACATAACTTACAAAAGAAAATAAATTAACAAGAGAAAGGAATTGACCAAATGTACATTCTCATAACATCTCTCCTTCGCCCTAGTTAGCGCCTCTTTAATTTCCTCAGGACGTTATTTTTGGCACTGAATTTGTGCTTGATGTTGGAGCAGTGTTTTCTGAAAGTGAGGGAGTGGTCTAATATTACCCCTAGGTACTTTGGTGTGGAAGAGTGTTCCAAAAGGGTTCCATTCCAGGAGAAATGTAATTTTGTTAAAGCCTCTCTGTTCGTAAGGTGGAAAGCACAAAGTTGGGATTTTGATGGATTGGGCTTTAGGTCGTTAGCTACATAGCATGTACCAAGTTTCTTCAGAACGCTATCCAAAGCGCTACCTCTTCGAAGGTTGCACCCTAGCAAGCTAATGCCACTTCGTCCTTGTGTTGTTGGGGAGTGGTTGGTCATTAGTGTAAATATTGAATAGTAATGGAGACAGTACGCCTCCTTGGAGCAATCCATTTTTCTGTATTCTACATTTACTCTCTTGATCTTGAAAGTCAACGAAAAACCTGCGGTTCTGTAGCATAGTTGTCATCAGTCTGGTAAGTATGGTGTCCTTCGTGAGCGAAAACATCTTCTGTAACAGTATACTATGGTTGTTTGTGTCATAGGCAACACTAGGCCAGTGAAAGCTAATCTTGTGATTTGGCAGTCTGCAAATTCGTCCTCCGTGTGCTGAGTAAGGTTGAGAACTTGGGCAACAGCACTTTTTATGTGGAATGAGGTGCTGGTGAATAGCCTGGATGAGTCTCTTGAGTAGTATGCTTTCGAAAATCTTATGTAGGTGGCACTGGAGAGATACTGGGCTGTAGTCCCTCGGGTCTCTACAATCCTTTCCAGGCGTAAGAATGGTAATTACGAGAGATTTCCTCCATTATTTTGTAATCTTGGATGTCTTTAAGCAGTTATTGTAAAGCTGGAGCAACCATTCGTTCGTAGACGTTCCGAATTTCTTTGTTCATCCAAACCAGCAAATTTACCTTGTTTGCACTGGATTATTGCGTTTTCCAATTCAGTCATGTTAAACTTTTGGATGAGTTCATGTGTTTCTCCATTTTTATCTGCAGATATCTTCCACATAGGTTGCCTGGTTTAGATTCTTAATTTATTTTGCAATTCATCAGAAGTTAGAGGGCAGTTCGATTGGCTGTTGCATCTAAGTGGTGTAATTCATAGTCAGGTCTCTGTTGAACTTCTTTAACAGTCTTTAGGCCAGCTGACTACTCCGCGACATACTTAGTTCTTCCGTCAATTTTGACCAGCTCTCTCTCTTTGAATTCTCTTTTAGAGAAATTAGGGCATGTGCTACGTCCTTTATTTCCTTTCCAATTGTGTTCAGTTCGAACAGATTATAGTAATCTTGTAGTTGCTACATCACACCTGCATTGAGAAACTTGATGTAATTTGTGCGACATCTGCAGGGATTAGACTTACTGGAACTCTACTAAACAGCCTCGGTGAACTGGTAGAATGTTTCTGGAGCTGGTTTGATGTTTTGGACGACTTTATCCAGTAGAGAAGAGAATTTTGGCCAATATGCTTTTTTGAAGTTAGTCTACTGCGAAAGGGAACACATTGTGGTCGGATAACCAAATGAAACTGACACAGCATTGATCTGGGTTGAGACTTAAGAATAGGGCTGCATTGTTGTATTAGGCTGTTAAGAGATGAAAATTAGATCTAGATTATATGCTTTTCGTTAACTGCCTCTGTCGGAGGAAAGTGGCAGTTTGCTGTCATGAATAAGATATAGTTCGCTAGCATCTGCCCATTGTTGTAGTAGGTCGCCATTATCTTCACTGTGTTCATATCCCCATTCCGTACCATGGCAATTAAAATCTCTAATCACATATTTTACTATCTTGTTCTTGAAGTTCAGTTGTATACTGAAGGAGAAAACGGAGATTGGTAGCTTATAGACTAACGTAACTGTGGAGTTGCAAAGTCTGATTATTATATTTTCGATCTTGTTCTCTAATGCAACGTTTACTATGAGGTCTTTCAGCCGCGAGTCGCATGAATTCTGGAACGTGCTTGGTTGGTGTCTCTGTGGATGCACGCATCGTCATCATTGTGCTCTCTACAGTGTCGTTTCAGCAACTCTTCCTTACCGGAAGCTTTGCATTCGATGTGGAAGATCGTGACTGTGAATTTGGAAACATAAACCGTCATATCCTTCCTTTTTTTTTTAATCAAGAGAAAATGTTTCTAGATTGTCTAGTGTGCGAGAAAACTGTCATAATAAATTTAAGGAACCATTAGACTTCACTTAATTTCAACATAAATTTACTTCGTATGGGCCACTGCGCTCGTATTCGGGAGGACGACGGTTGAAATGCACTTTCAATCCGCGTCAAGCCATCCAGATTTAGTTTTTCCATAATCTCCCTAAATCGCTCCAGAAAATGCCGCGATGATTCCTTTGAAAGGGCGCAGCCCTATTTCCTCGCTATCCTTACGTAATCCGAGCTTGTATTCCGTTTCTGACCTCGCTCTCGACAGGACGTTAAACTAATCTTCCTTACGTATTGCTCATTCCAAAATAAAGTGCGGGTGTTGGAAAGCTTTTAGACGCTAAGCGTAACTAATCTATACTGATTCAATTTCTCCATCAAATGGGTACGCGGTTGAGTTGTTATCGGTAGCACGCTACTCGGTAATGATAGACAGAAAGCTCTTGTAAATTTTTATTAAGTACTTTCCTTAAAGACACATTCGCCCCCTTTGACGTTTGTATCCGTAAGACACTTTGATTTACTATCCAATTTTTCTCTATTTGGAGAAGAAACTTTTCATTAACGTGGTAAAACTGTTACATATATAGACAAAAATTTTGCTCAACCTTAAATTTTTGATTAATGTAATTAATTTTTTTTATTTTTATCTCATCGGCATCAATGTTTGCATTATAAATGGTGACTATTTCAGTGCGTTTGGCAATAAGCAAAATTCAATAGCAAGTCATCGGTAGTAGGAAAATTACACCATATGTTCAATTTGGTTTTGCTGTAGATACAAAATGAGTTCGTTTATTTGGATGTGGAAATGACGTATGTTCAATAATTTCATATAGAATTAAGAATACATGAAATCTATTCCTAGTTGTAAATATGGACAACCATCAGCTGTATCATGGAATGACTACAGTGAAAATTAGTGGCGGGCCGGGACTCGAACCCGGATTTCCCGCTTATCGCGGGCGGTCGCCTTGTCATTTTTTTTTTTTCGCCGGCAAGCGTTCTACCGGATTTTTTTTTGGGAGTGAGGGGTTTTATTTATTTATTTTATATGAAGGAAGGTAGGAGAAACAGAAACCTTTATTATTCACAAAATAAACATAGTACGTCCTGCCACATGATAACTGTTCTGGAAGGATCCTCGCTGCCGTCCTACCATGCAGCATGAAATAACAACAAAATCGAAGTGGGGCCACCTCCGGCACCCTAAAGAAAAGTATGTTGGATATGAAAACAAAATTTGAAATACATCCATTTGATAACTGTTCAAGCGTGAGTTTTTCGTAGGTCGCATACTCGCATAGTGTTCTTAGTCGATCACTTTAACTTGGTCGGTTTCACAACGACAGCACCGCCGCTCATCTTTGCGCACCCGGCACACCCCAGGTATATGGCGGGTCCGCAAAAACCGTTACTAGGAAATTGGCATACCAATCCTTGTAATTTTGTAGCCGTAATAGTGTTGTGTGTCCATCTTGCAAGTATTGCCAGTAATCCAGGACGTGGAGTAAGTTCGTACGTGTCTCTATAGATGTAATGGACCGTCATACCTGTGATCCACGCCACCGTGTTCGTCTTATGACGCGGAAAATACGTTTCCTCTGGAAAAAATACTATGTCAGAAGAGACTGCTGTATAGATAGTGCGCCGCATGAACGCTATTATCTTTCTTGCGAGAGTCCAGACAGCCAATGCCTCGCCGCAGACCAGCCGATGGTCGTCCGTATCCAGCACGCCGCATTGCTGACACAAGGGCGAATCCGCCAAATGTATTGCGTACTTTCTATCGTTTGTAGGGTATTTTCGGTTGACGACAATGTACCATGTTGATATGACTGATGTAGGTAGGTGGGGGTGGTGGACCGTGCGCCACACCACGTGCCGATTAACAGCTGGATGTTTGCGTTCCACCCTATTCCGGGCGATCTGTCGAAGAAGCAGATGGTACACGTCCTTCGATGTAGACTGTCGGGTCGTCGGTAACCGCTCTCCAACGTAACTGTGTTCCACGATGAACGTGCGCACATACGTTAAAGGGGGCGATATATGGCCGACACTGACTGGAGGAAGATGCGATGTTGGTACGAGTTCTTCGATGATCGTCCCCGTAAGCGAGTGGTTCCTGTTGCGCCACCGTTTGAGCATAGTATTAATAAACATGGCACGCGCCTTCTCGTGCACGTTCACTAAACCAACGCCCCCCTCTCGCGCTGGGAGGGTAAGCGTGTTGTACTGTACCTTAAAGAGTTGTCCCAGGCACACATAGTACCCAAAAGCCGCCTGAATCCTCATAGCCATCGTACGCGTCATGGGGAGAAGGTGTGTCAGGTGGCACATCAAGGGCGCAAGATAAAGGTTGACGAGTAACACTCGCTGCAGCATATCCATCGACCGTAGGGCGTTTAGCCGTACTGCCGTGCGGACTCTGAGTAACAGTCTTCGGTAGTTGTCCGCAGCCGTTCCCGCTGTCTCTTTATGAAAGGTGATACCCAAACAGCGGAGGGTTTCCACCGCAGGTAAGGGCCCTTCCGTTCCCGGTTCTAGTCCACGCCCCACATGCATGAATTGTGATTTTCGGTAGTTGACCACACTTCCAGCTGCCATCCCATACGTCTGTAGCCAATCCAGTGCTGTTTGAGTCTCCCTCTCATTCCGCACGAGGAACACAATATCATCCGCGTATGCTCTGCATTTGAATGATAAATGCCGTAGGGAGATCCCGGTAAGACGGCGGCGAAGGCCTGCGAGGCACGGTTCTAAGGCGATCGCATAGAGGAGGATCGACGAGGGGCAACCCTGTCTCACTGATCTTAAGATCTTAAAATACTCAGTTCTCCCTCCGTTGACCACCATCGCTGATTTGGCGCCGTGCAACAGCCGCATCACAGCATTGGTCAGTAATGGCGAGACACCCATCCTGTTCATCACCGCCGCGAGGTACACATGATCCACGCGATCAAAAGCATGATCGAAATCTACAGCAACCATCGCCCCCCGGAGGCGGCATGCAGCCGCGAGGGCGACGACGTCACGATAGTCTAAAAATGGTTCAAATGGCTCTGAGCACTATGGGACTCAACTGCTGAGGTCATTAGTCCCCTAGAACTTAGAACTAGTTAAACCTAACTAACCTAAGGACATCACAAACATCCATGCCCTAGGCAGGATTCGAACCTGCGACCGTAGCGGTCTTGATGTTCCAGACTGCAGCGCCTTTAACCACACGGCCACTTCGGCCGGCTCACGATAGTCTCCCAAGGCTGTGTGGATATTACTGATGCCGCCAAGACAAGTCTGATCGGCATGTATTCGATGCTCCAGCGACTTTTTGATACGACTTCCCAGGATGCGCATGAAGATCTTGTAGTCACTATTAGGGAGGGTCAAGGGGCGATGATCACAAGGCCGTTTGCCACCAGTCATTAGGCTATCCAAGCACGGCTCACGGCCTGACCCGAACTTTCATCTGTCGTCAACAATGCCTCTACAACTTACACTCGTACATACACTGTGTATATTTCCGCACAGGGGAAACATTTTAATTGAAAGTCGCTTGCCCGCTTTCGGTGGATAAACACGATATTGTAGTGTCTTTGTTGTTCAGAAGTACGATGCGAAGTTCATTCGGATGTACGTGCATGCAAATCCACGTTCAGAATCACGAATTTGGAAACTAATTTAGGCCTCATACAACTAATTCTAATTTTACAGTGAAATCGAACAAAACGAAGCGTGTGACATGACTCTGAGAGCATCACTGTGTCATGTTGTGCCTCGAAGTGAAATATTAAGAATTTCTCCTGTACTCAGGACAAAAGAAACCTTCACAAAAGTACGGAACATTTCGAAGTACCTCTCTTCAGTGTAGAAGTAAGCGAAATGTTTTGGATATAGTAAACCAGAGTTCTAAAACATGTGTGATTTGCAGTGGTGGCGACGTTTGTACTGTATGAAACGGAACGCATACTGTAACCGACGAAATCCATTTTATTATATGCATAGGCAGTGGCCGTGTCTGAATGGAAAAGAATGTTGAAACTTATATTGTTAACTTGATGCTCTAATTATACGATCCATTTTGCAAAATTCGAAATCATCTCTGAGTTCCAAGCAATTTTGCGCCATGTGTTTGGGCGTGCTTGAGATAGGGAGGAGCCTTAGCTCGGCGCACATAGCAGAAGCACGCGAGGCGCAGCGGCCCGCCTCGCGCGATGCGCACGTCGCCTGCAGTTATCGCCGTCGCGCCGTGTTTGCCCGCCATTTACGTAACGTAATTTCTTGCTGTGAGCAAGTGACGCGCGCTGGCGGTCGCCGACTATATGCGTAGCCGCGTAGCGTGCTCTAATACGTATTCCGGCAGTTTTATAGTCGTGCCCTCGAGATTCATCCTACTTCCGTATTCCCTCTACAGGTGCGGGTGGATGCTATGAATTGCATTGGCGAAACCATAAATGTTGGTGATACTCGTTGAAAAATTTCCCGCCAGTTCATGCGGTAGACGTTTGTGTTTGATTAGGAACGCAAAGAAAGGACTATAGCAAAGAAAGGACTATAGCAGAACCATAGGCAGAATGCTATAACAGTAGCATTCGTAACAGTTACTGGCCCCATATCGAAATTACACTCAAGCGCGCGCATCGTATTTAACCTTATATGATAAGTTCGAGAACGTCATGGAGGGTATTCGTCATTAAAGTGACAACTGACACGGCTATACAACGATAGTAGGAAAAGCGTTGCAATAAATATGAGTCCGAATACGAGCTATTCGCGAGATCATTCCGAATGCGTGGTTATGAGCCATCACTGAATTAAGTATGAAATACTGCTACAAACGTATTTGAAAGGGTAACTTTTCGTTTATGCCCCCATCTAATTGAACTCAAATTTCAGCCAGGGTCTACCTTAACAAGAAATACAGCACTTTTCCATAACGCTATATGTTGTAATTACTATACACCCGTACCCCGTTCGTGTCACATGAAGTGTTCCACGTGTGTGCCCTCGGATTTGGATGTACTGTTGCACTCCTCTCTGGGGTCGGTTAAGAACTTGTAATTTTACAAACACCCCGGAACCATCTCGTATATATTGACAAGACTGTACAGTACGCTTTTACTTTTCGTGTACCGTCCTGACGAGGATATTGTACACTTCACTTTTGAGATGGCACCAGACAGAAAAATCAATAGGATTGATGTGAAGTGATCATGGAGGTCGCGGTACAGGTCCTACTCGATCTATCCATCTTAGAGAAGCGACAAAATGTGCCGGTGCCCCATCATGCATCTACTACATTCCCAGTCGCGGATAATGGGTGAAATTTGAGCCCGGTTAGATAGGGACATAATCCAAAAGTTCCCATTTCAAATATGTTCATTTTATTCAGGAGAATATTTCGTTCTGAAGTTAATGGTGAATTCACAGTTACCTCGCCAACCGCTTGTATGTCGATTCTTGGTTACTGGAAGATTTTTGCTTCCATCACCTCACACTTCCACCCGTAGCCGTTTTCGCTATCAATTACGACACACCCTGAATAATCGTCTCAGATTTAGTTTCGCTTTCTCTGGTTTTTCAGCTTTCATTATGAATTTTCGTTATAGAAACTTGTCACTACCCTAATTCCCTTTCTTCTACAACTCTTTCCCTGGACAGTTTGTAGGAATATTAGAATTTAATGAAGCATCGATAACAAATACTGGACAATAGCTCAGATGGACATAGACGCAGAAGAATTTCAGGTGAGGAGAATTCATCTTGGCATCCGTGTGAATTTAGGTAAAGCAATCAGGATCTTACCAAATAAGAGTCCAGCGCCTTAACCACTGCGCCACATCGCGAGGCAGGGCCACTTGATTCAAAGATTGTCAGTTGACGGCCTGTTCACGAAACTAAATTGTCTGTGTTAGTAAATTATAAACAACTTGCTGCGACCCGCGGTGTTATCCGCGGTTAAATGCCCGGTACGTATTTATTCCAATCTTCTATTAGTCCATTTCCTCCTTGCTCCTCCCCCTCTTTGTCCATCTCCTCCAGCCCCTTCTCCATTTACCTGTCCAGCCTCCACTCTCAATTTATCTCCACCTCCCCCCTCTCTCTGTCGTCCTCCCCCTCCCCCTATCTCCGTTCATCTCCTCCTCCCCTTATCCGTTCCCATCTCCTCCTTATCTCCTTTGTCTGTTCATCGCTTTCCCCTCCCTTCTTTTCCACATTATTACCCTAACCCCAAGAGAAGGCTGGTGGTTCTTACCCACGCAGTATTTCTTTCCAGATCTTAAGTAATATCTATACCAAATTTCGTAGAAATCGTTCCGGGGGTTAGGATGAGGTGCCCGTGGCTTCGCCCGCATACGCACATGTCAGATATATTTCGTATCTGTGTAAAATGTTTCACACGTATTTGTACACGTATTTCACTTTTATCTGTAGCGAAATTCACCTTGCAGTTTCATTTTCACGCAGCTCAATTTTTATGACGCTGTATTTCCTGAACTATACAACTTACAATGATATACGTATGCTGGTACAATCAGTGGTATTTCTGAAAACTGCTTGCAAAATGTGTCGTAAATACAATTAATAGTAAAAGAAACGTCATGCTGTAAGTGGCAGTTTTACAGTGTGAACGGCGAAAATATAATAAGTGTTAATTTTTTTCCTTTCATCATTTTGTGGCGGTTGTCGGGGAGAAAACGTTTTGTAAAATTTTTTATTAAGTGTAAAATTTGTTACAAGTCACTAAGTACGCTCCTTCTCAAATACTGGGTGAATGAATTATGGGTATTCGCTCGTCGTGGGCTACACTTCTTTTTCACCTCCATCCCCACCCCTTTGATTGGTAGATATGCATCAGGTAGCCTGTGTTTTAATTAAGGATATAAGCCATCTCCATTCTAAATTTCATCCAAATTCGTCCAGACGTTTCAGCGTGAAGGCTCATATAAACTTTCGCATTTGTAATATACAGAATGTTCGGAAATTCCATTTACAAGCTTCTCGGAAATATAGAGGGGAATGAGTAGATAAGGTTTTAAATTTGAACCCATTCCGGAAACGTACCGTTTCTGTGCTACAACCATTTGAAAACATTTTGGTAACGCGACCACTTTTACAAATAATTGATTGGACGTGACGCAGTACATCACTTGTTTTACAAAATGTTCAAATGTGTGTGAAATCTTATGGGACTTAATTGCTCAGGTCATCACTCCCTAAGCGTACACACTACTTAACCTAAATTATCCTAAGGACAAACACACACACACACTCACCCATACCCGAGAGAGGACTCGGACCTCCGCCAGGACCAGACGCACAGTCCATGACTGCAGCGCCCGGAGACAGCTCGGCTAATCCCGCGCGGCACTTGTTTTACATTTCCGCTCACTAACGGCCAAAGAAATTGCTCGCGTACTCATTGATGGTTTCTCTTCAACGTGATGCAGTACGGTCTCTTCAAATTCAGGTGTGTGGCGTCTCCTTGGAGCACCACAGTCACGTCTGCTGACGGTGAAGTTCCCCTTTCTCGAAGCCGTATGCGATGGAGTCGGATGTTGTGGAGAACGAAGTTGATAAAGGCGACGAGCAGCTCTTCTATTGCCATGTGCTTCGCCATTCAGAAGGATTAAGTCGGTTTCTTCTGCAAACGTATATTCAACCATGTGACGGACACGTGAATGAGGCTGGAAATATGTCAGAGGTAGGATGGACGTCAAATGACATCAGCCGATCCGACGTAACCACCTCCCACCATGACTGCCCTTACCTACCTAGCAAACATGTTTTCAAGCAACTGTAGACGGAATCAGATTCGGGCCCCTTTCCAGAATATTGTGTACTAACTCACCTCCACATGTTGTAGAAGTTTGTTACGGGAATTTCCAAATACCCGGTGAGATACACAGTTACTCTTTTGTAGAAAACTTATAAAAACATCTTTGAGGATTTTCGTAGTTCTCTGTATCTCTCTCTGTCTCTCTCTCTCTCACTCACTCTATCTCTCTCTCTCTCTCTCTCTCTCTCTCTCTCTCTCTCTCTCTCTCTCTCTCACACACACACACACACACACACAAATTTGTTCGCATTTGATATTTTGTGCTGGTGGTCCATGTTTGATCTTTAAAGCCTTAATAACTAACTTGGCCTTCAAGCAGTTTGCTCTCTGCATACGTCGTCTGAAAAATCAATAGAAAACCAGTTTATGTGTTTGGCTTTGCCAACAGAAATTTTACGTTACTTGTTTACTAACGCCGGCCGGGGTGGCCGGTAGGTTCTAGGCGCTACAGTCTGGAACCGCGCGACCGCTACGGTCGCAGGTTCGAATCCTGCCTCGGGCATGAGTATGTGTGATGTCCTTATGTTAGTTAGGTTTAAGTAGTTCTAAGTTCTAGGGGACTGATGACCTCAGAAGTTAAGGCCCGTAGTGCTCAGAGCCATTTTTTTTACTTTTTTTATTTTTTATTTTACTAACGACATTAGATCTTCACTGAATATCTTTCGCGTATGTGTGCGTCAGAGTTCGTAAAATTCAACGGCAAAAAAAAAGGCTTCCTGTGTAGAACCTGAACTTCCTGTCTTTATGATTACTTCACAAGGCATCATATAGTACCTTTATGTGCAAAACGATTGCTTTTGTATTTTTTCGGTGCAGTGCTCCAGTATCTTACAGTATCATCGCATTGTGGTATAGCTCCCTTATCCACCTACGTGACAGTATTACATGATCAAGTAACCATATAGATTACAGACTACTCTCATGAAATACGCTATGATCTATGAGTTTTTCTTCTTCGGCTGTCTGCTTCGTATCGCTGATTTATCACGTTTATAACGAAGCGCTGTAGATGTCGTCGTACGAAGTAAGCTTATGTTCTTCAGTTTTTTTCTTTTTACGTATATAATGTGCACATGTTCTGTGAAATTTGGAAGAAATGGATTTGCTTGATACTTGTATAATGTGCAACGTTCTGTCGAATCAGTTTCTGTCTGAAGCAAGTTTCCGTCCAGCACAGATTTGTAAAGTGACTAGTCTTAATTTTCAAATTGTTTCCGACACACTTACAAAAATGCTTATGCATTTGAAGGACTACAGTATCTTTTAATAGCGTGTCTTTGTTTTTCACCCTACTATCACCGAAACAAAGTAGACCTTGATGTTACGAATATTACATGAATCAAATGTATCTTTAAACTTACCACAAACATTTGAATCATTTGGGAATCGCTTATTACTTTTATTAAAAAAAGACGGGTGCTTGACACAAGGTTCTGAAGCATGATGCTCACGAAGGATGTAACTAAAAAGAATCGAAAGAAGTAGTCGTAATTTCTCAGGCAGAAACAGTAAGCAGTTGGCTGCTGGAACGGAGAAACTATATCACATGGCTGTTGCGTGTATGCATACCATTAGTCTGCTCTAACGGTCGTTCTAATTGTGTTTTACATCGCGAAAAGAGATCTTAATCGGTACAGGGGAAAGTAGTCCATGGAAGTATTGCACGTATTTAGTTTCAAAATGGCTTCTGTCCTTTCAGAAACAAACTTGATACGGCTGTTTTCTACGCAGCTTACAAACAAAATAATAATAGTGGTAGTAATACTACTACTACTAGTAGTAGTAGTGATATAAAGCGACAAGTTGTTACCATTACGTAAATTGTTTTTGTAATAATATAAGCTACTCTGCTCTTTTTTATTTAATTTGATGTCCACATCAAGGGCTTACCTTCACTTGGGCCACGATTATTAAGCTATCGCCACTAGTGATTTATGATGTAGTAAAGTTAACAGATCCTCCCTCTGAAACTACCTCAGTCCTAAAGTTTAGAGCTGCAGTAACTGGAAAATCGGCGTCTCTCAAGGAGAATCGTGGCGCTCCATTGCACGTCTAAATTAGTATCTGCAGACATATCTTTCACTACACTATCAAAGTCCTTACCTTACCCCATTTCAGAAAGTTACACGGATTCTCCAAACAGCAGCAGCGCATACATAGCGGTCTTATCAGTAGTAATCTCATAACTGTTCCTCCCTTTCTAGATTGGCCGTTTGTTAATACGCTACAGTCAGTGCTCGTTGCTTTGTCTCTCCCATTGCATTCTTTGCAATGATGATGAAATAATTTCTTTAAAGAACGTTACATTTCAGAAGAAACCCAATTACATTAGCATGTCGTCCGCCTCCGGTAGGTGAGCGGTCAGCGCGACCTAACGTCAATCCTAAGGGCCCGGGTTCGATTCCAGGCTGGGTCGGAGATTTTCTCCACTCGGGGACTGGGTGTTGTGTTGTCCTAATCATCATCATTTCATCCCCATCGACGCGCACGTCGCCGAAGTGGTATCAGATCGAAAGACTTGCACCCAGCGAACGGTCTACCCGACGGGAGGCCCTAGTCACATGACATTTACATTTTTATTAGCGTGTCAGAAGTTCGCTTTGCTGATTTCAGTTGTTAAATATGGTATTCAAAAAAGAAAATTCTATTAATTTCTTAGAAAATATAAAACAATAATAGATGTAGCTATGTCACTATGAAATGGTTTCCAGCGAGTCATATTTATGGGTTAACAGAAGATAAGCTACGTCGTTTCCAGTTTCTGCGACTGTTTTTAGCGTAGGACGTTTGGCCTATAAAGGCCAAGAACTTCTACATCCACATCTACATCGACATCCGTACTCAGCAAACCACTGTGAAGTGCATGGCAGAGCGTACTCCCCATTGTGCCAGACACTAGGGATCCTCCCATCTCATTTGTGTATGGAGCCCGGGAAGAGTGCTTAATTGTGTGAAATGTGTGTGAAATCTTATGGGACTTAACTGCTAAGGTCATCAGTCCCTAAGCTTACACACTACTTAACCTAAATTATCCTAAGGACGAACACACACACCCATGCCCGATGGAGGACTCGAACCTTCGCCGGGACCAGCCGCACAGTCCACGACTGCAGCGCCTTAGACCGCTCGAGTGTTTAATTGGCTCAAATGGCTCTGAGCACTATGGGACTCAACTGCTGAGGTCATTAGTCCCCTAGAACTTAGAACTAGTTAAACCTAACTAACCTAAGGACATCACAAACATCTTGCGGTTCCAGACTGCAGCGCCTTTAACCGCACGGCCACTTCGGCCGGCTAGTGTTTAATTGCCTCTAGTTAGTAGACCTGTAGTGGAATCGTAGTTGAGAATATATTTTCAAGCGTCTGTCGTTTCAGGTTTTTCAGCATTTCGGAGACATTCCCCCGTGAGTCTAAATTGTGGCATTTTTTGCTGCCTGTGTTGGTATGCATTTAATATCCACTGCTAGTCACATTTGGTATGGGTCGCACACACTTGAGAGCTATTCTAGGATAGACCTCGCAAGTATTTTCTAAGAAGTCTTTTTTTGTATACTGACTGCATTTTTCCAGAATTTTACCAATGAATCGAGGTGAGCCATCTGCTTCACCGGCGGTTCAACGTACGTTATCATTCCTTTTCATTTCTCCAAAATTTGAACATGTAGATATTTGTATAATTTCACTGGTTCCAGTTGTGATTATTTGATATTGTGAAGTGCACAATTTTACATTTCTAAACATTTAAAGCAAATTGCCAATTTTTGTGCACTACCGTGAAATGTTATCGAGAAGTGGCGATATTTATGCAGTTTTGAACAGAACGTACGTCGTTATAGAAACCTGCATCATCCGCTAAAGTCTGAGTTTACTGAATAGCATAACAAGTCATATGATGATTGCAGAAGAAGTGGAGTCTGATAAAGATAGCATCATGTATATAGGAAGAGAGGGATGTCTCGGACTGCACTGCTGCAGTTAAAGAGTCCTCATGGCGAGTGGGGCGGGATGTACGCTGAGCGGGCTGGTTTGGCGCGTGGGTGTCTGCGGCGTACCTGTGGCTGAGGCGCGGGAGCGGGAGGAGGAGAAGCAGAAGACGAGGCAACGCCGCCACCGCCGGGGTCCGCGGCTCGCGGAAGCGGCCGCCGGCAGGCGAGTCGGGCAGAGGCGGCGCTCGGCGGTAACACCCCACCGTCGCCGGCACGTATTTAGGCACGGGCAACGTGTTTTTTCCGTACCAGTCCACTAGAGATGTGTTCCGAATTGTGGACGACAAAGTAACGACACTGTCAACTGACAAACGTATAAATGTACGGAGTTATTGTGGTCTTCAGTCTGAAGACTGGTTTGATGCAGCTGTCGAAGTTAGTCTGTCCTGTGCAAGCTTCTTCCTATCTGCGTAACTACTGCAGCCTTCATCCATTTGAATCTGCGTACTGTAGTGAAGCCTTGGTCTCCCTCTGCCATTCCCCAGCCCCCTCCTCCACCCCAGACACACACATTTCTCCATTACCACACTGGCCATTCCTTGATACCTCGGGATGTGTTCTATGAATCGTTCCCTTATTTTACACAAGATGTATCATAAATTTCTTTTCTCCCCAAGACGATCCTCATTAGTTATCCGATACACCTGTCTTATCTTCAGCACTTTTTAACGCCACATCTCAAAAACTGCTATTCTCTTCTTGCCTGAACTGTTTGTCGTCCACCTTTCACTTCCGTACAAAGCTACTGCCTAGACAAATACTTTTCGAAAACACTTCCTAACATAAAATTTATGTTTCATGTTAACAAATTTCTCTTTCTCACAGAACCTTTTCTTGCTCCTGCCAGTTTATAGTTTTCACTCTCTGCACTCAGCCATAGTCAGTTATGTTGCTGCCCAAATAGCAAACCTCGCAAATAGCAAACCTCGCTTTGATGTTTCATTTCTTAATCTAATTCGTTCAGTATCACTTGATATAATTCGACTATATTCCATTACCCATCTTTGACCTTCGTTGATATTAACAAGGCTCTATTCATTCCATTGAACTGATCTCGGGTAGAATTACAAATTCACCTAAGTGTTTTAACATTTTCCTGTGAACTTTCCACTGAGGTGATAGAAGTCATGGGTTTCCTCCTCATATCGCATCGGACCTCCTTTTGCCCGACGTTCTACAGCAACTCGACATGGGATGGACTCAGTTAGTCGTTGAAAGTCCGCTGGAGTAATATTGAAACATGCTGCCTCTACAGCTGTCCATAATTACAAAAGTGTTGCTGGTGTAGGATTTTGTGCACGAACTGACCTCTCGATTATGTCCGATACATGTTTGACGAGACTCACGTGGGGCGATCTGAGTGGCAAATAATTCCATCAAATTGCCCACAATGTACTTCAAACCAATCACGAATAATTGTGGCCCAATAATATGGCACATTGTCATCCATAAAAATTCCATCGTTGTTTGGGAACAAGTAGCCGAACGTAACCATTTCCAGTCAATCATCCGTTCAGTTGGATCAGAGGACCCAATCCATTTCATGTAAACACAGGTCACTCCATTGTTGAGCCACCACCATATTGCACAATGCCGTGTTGACAACCTGGGTTCGTGGGGTCTGCGACACACTCAACCGTATCATCAACTATTACCAACTGGATCGGGACTTAGCTGACCAGACCACGGTTTTCCAGTCATCTAGAGTCCAAGCGATATGGTCACGAGTCCAGGAGAGGCGCTGCAGGCGAAGTCGTGCTATTAGCAAAGGCACTAGCGCTGGCCGTCTGCTGCCATACCCCATTAACGCCGAATTTCGCCGCACTGTCTAACGGATGCGTTCATCGTACGTCCCACATTGATTCTGCGGTTATTTCATACAGTGTTACTTGTCTGTTAGTACTGACAACTCTACGAAAACGCCGCTTCTCTCGGTCGTTAAGCGAAGGCTGTCAGTCACTGCGTTGTCCGTCGTGAGAGGTAATGCCTGAAATTTGATAATCTCGCACACTCTTGACACTGTGGGTCTCGGATTATGGAATTCCATAATGATTGCCGAAATGGAATGTGCCATGCGTCTAGCTCCAACTACCATTCCGCGTTCAAAGTCTGTTAATTCCCGACGCAGTTTGGTTTCTGTAGAGGTTATTTTATCCATACTATCTTCAGAATTTCAAATACTGTGTTCCGGCCAGCATTGTCAGAAACCTTTTCCAAGTCTACAAATGCTGTAAATTAAGGTTTGCCTGTCTTCAGCATCTCTTCCAAGGTAGGTCAAAGAGTCAGTATTGCCTTACGTGTTCCTACATTTCTTTGAAACCCCAACTAATCTTCCCAGAGATCAGCTTCTAGCAGTTCCTCCTTTCTTCAGTAAATAATTCCTATCAGTATTTTGAAACCCTATGTAGAAAGAAGTGGCACCGTATGATAAAGAAGGTAACTGAAAGAAATACGCGGTGAGAAGAATAGAAATGATACTTTTGTTCAAAGACAATACTTGCAGTGAAGTATCCGCAATTTGTGATGAGTCGCTGGACATTTACAAGAGGCAGGACATGGTTCTTAATGGAGTGTGTGATCAACATGGTGGCCAGTACATGCTCTGCAACATGCTCCCATGCTGGCCACAAAGTTGCTAGATGGCCATCGGTGCATGTGGGCATGTTTTAGTACGTTCCACACCGTATCCCACACATGCTCGATGCGATTTAAATCGGTGAGGGGGGGACAAAAAAATGGTTCAAATGGCTCTGAGCACTATGGGACGTAACATCTGAGGTCATCAGTCCCCTAGAACTTAGAACTACTTAAACCTAACTAACCTAAGGAGTCACACACATCCATGCCCGAGACAGGATTCGAACCTGCGACCGTAGTGGTCGCGCGGTTCCAGACTGAAGCGCCTAGAACCGCTCGGCCACACTGGCCGGCGAGGGGGGGACAGGCCAGTCTATTCCCCTAATATATTTTCGTTCCAAGAACTCCTGTACGTACGCAGTTGGATGCAGTTGCGCATTGACATCTATAAAAATGAAATCAGGGCCGAACGCGTCCTTGAAAAGGCGCACATTGGTAACGAGTGCAGTGTCGCTACAACGTTGGCCGGTAAGTGTGCCGTGTTCAAAGATTCGGTGGTCAGTATGCTCATGCAACATTATGTCTCCCAACGGCATAACACCTAGCCCACCAAAACGACCATGTTCGACGATGTTTCTGGGTGCATTACGTGTTCCCACCTCTCGCAATACGAGGGAACAAGTCGAGCATGTTCGTTTTGGTTGTCCAGGTGTTATAGTGTTGAAAGGATAATATTGCATAGGTGTACTGACCTTACTTAAACACTGTGCACTCAGCGGTCAATGTTATTTTGACTCTGTACTCTGTGCATCTTTTCAGGGGTTCATTCGGCCCTGACTTCATTTTTATGGATGAAAGTACGCGACCGCATCGAATTGCGCTCTTAGAACAAGAGGATATTCGACGAATATGGACTGGCCTGCCCGTTCCCTCGGCTGAAATCTCATCGATTACGCGTAGGTGGAATACAACGGGAGGTGTACTGGAGCACGTCCACATGCACCAACGATTATCCAGCAGTTGTCAGTCTCGTTGGTGGAGGAATGGAACGCCCTACCACAAGAACTCCTTACTAACCTTATGGTCAGCATGGGAACACTTTGCAAGACACGTATTGCCGTCCGTAGTGTTCACGCACCCCGTTAAGAACTATGTCACGCCTTTTGTAGTGTCCACACGACCATCATAAATCGCGGTGAGTTCAGCGTAACAGTTATTTTTGAACAAAAGTGTCATTTCTGTTCGTTTCATTGCCTAATTATTTCATTTGTCATCTGTACTGTACTGTAGGAGCTCTTTCTATGTATGGTCCCAGTTTATCAAGCTTCGCAATGACACATTATGCGAAAATTACTTTCGTCCGTAAGTTTTGACACCAGTATTTTAAACTGATCGTCCGGTAAAGTTAGCAACTGTCACCATTCTTTGTATTTGGAATTATTACATTTTTCTGGAAGTCTGTGGATGTTCCGTGTGTCTTTGTGAAGGATTAGAAACTATGTAATTGATTCGAAGAAATTTTGACTAATATGATCCAATTTCAATATGTTGTCCATTTTAGACAAAGGAATTCCGCAACTGTTTTGAAACAAAGGTCGTATTGGAATGACAGCAATCAGCCACATATGCTGGAAGAACAGCAGTGAATTACAGATTGTACGAGGTGCATTCAAGTTCTAAGGCCTCCGATTTTTTTTCTCCGGACTGGAAAGAGATAGAAACATGTGCATTGTTTTAAAATGAGGCCGCGTTCATTGTCAATACGTCCCAGAGATGGCAGCACCGTACGGCAGATGGTGTTTTACCGCCAGCGGCGAGAATGAGAACTGTTTTAAATACTTAAAATGGCGACGTTTTCCTTACTTGAACAGCGTGCAATCATTCGTTTTCTGAATTTGCGTGGTGTGAAACCAATTGAAATTCATCGACAGTTGAAGGAGACATGTGGTGATGGAGTTATGGATGTGTCGAAAGTGCGTTCGTGGGTGCGACAGTTTAATGAAGGCAGAACACCATGTGACAACAAACCGAAACAGCCTCGGGCTCACACAAGCCTGTCTGACGACATGATCGAGAAAGTGGAGAGAATTGTTTTGGGGGATCGCCGAATGACTGTTGAACAGATTGCCTCCAGAGTTGGAATTTCTGTGGGTTCTGTGCACACAATCCTGCATGATGCCTGAAAATGCGAAAAGTGTCATCCAGGTGGGTGCCACGAATGCTGACGGACGACCACATGGCTGCCCATGTGGCATGTTGCCAAGCAATGTTGACGCGCAACGACAGCATGAATGGGACTTTATTTCGTCGGTTGTGACAATGGATGAGATGTGGATGCCATTTTTCAATCGAGAAACAAAGCGCCAGTCAGCTCAATGGAAGCACACAGATTCACCGCCACCAAAAAAAATTTCGATAAAACCGCCAGTGCTGAAAAAATGATGGTGTCCATGTTCTAGGACAGCGAGGGCGTAATCCTTACCCATTGCGTTCCAAAGGGCACTACGGTAACAGGTGCATCCTACGAAAATGTTTTGAAGAACAAATTCCTTCCTGCACTGCAACAAAAACGTCCGGGAAGGGCTGTGCGTGTGCTGTTTCACCAAGACAACGCACCCGCACATCGAGCTAACGTTACGCAACAGTTTCTTCGTGATAACAACTTTGAAGTGATTCCTCATGCTCCCTACTCACCTGACCTGGCTCCTAGTGACTTTTGGCTTTTTCCAACAATGAAAGGCACTCTCCGTGGCCGCACATTCACCAGCCGTGCTGCTATTGTCTCAGCGATTTTCCAGTGGTCAAAACAGACTCCTAAAGAAGCCTTCGCCGCTGCCATGGAATCATGGCGTCAGCGTTGTGAAAAATGTGTACGTCTGCAGGGCGATTACGTCGAGAAGTAACGCCAGTTTCATCGATTTCGGGTGAGTAGTTAATTAGAAAAAAAATCGGAGGCCTTAGAACTTGAATGAACCTCGTATTGGACAGATGGCAGAGAGTCACGTAAGTTGGAGTAGTTTTATTTCCTTGAATCTGTGACCCCTTTCGAGCATTACCTCTTCGTTCTGTGATGGTTCAACTTCGATGTGGAGTGTGTTGTTGCGGATAGTATATGTTTTGGAATTAACCTATTACACGCTAAATTGCCAAGTAGGCTCGGAGTATAACTGCGTTCGGCTTTCCCTTTGCTCATTGGCTTAGGATAGTACTACACTGTAAAAGAACTGTTTCAAATATCCTATTAAATTTTTTTATAAAATCATTTCTCGTTTGCTGGGATAATTTTGTGATATCTTTTATGAAAGCTGGATTTTATGTAAGATTTATCAGAGATCTGTCAGACTTCGATGTTAACGAGTGTACGATACTAACGTGGCTATTTTTAGTGCTGAAAGAATGGACGATTTACCGTTGTATGTAAAATATTTTATCTTTCATTTGGTGTCATGTACTCATTTGCATTTCGTACACGACCACCTGCTGTGGAAATCGATCACTGTTCTGTCGGTGAGGCAATGTTCACGGCAAACAATGTGATTAAAACCTTGCGCCCTACCACCTATGTGCCGACAGAAGACGGAATGTAAATTTGTCTATCAAATGGGAGTGCATCAGTATTTTTAAATATATTGGGTAATGTCTTGTAGCCTGACAGTCATTAACTCTTCGTTGCCACCCATCTATCTGATAACATACATCATCACATTATATGTGCATTTTTGCTCATCATGAATGATTCCCATATTGTCATTTCATACACATTAGCTATATAGGACACAAAGATACAGTGCATTAAAAGACACATACGGATGCCCCAGATGGGAATCGAACACGATATCTCTGCTTTACGTAACAGCTACGTTATTTCGAGACCATGCTACGTTTGTGTATTGTCAACATCTTGAGTTGTTGCGACTAAGAGGTTGATTACAAAATAACGGGCTGGGGTTAATTATCTTCATCATTTTGACAAAACAGTTGCTTTCTTGAGATAGGACACACAATGATATTCAGTATGTTTAACAATTAATCTCATTAGTTTGATTAAGTAGCCATATTTCAAATATCTGATCGAATATTTCGCAAGCGTGTATACCTCGCTGGGTAAAAAATAATGCGGAATTGCATCAGAAGCCCTCCGAAAATTAAAGAAAAAGGAACACAGCATTAAGATAACACCCTAAATGTACAGTCACACCGACGACCATGTATACAGAAAGAACCGTTTGCATCCACCCGCGGATTCGAAATCCATGTTACTTTAGGTAAAATGTGTTCCGACACCCTGTGCATTCTGGCGTGACAGTTGTCACAGTCTTCGTAGCGGTCCTGCCTGGAAAAAGTTTTATGTCTATTAAGCACCGCAGCCAGTTACTTCCACATCTTCCTTATAAGTGTACATACTACGGTATACGACAAGGACAGTATGCATCGGAGTAATGATCGCAAAAAGATTGTTCAGAATTTCAACCTCTATTTCTCTGTCGAATGATCGTTAATGGTTTTATCGACCGCCAACTCACTGATTTCACCCTTGGCTTTCTTTGTTACTCTGTATAGAGAATGCTTCGGAAGTTTTTGCAAAACACTCCTTGGAATAATTTTGATTTCATTTAGCTTCCACTTGTTCGCAGTCTTATGCCAAGTTTGAAACGCAGCTTTCTTCGTTACAGCGTTTTAATGTTATTAAACCACATTGTACCTGTGTCAGCTCGAACTGTACTGGCAGAGATTTTTTTAAACAAAACGCGATTTTTGCCAATTGAAATGATTTGTGTATGAGAAAAATACAAAGTTGTACCGTGGATCGAATCACACCTAGATAATGAGTTCATTTGTATAGTCAGTTTCTGTTTGGACTATTAGAAAACCAGCATACCAACCGCATGTACACAAATACATACAAAGAGAAAGACAAACACGAGAAGCAACAAACACACAGAACATAAATACGAGCTCATCAGAAAAAAAAAAAAATTCGCAGTAAGTTCTACATTGTAGACGGTCTGAGACACAGCAGACAAACTAGCAGGTGCTGTGTCTTTTACGCTACAGGAGGAAACATAAACGGAAAAACAAGGTCGAACGGGGAAATGTAAAGGGCGATAAGCAAAAAACGAGTCGCGCGCACAGAATTTTAAAGACATTTTAGGGGTCGTCCGGCGAATAATATTTAGTCCGGTGAGCGTGTTTACGGAAATCTAGTGTAGCAGCATCGAGTTATGAAACTTTTTATTTATTTATTGGCGTTTTGCACTCATACAGCTAATCCAAACATATAATGTTTTAAAAAGGTAAAAAAAGCTGCAGTTCCTTGACGAATAATACAAAGGGTGCATTTGTTTTTAGCAGGTGCCCTTGTGCAGGTCTTCGGTCTCGCTTGATTTATTCCGTTCGTTTATGGTCACGTCCCTAACTCAGCAACGAGATCATCTGCTGGGATTTAACATTAACAGGTACATGAAGATTGTTTTCTTGCCGTCGTTATTATGGATCACTACACATCATGAAAATTCCCATGTACAGAAGTACTTAATAACCAAACGTTTTATGAGATGACTGACACGTCTAAACAAACTACATCTGATATTTAAGGCTCTGCCACCAAGAAAATAACAATACGTACCAACGAAAGCACTTGAATAATTCATTGAAAACGCCTGTCTGGAACCGCGAGACCGCTACGGTCGCAGGTACGAATCCTGCCTCAGGCATGGATGTGTGTGATGTCCTTAGGTTAGTTAGGTTTAACTAGTTCTAAGTTCTAGGGGACTAATGACCTCAGAAGTTGAGTCCCATAGTGCTCAGAGCCATTTGAACCATTTTTTTTAACACGACTGTCGTTTCACACAAATATCCGCAGACAAACACAAGAAACTAACAGTGTTACAAAGTACCACACGATTTCACCAAAACAAAGGGCACTTGAAAATTAATAAGTTGGCGTCCCTTTAGGATTTACTATACACTGAAACATATGGAATAAATATCGTATGCTACTGGGAGGAGGGAAACGGAAAAATCGACCACAAATGTGTTACTGCCTTTAAGAAAGAATCTTATGACATCGACATTTACGCGATGTAAAACCTCTAGTGTCCTTCGTCTGAGTTTTAACTAACCAATTTGGCGCACATTTGGGTAATTATGAACTGCTCATTACCGCGTCTTCTCACTTCCAAATTGCGGCGACTGGAACAGTTTCATCATCGGATGTCGATTTGATTACTTAGGAGTATTAACACCTCGGTGTCACCGTTCTTTAGTCACTGGCTACCTTCTGTAGCATTACAGGAGTTTGCAATGTTGATAGGGAGCTCACTTTAGAGTAGACTAGTTATCTTGGTCGAACATACTACTCGATGGTAATTGGTACCTGAATGAGAAAAGAGGGAAAATTGTAAATCCTACGTATGAATAAAGAGGAAGCATGTCGTTATGTTTTACATACAGCGCGCATTCTGCACGTTCTGCGCGCTGCGCTTGCTTGGCTGGGAACTGCTGGTTATCAACAACGCCATATATACCGAAGCCCAACACGGGCTGCCCCGCGAACAGGAGCTCATGTTGCATAAACTCCCAAACATAAACAGTAAATAGCTGTCTGCTGCCACACTCCCGCTGGTCCTGCACAAACATACAAAGAAACAGATGGCGCAACAACTATCGCTTATGGAAACAAGGTTTTATTTTCTAGTGTATTGGGCTGTATATGTTTGTGATGTATATAACTACATTCTACAAGGATAAAGCGTTCAACTGCTAGATTTTGTCAATTTTTGAAACCACTAGTAATACATAATCTACTCTCGGCATGGCGCAGCAGTTACGCGGGAGTCTACTTCTTGGTCAAGTAATAATTAAATATTCCACCATAGTGTCTCCATGAATGTACGAGAGAATTCTGAATTTATGTGGCGTGAGTGTCCGCAGATGTATGTAGCCCATATCGTCACCCTAGCGTCATAAATACGAGAAGCAAACACCAGATGTCTCCAGGAACAGGAAACGTTATTGCACATATTCATAAACAATAACGGTAAAATTAATAACCTCTCGAAACGGTGCTCTAGCAGCTGTCGAACATGGCTACGGCAATCTATCAAGCTGTGTACTGGGCAATGTACCCACCATGAGGAGAACAGAATACCACGCCAGATATCGTTTGGACAATAAAGTCGGAACACGTTATCTATATTGACGATATTACGACCTTCCCTGTTTGTTAAAATTAACAAATATCTTACAACAAACTTTCACTTTTCACCATAATCTCCATAACGGATTATGTTCACATCACCCTAAGTGCTTCAGAAGTCCATTAAGAAATTCATCCCGTCGACGACTGTGTGTTTAAGAGACAGAGCACAAGCTCGGATCGGGGAAGCAGTTTGGCTGTGTCCTTTTCAAAGCCACCATCCCGGCATCTGCATTAATTGATTTAGAGAAAGCACGATGATGTAACTAAATCCTAATGCCGAGACAGCGATTTAACAGTCGTATTTTCACCACTACTCGACCTCGCGCGGTGGGAGAAAATTCGTCGCGAAAGGATGAAAATATTGGTGTGGTTTTCGAAGGAATAGTTTATGAACCATGTATAGATTTTATTTTTCCCGAGTTATACTAACATGCATTCTCGACAACATTAGGCGCTTTTATCATAGGTGTGCTGTAATTACCAAGAGACTGGAATTGCGGCATAAGGCGTTAGTAGACAACGGACTTTACAATAAAAGCTCATCAATGATTCGACGAACTGAAACTTGAAGAGAATGGCCCTGCGTGCAATGCGGACACGTGCCTAATGTAACACCACGTAAAATGCCTAACTTACACTTTCACTTCACATCGGCGGTTATCAAAATGTACCGCATCCGAATGATACACTGGTAGAGGATGACACGGCGGCCGGTCGGAACTGAATGGCCCATTAGGGCCAGGAGAAAAAGCGACAGTTATCAAAACTGACATCATCGCGAAATAATTAGTTGGCATCTATGTCAGAATGAGACATGGAGTGAGCAATTAAGAAGTTAAATACTGATTTGATGTGACAGAATTAAACCCACCATGCAGTTGGTAGCACGTCAAGCACTGAGCTTGCTGTTCCTGGATTAGGAGTTGTGTGACATCCTGCTGAAAATATTCCTGATATTGACCGTGTAATATCTTTGGAATGACTGCAGGTCAATTGCATGGATACGCTGAGTGTGCTGTTAGATGCAGCGGGCAACCTCAACAGTTTACAATATTTTCTGATCACGGAACGTCTGTGTTCGGCAGCCAAAGTGACTTCAGTCTTGAAGAGAGTATCTGTTGTGTCTGATTTCGTTGAACGAGCAAGAGATCGAGACTGATCATCTTTAAATCCTATGAGGGATCTATATCTATACTTAGTGAATCAAGAATTATAGTTTGTTATTAGTGTTATTTTTTTCACGTTCTGTATGCGATCGATACGTTGCTAACTGAAGTGTCTTTTACGAGATGTGCAGCACCTTTTATAGAGTATCTGTTATTTAAGATTACATTTTCCCCACAAGCAAACCAGATTACGACCACTCGTGCTAGCCTCCTTCGCGTATGCTCGATGCCTCTGTTCGTCCGACCTGATATGTGTGTCACCACAGATAAAAGGTAAGTAATGCCTTTTTGCCACATATGGACCAGTCGGGCTCTACCGACTGCCGTGTCATCCATCAACCAATGGTGTCATGTTGATGCAGTATGGAGGGTTCAAATGGCTCTGAGCACTATGGGACTCAACTGCTGAGGTCATTAGTCCCCTAGAACTTAGAACTAGTTAAACCTAACTAACCTAAGGACATCACACACATCCATGCCCGAAGCAGGATTCGAACCTGCGACCGTAGCGGTCTCGCGGTTCCAGACTGCAGCGCCAGAACCGCGCGGCCACTTCGGCCGGCGCAGTATGGAGGGGCTTGGGGTCAGCACACCGCTTCCTCGTCCGTTCTCGGGTTAGCAGACTTGGTCGAGTGGCGACTTCTTGGTCAATTAGCTCCTCATCTGGCTTCACGAGACTGAGTGGATGCCGTTCCAGTCCTCCCACTAGGCAAAAATCCTTGGCGCTATCGGGAAACGAACCCGGAGCCTCTGCATGGCAGTCAGCCACGCTCACCACCTAGCTACAGAGGCGGGCAAGTAGCTATTATTACAGTTCTAATGGAACAGAACCTCCTTATGTATAACAGTATCCTCTGCGAAAAACTTTGATTTTCAGCTAGTACTATCTGCTGGCAGATATGGCTCTGATTGATACTCAGATACGCTTTTATATCATAAAAAAAATCGTCGCATGAGTATGTCCACTTTTCAGCTTCGTTGTTGACAGCAATTGAATATTATTCGGAGGACGACGGTGGAGATCCCCTTCCCCTTCTAATTCTCTGTAAAAGTACCGGTACTGTATAATTGAAATTTGAAACAACAGATTGTACTGAATGCTGCAGTCGCATACCTTTCTTGGAAGAGGGACAGTTGACCTGAAGCCGGCGTGACCGACCGCTATATAGTTCTCCACAGTTTAAGGCTCTGCAACGCATCCTCTTAATGTCGTACGTTTGACTGCCGCGTGCGTATATCATAAAAAACCCAACAATCACCTGACCTTTTGCTACATTACCAGTACTCTGCCATGGGGTTTCATCCTGTGTAGCTCATTTAGTAGGTCCCATCTATTGACAAATTGTAAAGGAATATTCGACGAAATCTACCTACATACGCAACACGCAGTTTCTTTTCTCATTGTCATTTCAAAAAGCGGTTGACATGATTTGTAGGACAGGTTGTGTGTGGATTGAAAGCTAACTGCAAAATTTAGTGCTGCAGCACTATGGCACTGCCTGCCCTCGTTATGGAGATGATTTGAGGTTGTTGCTAATCTTAACACATCCTTCAAATAGTCAGCGCTGATTATCACTAGGGCCCTGGATCATTGGGTTGAAAACCGCCTAATGGCCCTTTGAAGGTGATCATCATTCTGCGCAGAGAGCATGTGTAAGTGGCGAAACGAAACGATCACATCTGTTACACTCTATCTACAGTGCGTTTCTCCATGAAGCAATCGACATCTTAGTGCCATGACCATGGATAAAATTTCTGACGGTAAGATTACCCTACTCAAAGATCGAATTTAGTGATGACAGTTTGTTTCAGAATCAGAGTATTTAAAACCATTCTTCAGTAAGAGTGTTCACATGCTCCTTGTTTTAACTTTTCTAAGTTATTCTTATCGGTTTTGAGTAAATGGCGACAGTTGCCTCAGATGAACGCCAAGCCGGTTACACTGAATCCTGTTACTCCAAACAACTTTCCAACTGCTGCCTGATCGTCAGTTAAAAAATACGTCTAGCTGGTTTATTTTACCCTGTTTACAAGTCCAGTAAATTCATATTTGTAAATTTATATTGCTCAAACATTTTTATGATACTTCTAGTATGTCTATGAATGAAACGAAACAAGTGTGATTTTATGAAACATCTTCATATTTTATATGCATGCCTTTCCCAAATAATATTCGCTGGCGCACGAAATGTGTCACCATTTTGTTTTTGAGTAAACACTTTACTGTCAAGACGAACTCAAAGGAATATACAAGACTACCATGGAAAACACTCTGTGGAGAATTAATCTAACTCAGCACATGTTCAATATGTCCTCCATTTTGGTACCTAATTTCCTACATAGGGCCGGCCGGTGTGGCCGTGCGGTTCTAGGCGCTTCAGTCTGGAACCGCGTGACCGCTACGGTCGCAGGTTCGAATCCTGCCTCGGGCATGGATGTGTGTGATGTCCTTAGGTTAATTAGGTTTAAGTAGTTCTAAGTTCTAGGGGACTGATGACCATAGATGTTAAGTCCCATAGTGCTCACATTTTTGATTCCTACATAGGAGTACCGATGTTAGCGATAATTCTACGGCACATGTCCTCCGTGACTTCAAATCAAGCTTGAAGAATAAGGCGTCTGAGCTCCATTAAATCATGTAGATCTTTAGAGAAAATTGTTAAAAGAAATAAGTCACAAGGGTTGAGGTCTGGACAACTAGGAGGCCAAAATTGTCTTAAGTGATACGACCTGCATGTCAAAACGCCCGTGTGAGAAATCCAGCACAGTGTTTGCAGTACGTGACCTTGCTCCATCTTGTATGAAACACTGCGCGTTGAAGAACAACGCAGTAGCAAGAACCTGTGGAACGAAGTTATTGCGGAGCAAGTTCAAAGAACGCGCACTGCTCAAATCCATGACTGGAAATTGCGACCCACACTGTAATCCTGGAGCATGATGTCGTTCATAAAGCGTCTGTGCATTTTTAGTGGCCCAAAAGCGTACATTTTGTTCGTTAACCCCACCGTCCAAATGAAAATGCGCCTTGTCTGAAAGCCGAACGTTGTTGAGAGATTGTTATCTATCCTCCGCCCAGCGTGCGAACAGTAATCTCTGTCGCTTGTGTTCAGCAGCTTCTGAGCAGGGGTCATCTTCTACGGATACATCAGGAGGTCACCTACAAGAACTCGATGAACGGAGCTTCTGGATATGCCCAGTTGGACTGCTGAGCGCTGTACGATTTTCTGGGGCTTCTCTGTGGAGCAGCTCGTTCTACTTCAATATTCTCCGCTGGACATCGACCGATGTCGCTTCACTTGCAATGTTGATCCTTCCGTACAGATTGATGATACACACTGTGAATAGTGCTCTTGCAAGGGGTTCACCGTGTTTTAAATTGTTGTCGAAACCGCCTCTGAGTCACAACAGGACTTTTCGTTTCGTGAATAGTAATGCAGGTGCCAATCGCTGCTGCATTATTAGTCGTCCATTGTTGGCCACGTTCTAAACATTAGTCTCCTAGGGAAGGTATTGTGAATTACGCTTCGTTTCGTAACTCATTTGTTTCTACAAGCTGTTTTGCTGCTACTGCTGTTGAGATGCTCAACTGAATATCAAGTGCGACTCATAAATTATGTACGAAACAAGTGGTGACACACTTCGTACGCCACCTTGTAATTATAAAACAATAAAATCCTAAAACAAATATAACTTAATATACTACTGGCCATTAAAATTGCTACACCACGAAGATGACGTGCTACAGACGCGAAGACAGGAAGAAGATGCTGTGATATGCAAATGATTAGCTTTTCAGAGCTTTCCCACAAGGTTGGCGCCGGTGGCGACACATGCAACGTGCTGACATGAGGAACGTTTCCAACCGATTTCTCATACACAAACAGTAGTTGACCGGCGTTGCCTGGTGAAACGTTGTTGTGATGCCTCGTGTAAGGAGGAGAAATGCGTACCATCACGTTTCCGACTTTGATAAAGGTCGGATTGTAGCCTATCGCGATTGCTGTTCATCGTTTCGCGACATTGCTGTTCGCGTTGGTCGAGATCCAATGACTGTTAGCAGAATATGGAATCGGTGGGTTCAGGATGGATCCGTGCTGGATCCCAACGGCCTCGTATCACTAGCAGTCGAGATAATAGGCATCTTATCCGCGTGGCTGTAACGGATCGTGCAGCCACGTCTCGATCCCTGCGTCAACAGATGGGGACGTTTGCAAGACAACAACCATCTGCACGAACAGTTCCACGACGTTTGCAGCGGCATGGACTATCAGCTCGGAGACCATGGCTGCATCACAGACAGGAGCGCCTGCGAAGGTGTACTCAAAGATGAACCTGGGTGCACGAATGGCAAAACGTCATTTTTTCGGATGAATCCAGGTTCTGTTTACAGCATCATGATGGTTGCATCCGTGTTTGGCGACATCGCGGTGAACGCACATTGGAAGCGTGTATTCGTCATCGCCATACTGGCGTATCACCCGGCGTGATGGTATGGGGTGCCATTGGTTACACGTCTTGGTCACCTCGTGTTCGCACTGACGGCACTTTGAACAGTGGACGTTAGATTTCAGATGTGTTACGGTCCGTGGCTCTACCCTTCATTCGATCCCTGCGAAACCCTACATTTCAGCAGGATAATGCACGACCACATGTTGCAGGTCCTGTACGGGCCTTTCTGGAGACAGAAAATGTTGGACTGCTGCCCTGGCCAGCACATTCTCCAGATCTCTCACCAATTGAAAACGTCTGGTCAATGGTGGCCGAGCAAATGGCTCGTCACAATACGCCAGTCACTACTCTTGATGAACTGTGGTATCGTGTTAAAGCTGCATGGGCAGCTGTACCTGTACACGCCATCCAAGCTCTGTTTGACTCAATGCCCAGGCGTATCAAGGCCGTTATTACGGCCAGAGGTGGTTGTTCTGGGTACTGATTTCTCAGGATTTATGCACCCGAATTGCGTGAAAATGTAATCACATGTCAGTTTTAGTATAATATATTTGTCCAATGAATCCCCGTGTATCATCTGAATTTCTTCTTGGTGTAGCAATTTCAATGGCCAGCAGTGTAAGTACGACCTATGTCGACGACACTTTAAATGTAAGGTCATCATTCTGTTGAGCTTTCGACTCCGCACAACTGACATATGGCAATCAACGCTTTTACCTGCCCTAACCTTAAATTATACTACGTGAAGACTTAGAACCTAAATCAGGACGCTGGCGGAATGACTTGTAGTCAAGAACTTAAGCAACCTCTCCCTCCCTTGCCGGCTAAGTACTCGTAGCGAAAATTTGTTCCCCCAACAACTTTGTCTGTTATGCTATAAAATAATAGTTTTACTGTCCGAACATATTTCGACATCTTTGTGCTATCATAATTGGGTACTTTGATTGTGTCTTTATTCTGTAGAATGTTAGGTTTTGCAGAACCTTATTTACATGATTATGTAGCTTGCCATAGTTTTTCTCTTGATTCCTGTCGTCAACTGCTTTCTCTTCTGTTGGAGAAGTATATTTATGCAACTGATGAGCATGAATCTTAAAAATCAATAGCCATTCGTGCTATGACTGTGGCTCTGAGCACTATGCGACTTAACTTCTGAGGTCATCAGTCGCATAGAACTTAGAACTAATTAAACCTAGCTAACCTAAGGACATCACACACATCCATGCCCGAGGCAGGATTCGAACCTGCGACCGTAGCGGTCGCTCGGCTCCAGACTGTAGCGCCCAGAACCGCACGGCCACTCCGGCCGGCCGTGTTATGACTGTGATAGGCTGCATATTTTATGCGAAATACGGACAAGCCTGGCAGTTGGTATTAATATCAATTAAATATTCTGTTTTTGTCTCTGTGTGTTGCAAAACAACGTAATTCAAGTGTCGACGTGATCAACCGAATGGTTTTGCTTGCACGAATATTTAAGTCAATGGTGTCTCTTTCGTTCAAATGCGTAAACTGCAATACCGTCCCCGTCAAACTTTCCTGTCGGTTGATCGACAGATGAAATTATTTCGATATTGATAATGATTTATAGAGAGTTTGCTGGTTAAATTCCAAATGTTAAGAGATGAGCGATAAAATTAAGCAGTAGCCATATTTCTCATGGTATCATCGATGCGAAAGTCGCCCCAAAATTGCAAGCGTGGATGAGAGAGTGTACGATATGGTGTTGAACGATCGTTGAATAAAAATCTCTGAGATAGCTGACGCCATAGTCATGACATAATGAAGAGAGCAGTACATTTTCTAGGAACACTTACTTGCGAGAAAGTTTACTGCAAGATTGGAACTGCGTTTGTTAACTGGTGAGTCAAAGCGAAAGCGATACATCTGATTTTGTGCGCTGAGTTGCTACTGTGTATGTGATGTGGGTGCATCCCTTCACGCCGAAACAGGTACAGCTATCCAAGCTGTTGGTGGTAGCCAGTAACGCAAAACGAAAAAGTAAAGAATGTCATGTGCCGCAAAGATTTTAGCCAGCGTTTTGTAGGCTGCAAAGGGATTCGTCTTACAGATTATTTTGTCAAAGGGTAAACAATGACTGCCACGTTAGAAATTAATCTTCTGTACAAATGGATTAAAAATATTTATAGAGAGGTCTAGAAAAATGACAATCCATCTGTCGACAACGGAGCTTTGTTAATGGAAAATGGGGTTTTGAAATACCAGTTTTTGAAACGTGCGCACATATGCTTGGAGATGTCTTCCACTGATTCCCAACTATTCCCCACAAGTAAAGAAATTTTTGATTGGAAAAATGACTTCAATGGCAAGGTCACATTAGAAGACACACATAAGCCACTCTTTCCACCCTTTTCTCCTAGAAGTGTTGTTCTAGATCCTCGTGTATCTTTATTTGCGTAGGTTTACGATGTACGAGACATACGCTACCGGCGTGCGTCTGAGGTATGACTTGTGAGGTTAATTTATTGAGGTTCTAATAATTGTACCACAATGGCCTATAACGACCTTGCCTAAAATCAAAATACCTATTAGCACACCTTATACCATTCGGCATAAATACATATTCTCTGTATGCGTCCCTAAATTGACGAATTAAATCGTCCAAATTAGGCTTATAATACCACAATTCTTCTAAAACAATAACTGCTGCTGAATAATTAATCCTGTTGCCATAGAATGTTATAGCTAATTCATCAATCCTCTGTTGACTGTTGGGAACAAGGAAAGCCAGGCGTAGGTCGTCCGGATAATTTCGGATATGGTCCCAGCTGGCATAAAAAAACTCCAAACCAGACATTAGCTGTAAACAATAACCTTTATTGAGAAAGTAACAGTACCTTTCCACTTACAAAATGTCATATACACTCTATTTCTCACTACATAGGTTACATATTTAACTTCGCTCTGAACATTGCCTGATTTTTCAGGTTCATCTCCAGCAATTTGAAGTCCAATATAAAATGGATTAGTACCTTGAAACAGGCGATTCTTAACTTTACATTCTTTCTCTAGATCTGTCCAGGATTTAACTTTAGATATATCTGCACTAGTTTCGGGTTTAGAATATGTTACAAACTTAAATCTATTTTTCCTAGTATATCTACGCCATGGAACACCTGTAGAACGCTGCGGATTAAGATCAAATGCACCCATTTTATTAGTACAAGCTATACGCACTTTCTCTAGTGCTCCCTGATCTTCGAATATCTTCTTATTAGCTTTATCATCCAAAGTTAGTCGCTCAATCCTAACATTAATTCTATAAACATATGTTACGACCTTATTAATAATTACAGAGGCATACTTATTACCAAAAAACTTAAAAAAAAATGGTGCAAATGGCTCTGAGCACTATGGGACTCAACTGCTGAGGTCATTAGTCCCCTAGAACTTAGAACTAGTTAAACCTAACTAACCTAAGGACATCACAAACATCCATGCCCGAGGCAGGATTCGAACCTGCGACCGTAGCGGTCTTGCGGTTCCAGACTGCAGCGCCTTTAACCGCACGGCCACTTCGGCCGGCTCAAAAAACTTAAATTCATCTGTTATGTCATAATGCTGAAGCCTGTGCGTCTGAGGTATGACTTGTGAGGTTGATTTATTGAGGTTCTAATAATTGTACCACAATGGCCTATAACGACCTTGCCTAAAATCAAAATACCTATTAGCACACCTTATACCATTGTCTGTATATCGCCGGATGAGGATGTACCGGAAGTTTCGCGCTGCACGCCCGAGGCGTGTAGATGGCGTACGGAATTCACTCAAACCGATGGTGTTAGGTTTGAGTATGGTAAAACGACCGCCGTTGAGAAACATGACGACAAGGCGAAGAATTTTTCAAGGCTTCAGCACAATGATATAACAGATGAATTTAAGTTTTTTGCTAATAAGTATGCCTCTGTAATTATTAATAAGGTGGTAACATATGTTTATAGAATTAATGTTAGGATTGAGCGACTAACGTTGGATGATAAAGCTAATAAGAAGATATTCGAAGATCAGGGAGCGCTAGGGAAAGTCCGTCTAGCTTGTAGTAATAAAATGGGTGCATTTGACCTTAATCCTCAGTTTTCTACAGGTGTTCCATGGCGTAGATATACCAGGAAGAATAGATTTAAGTTTGTAACATATTCTAAACCCGAAACTAGTGCAGATATATCTAAAGTTAAATCTTGGACAGATCTAGAGAAAGAATGTAAAGTTAAGAATCGCCTGTTTCAAGGTACTAATCCATTTTATATTGGACTTCAAATTGCTGGAGATGAACCTGAAAAAACAGACAATGTTCAGAGCGAAGTTAAATATGTAACCCATGTAGTAAGAAATATAGTGTATATGACATTTTGTAAGAGGAAAGGTAATGTTACTTTCTTAATAAAGGTTATTGTTTACAGCTAATGTCTGCGTTGGAGTTTTTTTATGCCAACTGGGACCATATCCGAAATTATCTGGACGACCTACGCCTGGCTTTCCTTGTTCCCAACAGTCAACAGAGGATTGATGAATTAGCTATAACATTCTATGGCAACAAATGGTTCAAATGGCTCTGAGCATTATGGGACTTAACATATGTGGTCATCAGTCCCCTAGAACTTAGAACTACTTAAACCTAACTAACCTAAGGACATCACACACATCCATGCCCGAGGCAGGATTCGAACCTGCGACCGTAGCGGTCGCGCGGCTCCGGACTGAGCGCCTAGAACCGCGAGACCATATGGCAACAGGATTAATGATTCAGCAGCTGTTATTGTTTAGAAGAATTGCCGTTCGAAGAGTCAATAAGTGCGTGTTACTCTAGTGTTTCCTGAAACAGCCAACTTGATTTTATTGGACCATGGTTTCTGAGACGCCGAAGTGAAACTCAGAGTTGTGGCGCACGCGCTGCTGGATGTGATGTAAATACGGGGCGTCGGCGCCGGCGGCAGCTCGCCAGCCCTCGTCACGTCACGTCACGTCACTTCTCGCAGCCGCCGCCTTGACACACATGCCCACTGGTCGTCGTAAATGCGGGCAGCCGATCTGCATAAGATATTCCGGCGATTTGCACGTCGCAGTCCGCTAGCCGCATACACGTTCTCATCTCGGCTGCGGCGAGTGTGCAGCTACCGCCAGTTCGGAGTCTAGACGCACTTCTTGCTGAGCACGGCCAATTAACAGGAGTATTTGCCCGAGCGGTAATGCGTAAACTGCTAGTTGCAACTGCTTAAAATGAACATGGGCAAGAAACCAGAACTATATGTACAGCGTTTTTCCCCTTCGAGCAGAACGAGAGAGAGGGGGAGAGGAACTGGAGGGTATGGAAGTGTATTTAGTAATACGCATTGTTTCGTTCCGTTCTTGATTAAATAATTCCTTTTCGCTTTAGGAATATACAATGAGTGGCCAAAAGTCACGATAAGAGTCGTGCTCTGTATAACGCTGACAGATGTGGTTAGATCAAATATACATGGTTCACGGTAGAGGCTAGCGTGTATCGTAACTAGTCATTAGCCTGTATCATAACTAGTCATTGCTTTTCCTGTTCCACTCGAAAATAGAGCGAGGGACAAACGACTGTCTATAAGCCTCCCTACGAACCCCAATTTCTTTTATCTTCGTGCCGGCCGCGGTGGCCGTGCGGTTCTAGGCACTTCAGTCCGGAACCGCGTGACTGCTACGGTCGCAGGTTCGAGTCCTGCCTCGGGCATGGATGTGTGTGATGTCCTTAGGTTAGTTAGGTTTAAGTAGTTCTAAGTTCTAGGGGACTGATGACCTCAGATGTTGAGTCCCATAGTGCTCAGAGCCATTTGAACCATTTTAATCTTCGTGGTCCTTACGCGGAGTATATGTCAGCGGTAGAAGAATCGTTCAGCAGTCAGCTTCAAATGCCGGTTCTCGAATTTTTCTCAATAGCGTTCCACGAAAGGAACGTCGTATTCCCTCCAAGGATCCCATTTAAGCAGCTCTGTAACACACGTCTGATGATTGAATCTACCGATAATAAATCTAGATTCTGTATTGTTTCGATGTCTTCCTTTAATCCGATCTCTCGGGGATCCCAAGTCCAGGCGCAGTACTCAATAACGGGTCGCACTAGTGTTCTGTAAACGGTCTCCTGTACAGATAAACCACACTTTCCTAAAATTAGCCCAATAAATCTAAGTGGACTATTCGCCTTCCCTAGTACTGTCCTTACGTCCTCGTACCATTACATATCGTTTTGGAACGTTGCGTCTAGATATTTAATCGACGTGATTATGTCAAGCAGCAAACTACTACTTTGTACTGGAATTTACATTAACGGAATTGCTTTTCCTACTCATCTGCGTTAACTTGCATTATTCGGCATTTAGACCAAGCTACCAATCGTCACACCAACTAGGTACGTACTAGATGCTGCGGCGGATACAAATGGCAGGCGCGCGAGGCGCCTCTTCCCCCCCCCCCCCCCCCCCCATCGCCACCTTGCGGGCAAGAATAGGCGCATATAATTCATCATTTAAGGAAGACAACCACAATTGTAACTTTTTTATATCATAAAATGGCATTGTCTTGTACATGTGTTTAATCAGTTTAAGTAAAACTTTCTTAAACTTTGCATGTGACTTGATTTTTTTTTTTTTTTTTTTGCGGTGAAAGTAAAGGTAGCTCAAGATGTCTTTAGCGCCCCCTTCTTGAGGTTTTTCTGTATTCGACACTGACTGGATGCGGCGTATGCAGAACACGATATCTGAGCAGTCTGTTGCAGACAAGGGTGTACTGAATGTGGCAGCATGGCGCGAGATACCGATTTCGAACGTCAGGCACAGCATACCAGAGGATTACAGAAGAATTTAGTATTACAAGCTGAACAATGTATAGGGTTAATGTTCAATATCGCAGAGACAATTTCTCCACACGCGTAAACCTCAACGAACACAGATGTTTGACGAACAGACGTCTCATTGCCTCCGCAGGCCCACATGGAGCAATCGACACAGAAACCTGGGACTGTATGGACACCCTTGCACGGCAGAGGCTTCAGCAGCTGTCGCCGACTTGTGTCTACTTGCCTTCCCATTACTTTCGGCCACTAAATATATTATCTACTGTTAATTAAGGAACAGAAAAATCAGAGTGTACAAAAACAGAAGGTTTTTTATTTGTAACTGAATGAAACTGCATTCACCAACGAGATCAAATGAATTTTATGAGGAAACAAATTTATACAGCTAATCTCCGAAGAGATCAGGACATAGATTGAATAATAGTGTTGCAGCAAAGCTGCAGCTGGAGAGGATGAATAAATAGAATCAAATCATAATACTGTAGATTCAGCAACTCTTACCAGAGTTGAAACAAGCACCGATATAGTCTAAAAACTGGGAAGCTGGTAGAACAAATTGGTGGTGTCATCAGTCCCTAGGCTTCCATACTATTTAATCTATGTTAAACTAACTAACGTTAAGAACAACACACACACCCAAGCCCGAGGGAGGAGCCGCGCGAACCGTGGCCAGGCGCCAAAGACCGCCTGGCTGCCCCGCGCGGCTAGTAGAACAGATAGTTTGTGCGCAGAGCTATTAAAAAATGGAATGCCATCCCTGAAAGCTGTTTGAAAAGGGAGCCGACAAAAATGTAAAAACTGTCGAGAGATAGGTACGCAAAATTCTGCCTGTAAAATTTATTCTAGAATAAAAAAAAACTCACTACAAGACAATAATACAGTAACTCAAAGTGACAGCAAGACCGCTTAAGGAGAGCTCGATCTACAGGGTGTCCATAGTATCAAATCGCTATAGAAAGAGAACGCTGCTCAAATGACGTCAGATTTCAACAACATGTTGTTGTCGCAGGGGGAAACATCATGGAACAAAAAAAATTATCGAAAATAAATGGCGCTCTAAATGCCCCAACGTAAATGGGGTCGGCTACAAATGACAGATGAATCGCAATACTGCGACAATGGTTTGAGTTGCACGTAACACCATCCGTAATATTGAGGGTGCATGGCTGCACGAGTTCGGCAGTCAACAGTTGTGGCACTGTTAGGTAGGTAATCCCATCTACTACAAGGTCGTACCACACCGGATGGGAAAAATCGGCTTTCAGTTGTCATTCGGCCAAAAACCGCATAAAAAGCAAAGTCACGTCGGTTGTTAATTGTCTTGGGAGCAAAAACTGCATAAAAAGCAAAATGACATCGGTTTTTAATTGTTAGACTGGCGCAAGACATGTTCAGTGTGCTGTCCACCGTTTTCTGCCAAAAGTTGAAATCGTGAAACAGTATGTTTCACATGTCGGAGTGTCTCGGGATACCGTTCAGAAAGCGTTGCTCAGTGCGTGCCTTCAACTCAGCTACGTTCGTAACTGGAGCAATGAATACAACATCTTTCAGATAACCCCACAGCCAGAAGTCACACGGATTAATATCATGTGATATGGCCGGACAGGCTATAGGGAAATGACTTCTATCATTTCCGAAACGCCTCTGCAGTAGCCGCTTCACTGGCTGTGCAATGTGCGGAGGAGCGCCATCTTGCTTACAAATGTTTCTACCCACACATCCGTGCTGTGGAAGGGTTGGAATGAAGTTGGTGCGCAAAAAACATTCATAGCGTATACCAGTCAGGGCCCGCATGGTCCATCTCCTCGAAAAAATACGGCCTATGATAAACGATGCAGTCAAGCCGCACCACTCAGCGAGATATGCAGAATAAAATGGTACCGGTTGATGTGCATGCGGATTTTCCGTTGTTCATAATCTGCAATTCTGCGTGTTGGCAAGTCCTTGGAAGTGGAAATGGGCCTCGTCTGCCCACAGAATGTTCCATGACCATTCACTGTCCACTTCCTTGAGAGCAAGAAATTCCAGAGTAAACAGAATTTACAGAACAATGAAATATCTAAAAATCGTAAGACTATAACCAATGTACAGGACACAACCGCTGTGGATTTGATTGGCAACGCACCATTTACAGGCTGCTACGAAATGATACCGACAAACTTCGAAGGGTTGTAGAGGGCGTCTTGAGGAACAAATTGAGGATATGAACCCGTGTCCGGATATGTCATCCAGTGACGCTACAGAGCGTTGAAGTTATAGGCGCCGCCATTAGGCCAGCCCTTTGGCGGCTAACATGACTTTGAACGCTGACGGACCGTAGGCGAAATGTCTCGCATTGTTGCTTGTTATTCAGTGATCGCGATTGATTGCTTCGATCGCCTGTGGAGAAAATGGAGCTAGCTGCTGCGTACACAGACCTTGTCTCGTATGCATGTGATGCTATGTTGCCTTGGCGAATGACAGTTTCGGACACAGGTTTATGGCCTTCTGTATACCGAAAAGAGATTTTAGAAGGTTCCTGGAGAAAAGTAAACAGGATGAAAACACATGTCCAAAAAACTCATCCACCGAGGCAAGGGACCATCGCATTCATAGGAGACAAGACGTGTTTACGTAAAAACTAGCTTCATGTTCTCCACCAGCGATTCTGGCAATCAGCCGCGATCATTGAATAATAGGCAACATTGCGAGACGTCCGCCTGCGATTCGCCAGCGTACAAAGTCACGTTTGCTGCTAAAGGGTTGGCCTAGTGGCAGACGCCGGCGCCTATAACTTCGGCGCTCTTTAACGTCGTTGGATAACGTTTCCGAACACGGTTTCCATTCCTCAGTTTGTACCTCAGAACATCTTCTACAACCTCTCGAAGTTCTGTAGCCGGCCGCGGTGGTCTCGCGGTTCTAGGCGCGCAGTCCGGAACCGCGCGACTGCTACGGTCGCAGGTTCGAATCCTGCCTCGGGCATGGATGTGTGTGATGTCCTTAGGTTAGTTAGGTTTAAGTAGTTCTAAGTTCTAGGGGACTGATGACCACAGCTGTTAAGTCCCATAGTGCTCAGAGCTATTTGAACCATTTTTTTGAAGTTCTGTGATACCCTGTATACGAGGTGTGTTTAAAAAGTATAAGGAATTTTCGTTTTTGGAAATGATGGCATTTATTCGTCTACATCAATTTTATCTCCTTCAAAGGTGTCCACATTAGATATTATACGCTTTTACCAGCACTTCTTGCAATAGCCGAAACACTTCTGGAACTCGATCTTTGGGATAGCACTTGCCTCCTTCAACGATTCGCTTTTAACCTCCTCTACGCTTGTAATTCTATCATTAATAGGCCAAACGGCAACATATCACCCTATCTAGTCACACGGGCGGTACTCAGTTATGAAAACTGATTCCGATACGGAGAGATGGGAGTGATTTGTGAAGAGCGGAAGGGGTATATGATGACAGCACATTCTATAGCTCTCCCGTTTCTAAAACATTTTTTTCTGCGGGCTGCTTGGATTTGTCAGAGCCGACTGAGCCGCGCATCCCTCACCGCCCCCCCCCCCTCCTCCACCCGTCGTTTTGTCCAAAATGAGCACCATGCCAAAATATTATGACCACCTGCTTAATAACTTGTTTGTCCCTTTTTGGAACGAAATATATCTTTGATTCTGCGTATCACGAAGCGGACAGTCGGTTGGTAGGTTAATTGAGGTATGTGGCATTAGATGACTTCGCACAGGCCATGTAGTTTGTGTAAATAACGGGCTGCTGATTTGCGTACGTGGTGATGGAGCCCGATAGTCGACCCAGATGGGTACCATAGCATTTACATCGCACAAATTTGGTCGCCGAGACATCAACGTCAGTCCACTACAATGCTCCTCAAACCACTGTAGTACGGTTCTGGCTCCGAAACATCGACAATTATACTGCTGAAAGATGACAACGCCGTCGGAGAACACATCAAGCATAAAGGGATGAAGGTGGTTCGCAGCTGCAGCGTGTCTTTGATTACTATCACAGCCTGCGTCCGTGGCGCGTTGCCCGTTTCGAGCCGCCGTTCACCTCAATGACGGAGTTTGTGAAGACGACTATCGACCTAGTGTAGCAAAAATGTGATTCACCCGAAGAACTGACACGTTTCCATTGATCGATGGACTCATGCCCACTGAAATCATAATTTATGATGTCTTTGGCTCAACACGTGAAGTAGACGGGGTGTTCCGAAACACTTGTGCGTGCACCAGCATTGTGCTCTCTCAGCAGAGATGCCACACATCACCATCTAGCCTACGTTACAGAGCAGACAAGCCTCCGAACCCTACGTTCTGTTGAAAGTCGTGGGCGTCCGACCATTTAGCTCCTAGTGGTGGCTTCACTGTCCTTTACCTCTTTTTGTAGATGCTCACAACAGTAGCACGTGAACGTTCAACCAGCTTCGCCGTTTTCGAGAGACTCGTTCACAGGCTCTGCGTAATAATAATCTGTCCTTTGACAAAGTCGGTTTTTGTAGTGGATTTCCCCATTTACAGCCCATATCTTCGCTAGTGATCACCATCCGCCTGCTCCGTTTACATTCTTTTCATAGCTCGTAACGTGTGCGCAACGTCACCAGTCGGTATCCAACCTTGCGATGGGCAGTGGGCATAATGTTTTGGCTTATTAGTGTATTTACGCTGTAATAATCGATAATAACTGGAGCTACGAATTCCCAGCACAATTAAAACTTTAAATATGCGTGCATTCATGCACTATTAAACGACGAAACATGCACAATTAAAGGAAAAACGTGTAGTATCAGAATTTCAACTCGTGATGCATTCTATTTTATTTGAAAAATGTACAACAAAAAGTTTTTCGGATTTCCCCTCCGACCAGGATAGCTCTGTCCCTTGAGTCGCTGAACTAGCAATCCCTGGATTCAGGAGGTGAGGTAGTTCAAATCCATTCGCCGGCAACCTTGAAAGTGGTTTTATGTGGTTTCCCGTTTTCAGTTTAGGCGAATGCCGGGCCTGGTCCCATACTATAGGCCACAGTCAATTCCTTCCGAATTTCTTTCTTTCCTGGCAGATTCTAATTCCCTTAAGGATGTAGCCTCTTTGCTTAAGTGAAAATAGGTGCATCGAAAGCGAGCCGAACATATCCTCGGAGACTCACGGCATTAAAAGCCATGTTTACATGGAAAGGCGACTAGCGATCGTCATTTTCAACTCTGTATCTGTGCATAGAGATGGCTCACCTGTGGAACCTCGGTATATATCGTGTCATCAAGTTTTACCACAAGAAAGATGTTCTGCTGTGAAATGTCTTATTCGTTAATAAGCCTGAAACAGTGAGTCCTACTGTTACAACTATAACGTAATTGTAAATAAACGTCATATAAACGACAGTGTATGTTTTACATCTTACAGGAGTCTGTTGGCATCAAAGACCGTATAACCATATTATCAAGGATAGACACAAACCCTTTTATGAGATCGGACACATTAGAAGTCTAGCTGAAATTAATGCGTGAATCAGTCGTAAGATCTCAAAACTGTAACTCATAGCATTTGTGTATTCCGTTTTGTTTTATAAATCAGTTTAGTTGTTATGGTTTCAAGTTGACTGTTGAAATAATAATTTTTTAAACAGTCCTTGATCACTTAAGGAAATTGAAAAATTTTAATGAAATGAAAGATTAATAAAATGTGAATGTGAATTGAAGAGCTATTGATGCTTTTGTGTACTGAAGAAATTCTGACTTGGTTTCAGATAAGTCGTAAATTTAAATATAAGATAGTAGAAGGTGTTGCAAAAAGAGATTTGCATCCATTTAACTTTATAAGCTACTCAACCCAATGTTAAGATTCTTCTGCTCTGCAACAGTGAAACTTGTATTAGAAGACTGAGTTGTGTTCTTTTAGCAAAAAATTCTTATAAGAATTGTCATATATGTATATATAAGATTTCTTTGCTAAAAAGGTATATATATATGTACAGCTTTCTTGCTTAATACTATAGACCAAATACTATTTGTCCGAAGGCCTCTCAAAGGCACATTATGTACGTAGAATAAATAAATAATTTTTTTCAGAATAAAATTAAAAAATACGAGTCTATTTAAGGTCCTATTTAACAAAACCCTGGCTACATCCTTGCGCTGTGGATACAGCGACTAGAAGCTCATTACAAATTAAACATTTCAAATAATGCAATTAAGTCCAATGTTCTTGTCACGAAGGGGTCACAGAGTAATACATACAGACTTCTTCACCGTCTGCTACCTGTAACAGAGATTGTGTATGAGGGCCATCTCTGACTCTGCCAATATTTAATACAATCTCTTCAGACACAAAAAAAGAAAAAAATAACAACACACGAGTGTTTCATACTTCAGGATACAGTAGATACTATATGAAATTGTACACCTGCGGGTGGGTATTGTATACTTGAAACACGTCTTTTGGTTTTTAAGATAGTTTTGGCCTTCAAAGTGATTGTTCAGATTTTGGATGTACATCCAGGGAATTGCATGTAGGTTTCTTGCGTCGTGGTGTTTACCAACCCTGCTGTGTCCCCCTCCACGTCCACTTCCACCTCCCCCCCCCCCGTCCGCCCACCCCCCACCAAGTAAGGTGGAAAGAGATGCATCATTGTCGTCTACCCCCAGGAATCAGCTAGTGTGCATAACAGAGGAACACAGCCTGCAGGGACGACGCCGAAGCGCGCGGGAGCTGATATTTTTTACCCATAAAAAGCCAAAGGAAAACACGGACTTCGACCGTAATCTCCTGCTATCTTATCGTTCTCTGTCTGCCTCCAAATTTTCTGAAAGCTCTTTGCTGCTTTCAGTCTCACAGCACTTGGGTGGCGTTTCATCGCGTGACACGCAGTCCTGTCACTCTCAGATGCATCTTGATTTTAAATGCGATGCGAATAGTTCGATGATTCTTCTTGTGCTGTGCTCACTTGTCTTTTCGAGTTTCAAGCGTACAAAGCTTCATAGTCGCTCGCCACATCTATTGAAATCTGCTGTTTCTTGTAGTTATAATGCTTGTTTGCAACAATTTTTCACAATTGTGTCGATTCTTCCTGCCTTGTTTTCTATCCTTGGAGGAGAAAAGAGAAAGGTTACATTGATAAGCTACACTAAAGGACAGATTATACGTAGTAACATCAGTCGTTTAGAGAGACTAGTTTCAGAAGTGGTATTTGTGTGTAGTCACTGTGGATTCATGTTTCGTGTGAATTTGTGCAGTAACGAAGTTTATTTTTGCGCGTGTGTGCTTGATTACGGCTGTATAGAATCCAAAGAAAGAGTAAAACAACACGGAGTCCCGCACATGTAAGTGTATACTCCGCAACATAAAAATGTGTAGTTTTATAGAACCCTTTTATGTGTCATTCTACAGTAAATCACAGTGACCGTACATTGTTCAACCGACATCCTTTCAATTTACTAATACTTCATTCTGTAACGGGTGTAATACTAATAACACGGGTCCGTACGTCATAACGTGGCCATTACGTATAGACCGGTTTCCACTAGGACATTCTGCGCGGAAAAGTTAGAAGCATCGGCACGGTTGTCATGGAGGCTGCGTCAGGGCATCTTGGTATGGCGTCGTCGAATAATTCCGCTTTAAGCCGGATGTAAATTAGGTAGTTAGTTAGTTACATGTTCTATAGATTATTTGAACGATTGTTTTATGGAAATGATGTGGAAAGAGTTAGTTTACGTAATATGTATACGTGATTAGTGTATACATTTTTTTGTCCTACTCATGCAGCTACTCTTAAAAAACTAGGTTTTATTTTTTTACTGCCTACTAGTTTTTAAATAGGAACTCGTCAACAGAATAGGAGGAGTTTGTTCAGGAGAAATGATTCTATGTTAGATTTAAAACTTGTTATGCTACTTGTCAGACATTTGATACATATTACCCAAATGATCAAAAACTTTTGTTGCTGCGTCTTGAACTCCTTTTTGAGCCACTGATACCTTTAATAATGGGTAATAAAGGTCACTCTTTTCGCTAGTCTTGTGGGGGCCTGTCCTCCTCAAACTGTTATGGATTATTTATGACAAATTCCACTAGTGAATATACATATTGAGATGGTGCAGTCATAATGCCTAACTCCTCGAAGAGTTACGTATGTGATGACTGCGCTGTGGCAGACGTGCCAGCTGCTGTGAAATAATTCTTATGCAATATTTTAAAAAGCTATTCAGTGAAGGAAACTTATTTTTGTTCACATTTTATGGCATCGCATTTTCGCTTTCTGATGGACTGGATTTCTTTTCGTTATTTGTTATAACTAATGCACGAAATTTTAAGAGTATGCTTGATAAAATACATTCACTTTAGGTCATACATTGCTGACATGAAATGTCGCTATCCTATCGGCGTTTTATTTAAAGCTGAAAGCAGATATTCGTTTTATATCTGCGGCAGAGTCGCGCGCAGTGTGCCCAGTTTCGTCCATGCACATCGTGAATCACGTGGCGTTAATACAAGCCGTATTTCGTAAACGGTTCACGGTATCAAAATTTTCTTTCACATAATAGCACACAAAAAGACATGTATGTATTCGCATGGTTAATAATCACAACATTTTTGTTTATCGAAATATGGAAGTAACTATAGTTTTTTATGGATTGATGTACTGTTCTTTTAAAGCATTTAATATCTCGTGAAACGAGAATACAGTGGCATGGCACACATGAATACGCAGCCTGACAAAAAAAAGTAAAGCAGTCAGAAGGGGAGGAGGAAACGAAATGAAACTTCACAATTTGAAAAGGCATGTGATGATATATCACTGAATACAAAATCGAAACAAATTACCGCGTGGAGTGGCCGCGTGGTTAGAGGCGCCATGTCACGAACTTCCGCCGGAGTTTGGAGTCCTCCCTCAGACATGGGTATGTGTGTTGTCCTTAGCGTAAGTTAAAGTTAGTGTAATTAGTGCGTAAAAAAATGGTTCAAATGGCTCTGAGCAATATGGGACTTAACATCTGAGGTCATCAGTCCCCTAGAACTTAGAACTACTTAAACGTAACTAACCTAAGGACATCACACACATCCATGCCCGAGGCAGGATTCGAACCTGCGACCGTAGCAGTCGCGCAGTTCCGGACTGAAGTGCGTAAATCTATGGACCGATGACCTCTTATCAGTATGATGTTGCACCACCATTGCCTGGATGCATGTACTAATTCGGTTGGGAAAGTGTCATAAAGCTGTTGGATTATGTCCTGAGGCAATTGGTTCTGCCGGCCGCGGTGGTCTCGCGGTTCTAGGCGCGCAGTCCGGAACCGTGCGACTGCTACGGTCGCAGGTTCGAATCCTGCCTCGGGCATGGATGTGTGTGTGTGATGTCCTTAGGTTAGTTAGGTTTAAGTATTTCTAAGTCCCAGGGGACTGATGACCACAGCAGTTGAGTCCCATAGTGCTCAGAGCCATTTGAACCATTTTTGAGCAATTGGTTCTTCATTATCATGGAACTGGCACGGGTGCAGAGTTGACATTAGAGCTGATACACGTTTTACCGGGGACAGATCTGGGAATCGTGATGGCAATGGGAGGATCTCAGCATCACGCAGACAGTTCATAGAGAAAAGTGCCGTGTGTGATGGAGCATTGCCCTGTTGAAAAATGGCACCGTGGTACTGTTGCAGTAGAAGTAACACCTGGGGACGTAGGATGGCTGTGATGCATCATTGTGCTGTCGGAGTTCCCTCAATTATTGCCAGTCGTGAAGTCGAACCCGATGGCTCCCCACACTACGACACCATGGGTAACACCGCTGTGTCTCTCTAAAACATTGAAAGATGTGGCCATTCCCCAGGTCGCTGCGATACTCGCCAATGCTGGTCATCTGGGATAGTGCTGAACCACGATTCATTGCTGAGCACAATGTGACGCTATTCATCATGAGTCCATGCTTCCCGGTCACAGCACCACTTCAGACGCAGCTGTTAGTGGTGTGGTGTTTACGGCAGCCTACACATGAGTCGGTAACTCTTTGGCCGAGTGTGCTAGACCCCGATCAGTAGTGCAGGATGACACAGAATGTTGCAGGGAATCTTGAGTCTATCACTTGTTCTCGGCTGGCATGCGTGAATATGCAGGTGTTAAAATGTGCTTGGCGCGTTGTTCAGAATTCTTTCTTGTGGGGATCAGATGTAGTTGACCGAAACCTTGACGATTCGTAAGCCTGCTATGTAGTCCAACACTGGGCCACTGTCACATCGGAATACCCCATAAGTAAGTACGCGGCATCTCGGTGTCCTTTACAGTATCACTAAACACAAGTAACTCTAATGCGCTGTGGTAACCGTTCTACCTGTCACAGAGAATTGCAACTCTTAATCATTCAAATACCCACCAATTGTGTGTATGTTCAAAATGGTTCAAATGGCTCTGAGCACTATGGGACTCAACTGCTGAGGTCATTAGTCCCCTAGAACTTAGAACTAGTTAAACCTAACTAACCTAAGGACATCACAAACAGCCATGCCCGAGGCAGGATTCGAACCTGCGACCGTAGCGGTCTTGCGGCTCCAGACTGCAGCGCCTTTAACCGCACGGCCACTTCGGCCGGCTATGTGTATGTGTTTGTGTATGTGTACAAAGTTACGTTTTCACCTAATCACTTCTTCCGGGTGCTTAGTTTTTTGGTTCAAATGGTTCAAATGGCTCTGAGCACTATGGGACTTAACATCTATGGTTATCAGTCCCCTAGAACTTAGAACTACTTAAACCTAACTAACCTAAGGACAGCACACAACACCCAGTCATCACGAGGCAGAGAAAATCCCTGACCCCGCCGGGAATCGAACCCGGGAACCCGAGCGTGGGAAGCGAGAACGCTACCGCACGACCAGCTTAGTTTTTTGTCAGGCAGTGTATTCACGAATTCTATGTGGGCTGCAGAGCCTTAATCGGAACCAGCTTTTTGTTAAGTCACAAGATGTGATACTTCCCTTTTGTTCAGTTGGCCGCGCGGTTAGAGGCGCCATGTCACGGACTGCGCGGTCCCTCCCGCTGGAGGTTCGAATCCTCCCTCGGGCATGTGTGTGTGTGTGTGTGTGTGTGTGTGTGTGTGTGTGTTGTTCATAGCATGTTAGTTTAAGTTAGTTTAATTAGTGTGTAAATCTAGGGACCGATGACCTCAGCAGTTTGGTCGCTTAGAAATTCACACACATTTGAACATTTGTAACTTTTAGAATTTTTTCCCCTAAAGCATAAAGAAGTTAATACTTATATCTAACAAATGAACTAAAAACAAATTTTTATAGCTGCACGTAACGACATGAGCTTGGCAACTAATCTTCGAACCATTGCTATTGAAATGATCTTTACAAATAGGCAGCCAGTACTTTACTTCCGTGTCTTTCACCAAAAGATCATGCATCTCTTATGACATCTTTCAGTGATGTCAATACCAAGCAAAATTGCCTGTATCATCTTCTGGACTCACAAGTCTTGAAGAACAATACAGCGTAGTACACGATCGTTCCCACCGATGAAAAACTAATTACTAGAATACACAGTTAGTTATCGGTTATTGGCTCAGGAAGGAATTTCTGATGGAGAACATATGCTAAGATTGTAGAGTGACCAACTCAGCAATTCGACGCGGTCATTGGTGACAATAAACAAATTACAAGTTGACACAGGCAACCTTTGTACACGGTTGACTATCATAATCTACCACAGATCAAGAAAACTGTCATGTAACAGCGATTTGGATGAAGGGAACAAGCAAATTACACATCATGTCTTCAGTGGTAGACCAAACATTACCATTAACAGCAATTTTATCGCAGCATTATGTTGTTTACAGTAACAGGAATGTATACATTGTATACATCATAAGAAATGTGTTTTTAGTGCAATGAAATACTATCAAGCAGTCTAAGTAACCAGCGATATTTCTAGTTTATGCTAGGTTACGACAGTCAGAACGATAATTCGTTTAACTTTTTGTTTGTTGCGATTTTGGGTCCGAAGAGTTGTTCGATGGAGCACTCCACACTCCTATCCAGTGCAAGCCTCCTCATCTCTTTAAAACTACTGCGGCCTACATCCATTTCAACGTGCTTGCTTTAGTCAAGCATTAGTCTCCTTCCACAATGTTTAACTCTCACCCTTCCATCTACTTTCACATTGACGATTCCTTGATGCTTTAGGATTTTCTTCAGCCGATCCCTTCTTTTAGTCAAGTTTTGCATAAACTTCTTTTTTCCCAGTTCGATTCAGTACTTATTCATTACTTATACGATCTACCCATCTGATCTTCAGCATTCTTCTGTAGCATCACATTTCCAAAACTTCTATTCTCTGCTTGAATGAACTGCTTGTCGTCCACATTTCACTTCCGTACAAGGCTACACCCTAGACAAATACTTTTAGAAACCGCTTCCTAACGTTTAAATTTATGTAATTTATTCCATGCTGGATCTTTCTACCTCTGCGACCGTTAAGCATTATAGGTGGTAAAGCAGCGAGTGACAAATACTTTTAAAAATACTCTGTGTCAATACCACAACTGGTTTCGGGCTGTGATGCCCGTCTCCAGATGGCTAACGTTTCCGATTACATTAATGTTTTCGTCAGCAGGATGCCAACCGCTCCTGCACTGCGCATATTGAATATTTAACGCATTAAAGTTATATTCGACGTCAAAAAATTACTGTGTTTGAGAAATGCTTTCCTTCCTATTAATATTTTGCATTTTATGTCGTATCTACTTCTGCCTTCTCAACTAATGTCATTCCTAATTTCGCCTTCTCAACTAATGCTTCCATTTCATGTCCTTCAACTCGTAAAACTGGAGTCTTGGTTTTATGTGCCAGTTGTAGATAATCTTGTGTCTCTATTTTGTCCCTGCTACCATCAGAATTTTAAAGAATGTATTCCAGTCAAAATTGTGAAAAGCTTAATCTGAATCCATAGATGCCTTAAACGTCGGTAATCCTCCTTCAGGCTATCTTCGAAGCTGAATTGTAGGATTAGAATTGCCTCGCGTGTGCAGACACTTCTTCGGAATCTAATTTTGTGTACCAGTTATATGTAATCCTTCCGCCTTTCAGCTGTACCTTTTGCTTGGTTGTGGCTTACCATCTCAGCTCTTGATATTGACACAGCTGCTTCTTTTCTCTCTCCAAAGTTTTTTTCTCCCCCTTAAACAGTATCTGTTTTTATCCTTAGTCAAGCATGCTTCTGCAGCCTTACATTTTTCCTGTACCCAGTCTTTCTTTTGCAGTTCGTCATTCATTTTGAGACCTCTTCATTCCCTTTTGCTACCTAATTTTTTACCTTTTGTACATTTTCTCCTTGTGTCAATTAAATTCAACTCAAATCTTGTGTATTAGATCCACCCGCTGTCTTAACTATACCATTTCTTAAAGATACCAATTGGTGTTTTATTGTGTGTAGTGTGTTCCTTTCTCCTGTTTCATCCAATTGCTGCCTAATGCTCCCTTTGAGACCATGGACAAGCACTGGTTGTTTTAACTTATCCAGGTCCCGGCTCCTTATTTTCTTATCTTTTTGTTGCAATTTTATTAGTCTTAATTTGCACTTCGTAACCAATAAATTATGACTGCCGTCCACATATGCCCCTTACAATGTTTTGCAGTTTAAAATCTGGTACTGAAAACCTGTCGTACCATTGCACACTCTAAGAGAAAAATAAATAAATAAAAATTCACGCACCAAGAAGGAATCATCCAAATGAGACGGAAATCGGTAGATGTGAAGTACATATAAAGACAAACAATTCATTACAATTTCAGAAAAAATAGATGATTTATTCAACAGAAAGGGCTTCACAATTTCAGCAAGTCAATAACGTGTTGTTCCACCTTTGGCCCTTATACAAGCAGTTATTCGGCTTGGCATTGATTGATAGAGTTGTTGGATGTTCACCTGAGCGATATCAAATTGGCTCGTTATATCGTCAAAAAGGTTCTCAATTGGTGAGAGATTCGGTGACCATTCTGGCCAAGATAGGGTTTGGTAAACACGAAGACAAAACAGTAGACTTTCTTGCCGTGTGCGGGCGGGTATTATCTAGCTGAAATGAGCCCAGGATAGTTTGTGATGAGGGGCAACAAAACAGGGAGTAGAATATCGTCGACACACTGCTGTGATGTAAAGATGACGCGAATGACAACCAAAGGAGTCCTGCTGTGAAAAGAAATGGCACACCAGACCGTCACTCCTGGTAGTCGGACCGCATGGTTGGCGACAGGCAAGTTATTTCAGCGACGGGGTCAAATTGATCGCAGATGACCAGGGAAGACGTGTCTGTAGACGCATTGGTCAGCGGAGGGATATCATCCTGTCTGTTGCCCGCTATAAGACCCGGCGTCCATGAGTGATGATCTGACGCATTAATGACTTGCTCAGTTTGTGTAGCTCTTTCTCTTGAACAAATCATCCAGTTTTTCTGAAGCATTAGTCATACGTAGTTACATGAACATCACATTCAACGATTGCCGTCCCATTCGGATAATTCCTTCGCAGCGCATCCTACCTTTTTATTTCATTTTATTTTTTTGTATTATAATTATAACGATCAGTCTGGAACCTTTCGGTGTCTCCAGGTCCATTCCGCATAGGCAATTTTGATTCATGTGTCTTATACAAGTGTTAGTAATGATTAAATTGTACTCTGTATAAAAATCAACCACGCAGCTTTCTCTTCTATTCGAGTACCGCTTACTTGATTGTTTCAGTAACGCACTTGCTGAAGTTTTTAAAATATGTACCTGCTGAATAAAAAGCAAACTACTATAATTTACTCCATTTAGGTACAGCAAATTACACTATTGAAAGCAGTTTTGAGAGTGTAGCAAATTATTGTTCTGGAGCGATTAGTTTTCTGAATGTTGTCGACTACGTAATGAGATGGAGGACAATCATGAATGATAATTCATCGAATCTGTTGATATTGAAATAAGAAAACATGAATAATGAAATTTGTGAAAAAATATACCATAAATAAAATAAAAAAAGGCATGTCTTCAAGCAACTTCGTCTTCTAGAGAATAGTTCCATCGTAAAATTAATCACATACACTGCCATACTTGCAGCAGTCATTAACATACAATTCCGAACAACAGGAAATAATTGAAAACTACCGTAGGCGCATATTCCAACTCGTCATTCCGAGCCATACTGCTATGTTTACTTCTGCTTGAAATTCCAGTTATTAAGCGCATTTAATTTGCTTCCCACCCAGAGCTCCGTTCTCTGTGTCTATCATTCGCTACCACTAGCTGCTGCCGCTTCAGATGGGAACTGGATTCCACGTGCATCCTTGACGACGTGGAAAACGGCCTCGACTGCCGCGTGCAACTCTGCAGCGCTCTGTTGGAAACCGACCGTGTCACTGTGTACGCTAAATTCCATTATCTTTGTCGTTTGTAGCGAGATCATGACACGTTTACGTTTCCTCTTTTCATACAAAATGAACAATTATCCATTTCGTACATGTTTAAACATCCAAGACCTTTAAATGGGGCAAACTAGTGACCATACCGAGACCAACTCAGCTGCCACACAAATGTTCGACGTGTATGCCATATGGAGTCCGCTTTGGAAGTCATATTCCTGTAATTTATTCATGTCTTACGTTGCCGTCATGAAATATGTATTACGGCTTTCGAATAGTACGCGATAAGAGTCTGCATCGATATACCTCTGAAAGTGTGCGATTGATTTACATGCGTAGTCTTTCTGTGGACAGAGTTACAGTCGTGCGACCTCTACATTCTCACGTAACTGCTGGTGCATATTCGAATGTTGGTTTTCTGTTTGTACCAGTTAGTATTTCATTCAGGAAAATCGGTATTTTCCCTACGTAGGGGAAGGAGTAGAAGAAAAGGTTACAGGAGAATATGGGCTTGGGACAAGGAATGAAAGAGGAGAAAGACTAATTGAGTTCTGTAACAAGTTTCAGCTAGTAATAGCGAATACCCTGTTCAAGAATCACAAGAGGAGGAGGTATACTTGGAAAAGGCCGGGAGATACGGGAAGATTTCAATTAGATTACATCATGGTCAGACAGAGATTCCGAAATCAGATACTGGATGCTAAGGCGTACCCAGGAGCAGATATAGACTCAAATCACAATATAGTAGTGATGAAGAGTAGGCTGAAGTTCAAGACATTAGTCAGGAAGAATCAATACGCAAAGAAGTGGGATACGGAAGTACTAAGGAATGACGAGATACGTTTGAAGTTCTCTAACGCTATAGATACAGCAATAAGGAATAGCGCAGTAGGCAGTACAGTTGAAGAGGAATGGACATCTCTAAAAAGGGCCATCACAGAAGTTGGGAAGGAAAACATAGGTACAAAGAAGGTAGCTGCGAAGAAACCGTGGGTAAAAGAAGAAATACTTCAGTTGATTGATGAAAGGAGGAAGTACAAACAAGTTCCGGGAAAATCAGGAATACAGAAATACAAGTCGCTGAGGAACGAAATAAATAGGAAGTGCAGGGAAGCTAAGACGAAATGGCTGCAGGAAAAATGTGAAGACATCGAAAAAGATATGGTTGTCGGAAGGACAGACTCAGCATATAGGAAAGTCAAAACAACCTTTGGTGACATTAAAAGCAACGGTGGTAACATTAAGAGTGCAACTGGAATTCCACTGTTAAATGCAGAGGAGAGAGCAGATAGGTGGAAAGAATACGTTGAAAGCCTCTATGAGGGTGAAGATTTGTCTGATGTGATAGAAGAAGAAACAGGAGTCGATTTAGAAGAGATAGGGGATCCAGTATTAGAATCGGAATTTAATAGAGCTTTGGAGGACTTACGTTCAAATAAGGCAGAAGGGATAGATAACATTCCATCAGAATTTCTAAAATCATTGGGGGAAGTGGCAACAAAACGACTATTCACGTTGGTGTGTAGAATATATGAGTCTGGCGACATACCATCTGACTTTCGGAAAAGCATCACCCACACAATTCCGAAGACGGCAAGAGCTGACAAGTGCGAGAATTATCGCACAATCAGCTTAACAGCTCATGCATCGAAGCTGCTTACAAGAATAATATACAGAAGAATGGAAAAGAAAATTGAGAATGCGCTAGGTGACGATCAGTTTGGCTTTAGGAAAAGTAAAGGGACGAGAGAGGCAATTCTGACGTTACGGCTAATAATGGAAGCAAGGCTAAAGAAAAATCAAGACACTTTCATAGGATTTGTCGACCTGGAAAAAGCGTTCGACAATATAAAATGGTGCAAGCTGTTCGAGATTCTGAAAAAAGTAGGGGTAAGCTATAGGGAGAGACGGGTCATATACAATATGTACAACAACCAAGAGGGAATAATAAGAGTGGACGATCAGGAACGAAGTGCTCGTATTAAGAAGGGTGTAAGACAAGGCTGTAGCCTTTCGCCTCTACTCTTCAATCGGTACATCGAGGAAGCAATGATGGAAATAAAAGAAAGCTTCAGGAGTGGAATTAAAATACAAGGTGAAAGGATATCAATGATACGATTCGCTGATGACATTGCTATCCTGAGTGAAAGTGAAGAAGAATTAAATGATCTGCTGAACGGAATGAACAGTCTAATGAATACACAGTATGGTTTGAGAGTAAATTGGAGAAAGACGAAGGTAATGGGAAGTAGTAGAAATGAGAACAGCGAGAAACTTAACATCAGGATTGATGGTCACGAAATCAGTGAAGTTAAGGAATTCTGCTACCTAGGCAGTAAAATAACCAATGACGGACGGAGCAAGGAGTACATCAAAAGCAGACTCGCTATGGCAAAAAAGGCATTTCTGGCCAAGAGAAGTCTACTAATATCAAATACCGGCCTTAATTTGAGGAAGAAATTTCTGAGGATGTACGTCTGGAGTACAGCATTGTATGGTAGTGAAACATGGACTGTGGGAAAACCGGAACACAAGAGAATCGAAGCATTTGAGATGTGGTGCTATAGACGAATGTTGAAAATTAGGTGGACTGATAAGGTAAGGAATGAGGAGGTTCTGCACAGAATCGGAGAGGAAAGGAATATGTGGAAAACTCTGATAAGGAGAAGGGACAGGATGATAGGACATCTGCTAAGACATGAGGGAATGACTTCCATGGTACTAGAGGGAGCTGTAGATGGCAAAAACTGTAGAGGAAGACAGAGATTGGAATACGTCAAGCAAATAATTGAGGTCGTAGGTTGAAAGTGCTACTCTGAGATGAAGAGGTTAGCACAGGAAAGGAATTCGTGGCGGGCCGCATCAAACCAGTCAGTAGACTGATGACCAAAAAAAAAAAAAAAAAGTTTTCTTGCGGGCTTTTGTGTGATATTCCAACTTTCTTCTCATTTTCCGTCTTGGCAAATGACAGCCTGCAGTTCTTTCACAAATATTAGTCTATTATTCAGAGGTGTATCACATTAGATGGTACTTGCTTGATACAATACGAGTTTTATTTGATCAGTGAACCATGAAGCGTTCAAAAAATGTTCAAATGTGTGTGAAATCTTATGGGACTTAACTGCTAAGGTCATCAGTCCCTAAGCTTACACACTACTTAACCCAAATTATCCTATGAACAAACACACACACACACCCATGCCCCAGGGAGGACACGAACCTCCGCCGGGACCAGCCACACTGGCCATGACTGCAGCGCCCTTAGAGCGCTCGGCTAATCCCGCGCGGCCATGAAGCTTTAATGGGCTTGTCGTCATATGTAATTAGACTGGTCACAGGTTGATCGCTTTTACAACTATGGTTTTACTAACAGGTCATTTAAATGATTGTGGATTTTTCCTGAAAAGATATGCCAGTTTTTGTCGTCGATTCTAGTGTTTTTCTTGTTCAATGTGGAACTATTGAGAAAAAATGGTACGGTATTGTTGACTATGATACTCCGAGGGTGTGATAAGCTACGTAATCGAAAAGTATTTTATTAAAGGCCCCTCTTTACACGATGTATGAGAACTCAGGCTTAAAAGTAAATTTGTTCAGTGTAGGTAACTGTGAGTGGTGTGTGTATAGTGTTGTGTCATATTAGTGTTGCTTGACGATGAGAGAAGAGAGAATCCCCTTGCCTACTTCTCTTGAACAACACCAAGGGAGCCGCCGAGCTGAACGTCTCCATTCGACGGGCGGATCATCGTCGACACAGTGTCACATGCCCTCACTTGATGAGACACTGCCGAGAGATTTGGAATTTAATACAGGAAATTGGTGCAAAATCGAAAGTTCAATAACTTTACGCCATTTACCGGTCGAATATTGATGATGAAAGTTTCTACCACCACCAGGATTCAGTCGACAATTTCTGTGTCAAGCGCCTCCGCAAGGGCTTGCGTTAGCGAGTTCGGTTACAGAGGCGTATATTGCTTAAGAACTAGCAGTATTAACAGTACGAAAGAGAGAAAGTTCGCGGGGTATGTCTCTCGAGACTTCTCTTAATCGTTCGCAATCGGCGATATGCGTATAAGACGAAACGTGTATGTTCCTTATTTTTGCAAACCAGTCTAACTTTCCTATCCTATTGATAATATATATTCCGTCTCCACAACTGCGATATCTGCTAGCATTCGTCCCTTTAGTGCAAACCTCAGTAATACAATGCTGTCTGCTTAGTAACATGGCGTCTAGTATCACGAACCTGTGCGTAAAACACTTGATCAAAATGTATCACTCAGTCAATATAGTATCCTTTGTTGACAACTTGAGCCAGCCGGAGTGGCCGTGCGGTTCTAGGCGCTACAGTCTGGAACCGAGCGACCGCTACGGTCGCAGGTTCGAATCCTACGTCGGGCATGGATGTGTGTGATGTCCTTAGGTTAGTTAGGTTTAATTAGTTCTAAGCTCTAGGCGACTGATGACCACAGAAGTTAAGTCGCATAGTGCTCACAACCATTTGAACCATTTGTTGACAACTTGAACTGAACAAATACCGCAGCTACTCGCATTTTATCTATATTCATTCATGATTCCTGCCGAGAAGAAATATTTTTGTCTTTAGATAGAAAAACTTTATTTACGACGTCTACATACACTGTATGATCAAAAGTATCCGGACACCCCCCAAAACATACGTTTTTCGTATTAGGTGCATTGTGCTGCCACCTACTGGCAGGTACTTCATATCAGCGACCTCAGTAGTGTTAAGACATCGTGAGAGAGCAGAACGGGACGCTCCGCGCAACTCATGACTTCGAACGTGGTCAGGTGATTGGGTGTCTTGTGTCATGCGTCTGTAAGTGAGATTTCCACACTCCTAAACATCCGTAAGTCCACTGTTTCCGATGTGATAGTGAAGTGGAAACGTGAAGGGACACGTACAGCACAAAAGCGTACAGGCCGGCCTCGTCTGTTGACTGACACAGGCCGCCGACAGTTGAAGTGGGTCGCAATGGGTAATACGCAGACATCTATCCAGACCATCACACAGGAATTCCACACTGCATTAGGATCCACTGCAAGTACTATGATGGTTAAAAAAATGTGTGTGTGAAATCTTATGGGACTTGACTGCTCATGTCATCAGTCCCCAAGCTTACACACTACTTAACCTAAATTACCCTAAGGACAAACACACACACACCCATGCCCGAGGGAGGACTCGAACCTCCGCCGGGACCAGCCGCACAGTCCATGCATGACTGCAGCGCCTCATCCCGCTCCGCAGTGGGCCAGAATCTTGAAAACGTGGCCAAAAAGGAAAAAAATAAGTTTAAAAATGGGGATTTTGGACTATCAGGTTGGCAGCAGCAATGCTGGGACAACTGAATGCCGGCTGTGCGGACGACCAGATGTTCATTTGTTCGGTAATATCTCAGGTCAAATGCGGCAGTTCATTGTTAGCGTGCGCGCAGCTGGCCAGGCTACAAAAACAGTCGTGTTGTTGAAGGAAGTTATTTATGTTTTGTGCAAGTGAAACCAATACTTTCAATATGGAATGTATTCCAGGAGGTATGTACTCGTGAAAAAACACTTATATCACTATTAAATCATCAATTATGCACGTTTACATTTCAATTAACGTACTACAGGGAAATGAATGACAAAACCGTAAAATGCGCTTAAAAAATAGAGATAAGTTACGAATTCCACGACGTTCCGCTTTCTTTTGCGCTGTGTACGCAAGTATATATTATTACCTTTGTAAATTAAGCTTCAAATCCTGCGACTAGTTGCGACTCTGGCTTTGAGCCACGTTTTAAGCGACACTTGCAAAATGTCATTGTTCAGACATCTTCAAAAATGACAGTAGAATCAATTAATTATGAGTTTTATTTGTACAATTTAAATTACAGTCGACACATAGAAGCATTGTAAAGAATAAAATAATTAGAAAAATGACGAAAAGTGTAACACAGATTTTTTTAAAAAAATTCAGTTTCATCTGATCCAGCGTATTCCAGAATCGGATTTTCGAGGAAAGATATTTTTCTAATAACAAAAGAGTATTTGTCAAATGATTTGGAAGGGGTCATAGAACATTTGGAAAGGTCGTTGACAGAAAAAAGTGGACATACAATTAAAATTCCCTATCATATGAGGCCTACCATTTCGATTTTGTTAACAAAGTTAAGAAGCAAGTATAAGGAAGCAACTCGGCGACAAGGATATTTTTTCAAGAAGAACGAAACCTGGTTAAATACAATAGTATATATTCCGATTGATTCGAAACCTGCAAGTGTGACTAAATCAACAGACCGACCTGCCACAAAATTTGAAACATAGGTCTAAAAGAAGGAGAACTGAGGAGATTCGTACGAAGTTCAGTCCTGTCGAATTATCGTTCGCCGCGCAAGTGAGTCTTCGATCTTCGGGGCACCCAGATGCTGCGAAGATTGTGAAAGACGTCACACTCTCAAGTCCACCCAAGGTGAAAAAATACAAGGCAGGCTTGCGATTTTCAACATCATCGCCATCCTCATATGATGCAAATGAAGGTCTAGCACTCCTTTTCGACTTGAAATTGTCAAAAGAATCTTACCAGCATTTGAGAAATGGGGCTAAAGGAAAAGGCTTAAACACACTATATCCACCGTATTCAGCTGTTTTGGTAGCAAAAAAAGCTTGCTGCCCTCCAGACGTAACCCTCACTTTTACCGAATCAAAAGCTGAGGTACGGTTGCAAGCTTTGTTAGACCACACTGTTCAACGTGTTCTACTGCTGAAACGAGACGATATTTTACATATGAGTGATTCGGAAATGTCTAATATGGCCCTTATTTGTAAGTGGGGCTTTGACGGAACCTCCGGGCAAAGCATGTATAAAATGAAGTTTTCAGATTCGAGTATTTCAGATGCAACTTTATTTTTCACTTCGCTTGTTCCACTGAAACTTGCAGGTGTAAATGAAGAAACTAAAGAAGAAAAGATCTTATGGATTAATCCGAAGCCGTCTTCAACCCTCTTTTCAGACCACTGAAGTTAGAATTTACAAAGGAAACAGAGCAAACGTCTTTAAATGAGAAAGCGTATTACGACAAACAGATCGAACAACTCCAGTCATTCGAAACAGTTATTCATGGGAAAGACATTTCCATTAAATACAATTTAAGCATGACCATGGTAGATGGTAAAGTGTGCAATGCTATCACCAACACGAAATCTGCGCAACGGTGCTATCTCTTTAAGGCTACGTCTGCCCAATTCAATAACATTGACGATGTTTTGAAAAAACAAGTTACCGCCGCTTATCTGCAGTACGGACTGTCAACTCTTCACGCCTGGATTCGATGTTTTGAATGTTGTATTCATTTGGCATACCAAATGAAAACAAAAAAGTGGCAGGCACGTAAAGCAGAAGATAAAGAGGAAAAAGCAATACTGAAAGCCAACATTCAAAAAGCTTTCAAAGAGCAGCTTGGAATTGTAATTGACATGCCAAAACAAGGGTTTGGCAGTACGAATGACGGAAACACCACTCGACGTTTTTTTGAAAACACTCCAACATCAGCGCTGATAACTGGAGTTTCCGAAGAACTAATCCACCGTTTCCATATAATTTTGCAGACGATTTCGAGCGGACGTCAGATCGACGTTGAAAAGTTTCGAGCATACGCCTTAGCAACTGCCAGGCACTACGTGAAAGAATACCCGTAGTACAACATGCCAAGATTTTCTCTGCTTCGTGATGACTGGGTGTTGTGTGCTGTCCTTAGGTTAGTTAGGTTTAAGTAGTTCTAAGTTCTAGGGGACTGATGACCATAGATGTTAAGTCACATAGTGCTCAGAGCCATTTGAACCAACATGCCAACAACAGTCCATAGATTGTTGATTCACGGTCCAGACATTATTTCTTCGCCCATTTTACCCATCCGTCAACTATCGGAGGATGCTCAGGAATGAACCAATAAGTTGATAAAGCAATATCGCCTGAGTTTTTCTCGAAAGTTTTCAAGAGTTAGACTATGGAAGACGTGTTCAGGAGATTGTTGTCAACGACAGACCCCTACGTTTCTTCCTTACGCAAATCTTCGCCGAAGAAACTGAAGAGTTTGTCGCAAGAAGCCGTTGCCCTCTTAGTTCCTGTGGCGGAAGACTATGAAGATTCAGATGCAGATAATGAGGAAACAGTGTTTGAGGATGATGACGATTCAGTTGAAGCAGAAGATGAAAAAGAATAAGAAAATGAAAACTTGTAAATTAAGTTATAAAAAATTTACAAAATAAATAATTGTAATTAAAATGAAATAAGTTTTTGTAATATTTTACACCATCTTGTAACCTATATTTGGTCCTTTCTTCGAGTTTTCCACTTTTTGGTTTATTTTTTAAGCATTAACTACAATAACCCCTAAATACTGACTTTTATATGAATAAAAATATATAAATATAAATAAAGACATAGATTTTGACGCCATCTTGGATCCACCATTTTTAAATTTTATGAACTCTGTCATCATCAGTAACCTCGATAATTCCCTAAAAATTACTTTTATACGTGAAAAATGATAGTAGTGTACATAGAGCCTGCCATCTTGGGTCCGCCATTTTGTTTTTCACTTTTTGATATCATATTCTTAATCAGAAACTCCGTAAACCCTTACATACTAAGTTTGGTACAAATTGAACAACTACATATATTTTGACCACCTTTTTGGGATTCTGACCCACTGTGCGCTCGGCCAATCCCGCACGGCGCTATGACAGTTAGGCGGGAGGTGAGAATACTTGGATTTCTTGGTCGAACGGCTGCTCATAAGTCACACATCACGCGAAAACGACGCCTTGCTTGGTGTAAGGAGCTTAAACATTGGACGATTGAATAGTTGAAAAACGTTGTGTGGAGTGACGAATCCCCGTACACAATGTGGCGATCCGATGGCAGGGTGTGGGTTTGGCGAATGCCCGGTGAACGTCATCTGCCAGCGTGTGTAGTGCCAACAGTAAAATATGGAAGCGGTGGTGTTATGGTGTGGTCGTGTTTTTCATGGAGGGGACTTGCACCCCTTGTTTTGCGTGGCATTACCACAGCACAGGCCTACATTGATGTTTTAAGCACCTTTTTGCTTCTCACTGTTGAAGAACAGTTTGGGGATGGGGATTGCATCTTTCAATACGATCGAGCACCTGTTCATAAAACACGCCATATGGCGGAGTGGTTACATGACAGTAACATCCCTGTAATGGACTGGTCTATCCTATAGAACACCTTTGGGATGTTTTGGAACGCCGACTTCGTGTCAGGCCTCACCGACCGACATCGGTACCTCTCTTCAGTGCAGCACTCCGTGAAGAATGGGCTGCCATTCCCCAAGAAACCTTCCAGCACCTGATTCAACGTATGCCTGCGAGAGTGGAAGCTGTCATCAAGACTAAGGGTGGTCCAACACCATATTGAATCCAGTATTACCGATGGAGGGCACAGCCAGGTGTCCGGATACTTTTGATCTCATAGTGTACACGTCGTTTGTCGTCTCAGTTATTTGACGGATATGAATGTAAGCAGCTTGAAACAAGAAAATCCGCGACGACACACTGACGTCGTAGGCTGAACGTCCACTTGAGAATGAGATCTACAGTTATAAGCGTCTTGCGTGAATTACAGAACGATAGATGCTACTGGTTTGTTGATTTACTTATGCTCAAAAGTATGTCAGAGTCATATCATTTCACCAATATCCCATTCTCAACATGAAAAATGGATATTCCTAGTCCAGAAAACTGCAGTCAAACCGAGCTGCGATATCAGTTGGCGAGCTTCATGCGGCTCATTATTCAAATGTCTTGGTATTGTAACTCCACCATCTGCGCGCTTATAGTCCATCTGGAAGCTCGTAATATACGCTCATTTAAAACAAACTGCCGCATTCACTATGTGAACTCCCGCCATGAAAAATGTTACACTTTGATAACACCTCATTAATACTGTGCGGAAAGGTGTTCGCTCTCTGCAGGTTCCGTTCTTAATAAACTTCTTGCATGCCTGAAAATTTTGAGTTTGTAAATCAACATACCAACATAATATCAAGTGGTGAAACAAGTATCTTACGATACATTGTTTTTATAGACTGATAAGCCAGAACATTATTACCACAGGCCACCGCGGCGTTGAATGCCGCGTGGTGGCGTTGGAGGTACGTGACGCGGTAACTAAAGTCCGTAAGTGGAGCAGACACGGACGGGGGATCACCCTAGCAAAGATATAGGCTGGAAATTGGGAAATGCATTGAGATAAGCGACTCTGACAAACGGCAGATTATTATCATGCACAGTTTGTGAATGAGTATCTAAAAAACGGCGAAGCTAGTCGAATGTTCACGTGCTACTGTCGTTAGTATGTACGGAAAGAGACAAAACAGTGAAACTACCACTAGGCGCTAAATGGTTGGACGTCCACGACTCTTCACAGGATGTGGGGTTCGGATGTTTGTCTGCTCTGTAAATAGTGGCATCTCTGCCGAAAGAGCACAGTGCTGGTGCAGGCACAAGTGTTTCGGCGCACAACACTTATCGCATTAGTGTTCATGTGCTGACCCAACGACATCAATTACGACTGCAGTGGGCACGGGACCATCGATCAATGAAAACGTGTCGGCTCTTCGGGTGAATCACATTTTTACTACACAAGGTCGATGGTCGTCTCCACAAACGCCGTCATCGAGGTGAGCGGCGGCTCGAAACGTATAGTGCGCCACGGACGCAGGCTAGTGGGAGCAGTATTATGCTTCGGGAGACATTCATCTGCCTTTGCATGGGACCTCTGGTAGTAATCGAAGTCACGCTGGCAGCTGCGAACCACCTGCATACCTTCTAGCTTTATGTCTTCCCTGACGGCGTTGTCATATTTCAGCAGTATAACTGTCGATGTCTCGGAACCAGAACCGTGCTACAGTGGCTTGAAGAGCATTATAGTGAACTCACTTTGATGCCACGGCGACCAGATTCGCGTGATGTAAATGCTATCGAGCTCCATCACCGTGTACGCCAATCAACACCCGTTATTTAGGCGAACTACATGACCTGCGCGTAGTCATCTAATACCACATTCATCCACAAACCTACCAACAAACTTTCGGATCCCTGATATGCAGAATCAATCATGTATTTCGTTCCAAAGCCGGACAAACAAAGGTGATCATTATGTTTTCGCTCATTAGTGTATTTTGATACAGATCTCCAGCTTTCTTATCCCGTAGCTATTTTAAAGCGGCTGATTTCCGTCGTCTGCCAAGCTCTTTACAGTTTTTCACATAATACTTGTGTAGAATGGGGGACTGCCGATTAAGGTTTAGCGTCACGTCAACATCGAGGAGCACTAACTCAGCTGGGAGGGGAAGGGTAAAGAAGTTGGCGGTGCAGCTCAGTTAGCTCGCTGACGCGGAAGTGTTAGAAGTGCTCAGAGGTCGCTCTTCCGTGTGATGCCAGAGCTTTCCCTATAGTGTACGGACACTGGTTTTACGTTGGTACCCTTATCTGCAACATACTATAATATTTGGATTTCCTCTCGGTGATAAGCCACGCTACTTATGTTGTGATATATAGTGAAGGGAGGGTGGTGATCTCCATGACCCCGGTGGACAACATCGCGAACAACCTGCTGCCCACCGGCTACATCAAGGTACAGTTCCCTTTCCAGCATCTCCAGGAACTACATCGAACAGCACGATGAACGCTACGAGCCACTCGCCGGCGGTCGTTCTGGAGGTGCATCTGAAATACGCCCAGAAGAGGAGAAGGTAGAGTTATCAAAAGATGATGTCTCCATCTTATTCAGCACGGGTAATAAGCGGCAGAATGAGGTTATTCTAGATTTAAGGGATCAAAAACCTTCATTGTAGAAACTAACCAAGCATCATTTGCTACTAAAGTTTCAAATGTAGCTGCAACAGACAAAATGTTATCAACACCCCTCCAGTGGAAACTGTAACTTCTGAACGGTCTCCTAACTTCTACGTAGGCCGTACGTTGTTTATACGGAAAGTATGGATATAAGCATAGGCTGTTTGCATCCTACTACTCTAGTGAGACTTGCGTCTTTCCTTACAGGAACTGAAGAATGCTATAATTACCATTTTTTCTGCTGGAAAAATAAAAATGAAGGGCGAATTGAAGATTCCAGAAAAGTTTTTTTTAATCAACAGCGAAGTCTTGAAGTCTTAAAATATAGAATCTTACATTCCTTCTTCAATGTCTACAAACTGGGAGCAATAAGAAGAGCTGATACAAAAATGAAAGAAGCGGAGATTTTGCAAGTCGTGCTAGCTGTCTTCCCCATTATAGGTGTTAGAAGCGATATATAGGGGATGGTGAGGAAAAAATGTTATTCTGCAGTCCTGCTTGTTACCCTTCTACTCTAAAACTTTTCAAGAAGCTGTGTTTATCCATGGAACTAGATGTCCGGTGGATCTGTATGTGGCAACTGCCAGGCAGTGATTTAATTGCCTTCGAACAATGTCTGTCTCATATGAGATGCCTCAAATTTAGTGGACCTCATTCTGTTGAACTTTGCGTCTCTGCTATTGCGGTTTCTGCTTACTGTTGGGGACAACACCCATCCACGGATCAGTCCTGTCCTGAACAGCACACATTCGTATGCCAGCCTAGGCATCCGTCACTGGGGACAACAACATTTATTGCCTACTCCTATAACTTTCAGCGCTCCTGATTCCCAGAACACACTAATTTTCCCTCCGTTGCACTCCACAAGCATACACGGTCAACAGCGTGGAACAGGAGGGAACTGGAAATTTGTGGTAAGGTCTTATGGGTCCAAACTGCTGAGGTCATCGCTTACGCACTACTTAATCTAACTTAAACTAACTTTACGCTAAAGACAACCCGAGGGAGGACTCGAACCTCCGACGGGGGGAGTCGTACGGGCCGTGCAAGGCGCATCAGACCGCTCGGCTACCCCGCACGGCAGGACGGAACTCTACTTGCGGATGTGCCTCAGCAGACAAACACTGCTCACTAACATGACGGCGGCTGGCGGAAGTAAGCAGATACAGTAATGAACAGGGCGATTATAATTAAACTTCCGCTACTGGAGAGGACCGCCGTGAAAAACGAGTGTAGTAGGACAATGAAACTTTGTAGAAACATTTGTGACGGTGCGTGGAAGAGAAATAACGAATGAACCACTGAAAGAAACACATTTTAATTTCCAAATGATGGGGTAACATTTATTAATTCTGTAACTCGTTTACGTTCCAGCTTACAAACGTTGCTCAGTGTGACGATCATCTAGATCCACGACAACCTGGAAGTTCCTACGGATGCCATTCCACAACTGTTCGAAGCACTCTTCTAACAGCGGACCGTGGAATGATCAGCTATAGTGACACAGCTCGTGCACTGTTTGAAGATCGCAGATTGCGTCCAGCATTCCCAGCCGTGGCAACTGTAACTTACTCAACAATTGGCACAATTGGCAATCGACCTGTTCCAGGAGAAATTCCCAACTCACCGATTACTTCGAATTTTCGAGTCATATCCTTCGAGTGTGGTGTGGGCAGAGGACCTCTCCATATTCCTTGCGTCGATGCTAGCGAAGAGCAGTAACACTGCTGCTGTCGTTTTGATGATGCTCACCTTGTCCAGATCCATATTGACTGTCATCGGTCTCATCGGATTAGGGAAGGATGGGGAAGGAAGTCGACCGTGCCCTTTCAAAGGAACCATCCCAGCATTTGCCTGGAGCGATTTAGGGAATCACAGAAAATCTAAATCACGATGGTCGGATGCGAAATTGAACCGTCGTCCACCCGGATGCGAGTCCAATGTCGTAGCCATATTGGCATTCAGTAACAGTAGATCGAATGTGAGGTGCCTAGCTTTAAATATAGTTCCCAGGAATCCAGCGTGAGATTTTACCTGGAATGCATACTTTCTGTAAATGGCGATTTGTAAAAAGGGACGATCATCGACTTCTCAGCCGAGATAGCCCGTTAGTATACAGTCGTTCATCGACAGGTGCTACGATAGTGAGTAATACCGTTTCTGGTTTGGAGACACGAATCTGCAGTGTAATAAACGCATATTTAGTCTGCATATTGTAGAACAGTGAATAAAATCAGTTCCAGAACGGCTATCACTCAATGAATGAACAGCTGCAACTGTTATGCTCACTGATGCTTGTGTTTCAACTCTCGTCGCCGTACCAGTAACGGCGCATAACGGCCAGTCGTGACGTTAACGTTACGAACAACGCAAATCCTGCAGCACAAAGTCTGAACATCATTCCAATAAAGTTTGTTACCCATAAGGTAAATAGTTTTCAGTCTACACTTTCTCAAGTAGCGAAAGGCGACAAAACAGTATTATGAGCGATACCGATACCCGATATCTCGTAACGGGCATACTTCATTCTCTTCCCACTTGAATACCGAGCGAGGTGGTGCAGTGGTTGGCACACTGGACTCGCATTCTGTAGGACAGCGGTTCAAACACGTGTTTGGCCATCCTGATTCAGGTTTTCCGTGATTTCCCTAAATCGCTCCAGGCAAATGCTGGGATGGTTCCTTTGAAAGGGCACCGCCGACTTCCTTCCCCGTCCTTCCCTAATCCGATGAGACCGATGACGCTGTTTGGTCTCTTCCTCCAAACAACCCCAACCCCTCCGCTTAAATCATAAAGCTTATAAACTTTTGCAGTGGAACGCAAGATCAACTAACTCCAGAAGAGAAAGACTGCAAAGAGAATTATTCATTATTCAGCCTGATACAACTTTTTTAGCGAAACATGTTCAAATCTAAGACCTTTACAGTTGTCTCGCTGTGTAAAGCTCCCCACTATAGTATCGTGGAAGATGAAGGACGACACTTAATAAACCAGCTTCGACCTCCCTATATAATAGCTGGAAACCTGAATTTCCATGTGGTGTGGGGTGGAGGGGTGACAGAAACGGCAAGGCTCTGATGAATGTTTTTGAAGACAATAATGTAGTGATAGTAACGAGGGACTTCCTACAGTGGTATATTGATCTTTCTGTAAAAGTCCTTCAAAAAAAGTATGCTATGCTCACTCTGTTTTATTGAACTTTCCAATTGACACGTTAAAATGATTCGATGGGGCCCGATCACCTCCCAGTAAAGTTCTGGATTAACATAGACGTTGATACTACACAAATACATGGTGGTTATAATTAAACTTTCCTACTCGAGCCTGTGTACATGGAAAGCTATTAATCGTTTAGATACCCAGCTTTTGTAGGAATGATGTTCAGACTCTGCGCTGTAGGATTTACGTTGTTACTAATGTTAGTATCATGAAGCCGTTAGAAGCGGGTACTGGTGCGGTGGCGTAGGGTTGAAACACAACTATGTGCATTACGGTTGCAGACAGTCAACATGGTTCTGAACGAGATGAGTTCGTATAGTTATTTTATCAAAATAACGGCAGTAATCTGCTACTCTTTGGGAGTATCGACGTGTTAAAGGAGTGCACACAGGTTCTCTTTCCGTACCGGCTTTGTAAAACATGATTCGGAAGTTCGAATTAATCGTTGATTTGGGAATTTCTCCTGGGAGAGGCCGACAGCCAATTCCGCCACAAATTTCTGAAGAAATTACTGTTGCCATTGCTGAGAATGCTGGACCCAGTGTGCGATTTTCATACAAAGAACGAGCTGTTTCACGACAGCTGAACATTCCATGGGCGAACGATTGTGAAATGGTATTTGTAGTGCGGTTACAACCCGTCCTGGATCCAAATTGTTCTCACATTGATCAAAGTTTGTTATCAGGAAAGTAAACATGGTACGCAGTTAACAAATGTTACCTTATGATGTGGACATTAAAATGTCTTTCTTTCAATGATTTATTCGTTATTTCTCTTCCGCATGTCGTTACAAATGTTTCGACAAAATTTCGTTCTTCTGAGGTCACTCGTTTTAAAAGGGGCCCTCTCAACTAACCATTTTAATTATAATCACCCTGTATGTTACGCTAATAGTAAGTGCAAAATCACGAAAGCCACTCATGACAAATATAAGGGTACATTTCGACGAAAATTCTTAAACATGGGATATGAATTTCGAGAATAAGATGCTTATCAAGCTTTAATCAGCGCTGTGAGATTCGCAGCGGATGACAGAGTTTATTGTTATGAAGCAACATTCCCCTCCTCGGTGGAATCGAATGTTCTAGAGAAGTTTTGCGGCTGGTCCCGGCGGAGGTTCGAGTCCTCCCTCGGACATGGGTGTGCGTGTTTGTCCTGAGGATTATTTAGGTTAAGTAGTGTGTAAGATTCGGGACTGATGACCTTAGCAGTTAAGTCCCATGAGATTTCACACACATTTGAATTTTCTAGAGAAGTTTCAAAATAGAGACTTGCTTTTAAACGCTATCGTTAGAATTCTGCCATGAATAACTTCTTGGAAGTGAGAAAAATAGATGGTCGTGTTAAAAAATCCTGAAAAAAGGTAATGGGACAAAATTTTTCTCTATACTCAGTAAAGCAACTATTGTGACTTGCGTTTGGTATAAAACAAAGACTTTCAGAAACATCCAACTGCCATTCCACCCTTCATACTACGATTGCCTGGTTAGAGGAATTTATCGAAAAGCTCGCTCCTCCCACCGTCCCAATCATCCGTCTCCTGTTGAAGATGATTGTTGTGATATCCTACTTCGTCCCTTCTCTAAAGAAGAACAAAATGAAGCTTTTCAGTCATTGAGTGATTACCGTTCTGGAACTGATTTTATTCACTGTTCTACAATATGCAGACTAAATATGTGTTTATTACACTGCAGATTCGTGTCTCCAAACCAGAAACGGTATTACTCACTATCGTAGCACCTGTCGATGAACGACTGTATACTAACGGGCTATCTCGGCTGAGAAATCGATGATCGTCCCTTTTTACAAATCGCCATTTATAGAAAGTATGTATTCCAGGTAAAATCTCACGCTGGATTCCTGGGAACTATATTTAACTCTCAGCTAAGCTAGACACCTCACATTCGATCTACTGTTACTGAATGCCAATAAGGCTACGACAGTGGACTCACATCCGGGTGGACGACGGTTCAACTTCGCATCCGACCATCGTGATTTAGATTTTCTGTGATTCCCTTAAAACGCTTCAGGCAAATGCTGGGATGGTTCCTGTGAAAGAGCACGGCCGATTTGTTTTCCCATCCTGAAAACGATTCAAGATTGTGTTCTGTCTCTAATGACTTCGTTGTCTTCCTTTCTAAGTGCGAAGAAGGTTTAAATGCACTCATTACGAAATTGATTCGCATATTGCGAATACGTATTGACATCAGCTGAATATTTTATTAATGACACTAGAGAAATTATGCCAGACCAGGACTCGCATTTGGATTTCCAGCTTAGCGATAAGCAGGATATAAGGATTCGAGTCCCGGCCCGGCACAAATTTTCAAGCGTCATTAATAAAATAAGCAGCTTACGTCAATACGTATTCGCAGTTCGCGAATCCATTTCGTAATATTTATAACAACTGTGAATCGTAAACACGGTGTTTATTTTTTGAGATATGCATACATGTCCAGAGGACGTTGTAATGTAATATACGGACACTGTACAGACATAAACATCGTGTAAATCGTTGTTAAGCGTAAGTCACTCGTAATTCACTCACTCACCCGTGTAAGGTCGGGAGCGCAGCGGGGTATTCTACTCACCACGTAAAACTAAAACTAAACTCCGTCCGAACATGCTAGAAAGGCCCAACGGTACTGACCGGCCGCCCTGACATCCTCAGGCTACAGGCGTCACTGGATGCGGATATGGTGGAGGGGCATGTGGTCAACACACCGCTCTCCAGACCGTATGTCAGTTTACGAGACCGGAGTCGCTAACCTAAGGACATCACACACAGCCATGCCCGAGGCAGGGTTCGAACCTGCGACCGTAGCAGCAGCGCGGTTCCGGACTGAAGCGCCTAGAACCGCTCAGCCACAACGGCCGGCTAAAAGCTAATTACTAGAATACACAGTTAGTTATCGGTTTTTGGTTCAGGAAGGAATTCCTGATGCCCAGCCCGACAACGCTTAACTTCGGTGATCTGACGGGAATCGGTGTTACCACTGCGACAACGCCGTTGGCACTAACCATGTACTGGGGCTTTATTCGATCTCGTCTATATTATGGCTGTCTGCTGTACGAAAATGCGCCTAAAGTTTGTCTCTCCAGATTAGATTGTCGTCAATACAGTGCCATTCGTACCTGTCTTGGAGCCATGCTTTCGACGCCCTAGTAGTGGAGGTAGGGGAAATGCCGTTGAGCATTAGACGTGAAATATTGTTAGATGAATTTTACGTTCAGGGGATTGTCTTCATGGATAGTTCTGTCTGTAAAAGGGGGAGACTGTATTTTCTGATTATGGACTGCCTCCTACGCAAGAAATAAAATTCCTGCCATCTGTACCATCTTTGACACGTGGTCTCCTATCACACATTCTATACGATGTTCTTCCCATTTGCTTTTATTTGAATATGATATTGACAGCTGCAAGATTCCACTCTATTATTTTAACACTATCAGCTCGGAAGATGTTTGCCGGCCGCGGTGGTCTCGCGGTTCTAGGCGCGCAGTCCGGAACCGTGCGACTGCTACGGTCGCAGGTTCGAATCCTGCCTCGGGCATGGATGTGTGTGATGTCCTTAGGTTAGTTAGGTTTAAGTAGTTCTAAGTTCTAGGGGACTGATGACGACAGCAGTTGAGTCCCATAGTGCTCAGAGCCATTTGAACCAATTTTCGGAAGATGTTTATGTAAATTGCAGCTATAATCGTCTCGTTGCAGCTCAGTGGCCTGGTTATATCTGCATATATCTCCAGTGGATCCAAATTCTGCAAGAGGAGAATAGTGGATTTGCTTTTCTGTGCCCTCAGATCCAAGCCAGGAAAGCAAGCTGACTCAAAGCGCTCTGTCCTTACTACGGAAATAGTGGCGCTTTCGGAAGCTCCCTACTTAAAGACGCTAATTGATGCTGACTCCTATTGTGCCCTTTAAAATATTCAACACCGAAGATGGAATAAAACTGTTAACTGTAATATATTTATGTAGTATTGGCATATGTTTGCAGTTAACGGATGGTGCAGATAGTCAAGTTGCTGTGGGTGCATTCTCAGGCTGACATCCACTAAAATGAGGAAATGGACGTATTGGCGAATTAGCCGCATCTAGAGGCACTGCCTTTGATTTGGAATTACCATATGCAAACTACTTGCGTGAAGTCAAGAGCCAAGGAAAATATCAGTGCCAAGAGATATGCAGCGTATCCCAACAAACGAAAGCTGGTTATTGTGTGGTGTTACAACATCTAATTCCTACAAGGCCGTGGTTTACTAAGACACATCTGGACCGATCTACGATTCCCACCATCATTCGGCTCCCTGCAGAGGGCTTGTCAACCACTGAAGTTCTTCGACTTGTGCACCGGAGCCAAAGTGACGTGGTGCGGACATTGAATCGGTTCCAGGTGACAAGTAGTTTTGAGGACTTTCACTGCACAGGCTGCCCACGTTAGACAGTTGCATAGAGTGATGGAAATCTGCGACTTGAGTTACAGGAACCGTAGGATGAGTGCTCCAGAACTGAATTCAGCTTTCGAAGAGGCTACAGGACGTCGTGTATCGTATCAAACCGTTAGGAGACGATTGCATGATGCGAATCCGTACGCCTGATAACTATGGCGAGCATGACATCGTACACAACACCACCATGGACTCCGTTATAAATGGCAAGATATCATGCAGAATGGACGCCCCAGGATTGACGTCGGATGTTATTCACGGACGAAACTCGGATCTGTTTGTAGGCTGATAATCGTAGACAACGTGTTTGGAGATAATTCTGTAATATCGAAAGCCTCGCAGCTCTGTGTACCACACGTGAAACAAGGTGGTGGTGGAGTGATGTACTGCAGTGGCATGACATGTAACCCTTGTGCACCTCTCGTTGTTGTTGAGGGCAATCTCACTGCCCTATGGTACAAGATAAGATTCTGCAGCCAATAGTGGGATCGTATCGCCAAACTTTGGTGATCTGGACGCATCGTAAATTAATACATATACATGTCTCAGAGTCAATTTTTTTTCATGTGCCATTCATTTCGAAGGAAAGGGGTAATGTAAAACTTTTGTTGATTTGTGTATATCTGTAAATAAGCATTCGTGTATTTTCTTCATACAATTCAGTTTACACCGTAACCAAGTGTTTTAGATGGCTAAATAGAATACACACTCTGGAGATCAAATAAGAAAAAATCCGTTGTTTGCACTAAAAGCTAACCAAAGATCAAAAGGTAGGCTACTAGTTCTGGCAAGGAACATTACAGGAAACATGAGGCTGTATGATTAAAAACCAAAAAAGATAATCTTGATCCGGATACGGAGAAATAAAACTTAGGGAAGAATTTGGAAAGTAATAGCGGCAGCAAAAAATTAGATATATTTAGTAGAAAATGGGAAGAAAGCAAACAGCGAAAAAAACAGAGGAAAATGAGATATTGTAGGTATAAAATGCACAGTTACGGTAGACAGTAAGTAGTCAAGCGCAGCTATTTTTACGAGTTGTGTTAACTGACCATGACGAAGGGTTTGTTAACAAACTTAGATCGTTCATCTTTTCACAGGCGCTCTAGGTAATCTGTGGGAGTATGAAGGAAGATCGGTTAACGTCCTATATACGACGAAGTTATTAGAGACGAAGCACAAACACGGCAAGGAGAAAAATCGGGAAAGAAATCGGTCGTGTCTTCAATATAACCATCCCAGCATTTGTCTTAATCAATTTTGGGAAACGACGGTACTCCCAAATACGAGTCCAGTGCCATAGGCCACTACGAGATCTCTTTCGGCTGCACGTATGACGACGGGAGAGGCAGAGAGAGAGAGAGATGTTCCTAGAAAAGCCAGCTGCTGTGCGGACGGGAAACAAAAGCGTCTTGTCCGTACCTCTCGTGGTTCAAGGTTACAGGCGCTGGGGATTTCCAGGCACCTCCTCGGCGTATTTATGTTCCAGTCATGAGAGTTCGTTGTATTCGTTTCACGCTCAGTTAGCGAATATCAATCTAAGCTGCAAGTGAAATAGAGGGAACATTTCTCAGTTCATTTTATGCTGAAATGTTTAATATTAGTATAATTTACTTTCGTTATTTAGCTGTGCCAGTCATTCGGACATAGCCTGACGTAATGTACTGCCCTGTAGTTTAATTTCCCGTTACTTCTTACATCACATGGGAGGGCGCAGCTCTGTACCAAAAAGAAAGAAAAATACCTGTTTGAGTTGAATGTGACGAATGGTGCTGCATGTACTACTGTAACTATTCTGTCTAGTTTTCTAATACTTTTATATAATTAAGTAGTAGCGAAATAAAGTTTTTCAATAAATTAGCGACCCGGAAATGCTTCACAGTTGCTAAATTCTGTATACAACATAAATGTTCAGTAGAGAAACGTATAAAAATTTGAAGTAAAGCCGCAGATATGTTCGAAATTTTTGATAACAACTTTTACCATTATATATTACATATATATTTATATATGTAATATATTTCAAACATATGTAGCCTATGTCTGCCCAAATGTTCATTAGAATATCGTGTAAAAATTGGAAGTACATCGGTCAAGAACTTTTCGAGATTTGTGGTAACTATGTTTCCCTTTATACATTACATGTATATGTACGTATTATACATATCACAAAAATAAGTGCCTATGTTCGTCCGACCGTTCATTGGAGTATCGGGTAAAACTTGTAGTTAATCGGTCAAGAAATTTTCCAGATTTTTCGGTAACTACGTTTCCCCTTTATATAACTGTCAAACTTTTTTTGCTATGAAAACATGTGACAACAGAATTGTCAGACTGAACACAATTTCTTTAACTTTCTTTTTCATAAAAATAATACCATTACCATCCACAATTACGAACGTGCACACACAAACAAAAATCAGTCAATTCAGTCGAGCCGTCCTCAAGTGATGGTGTTCTACAATTGATTTTAATTTCCGACTTTTCTGGCGGTTTCACCAAAAATTCTCTTTCATACAAACCTTGTCCTGACAATAACGAAGACAACAAAGAAAAATTCTCAGGTGATTATGTTTCATGCATGCGGAAAGTGATTTTTATTTATGTATGGGGTTCTGTACTTTTCATTCCTGTTTAGGTTCTACGTTGTTAAAAGTTGTATTGAGTGTTTTTTTTTCTGCCTTAAAGCCTGTTCACAAAGAATTTGTACTTACATGGGTAGACTGTGGCAAAATCCCGGAGATCTGCCCCACATGGCCCAGCACTGCCCCCCCCCCCAATCCTCATTGCAAATTGATATCCTATTTACCTTTTAATTCCCACATGCCATCTACAGTAACCTCCCCCACCCTCCCCCCTGCCTAGCCTTTTTCACAGATCTTCTCTAGTAGATTCCTCTTCCAAAATCCCTACATACAGTTACCAGGAGCCACCACCACCAACTCATTTGCCATTTTTATGTCACGAATTCATCGCTTTTCATCGTATTAAATTTTTCCTTGTATCAAACTTATTTTGGTGAACCGAATGCTGAAGACAGGCAACTGTCTATGACAAATATCTCCCCCCCCCTCCCTACACACACACGCAAGCTTATACGGATAACACAGAAATGAATTTAAAATGATAAGTGGATGCCGTATCGTTGCACTACAGTACGAACATCGTCTTTTGAAAATATGTCTTATTCTGTTGTCGAGCGTTAATAAATGAAATTCATCTCTGTTCTGTGATTGCTGCGAATCATTGCTTACTAGTCACTGTCGCCAGCATAGATAAATGTTGGTGAAAAGATGACGGCCTTTCTCGTGATAGCTGACACGAATCTTGGTTGGTCTAAAAAGTTTTCATCATCGGAGAGAGGCGCGCCGCGTTAGAGACGGTCGTTCTCCACAGCTGGTCGGTTGATTGTCCTGGATGAACTTTTTAAAGTTTACATGCATTCACCAATGGAGACAGGGCATAGGGCGTTATTTGCTGTTATTAGTTCGTCATTTGGGGACTTCGACGCTGTTATCCGCCAGTGGCAGAAAGAGAGCCAACACGGGTTTCCATTCTCCCTGATTATGTCGTCCATCCTCCAACATAGTACATCATAAGCGTTCACTTTATGTATCCATGTTACAAAAGTGAGGTATTTGAAATGTTGTTCACAAAATTCGAAATACGGGAACAACAAAGAATGTTTTACAGAATATTACATGAGCGAAGCTTAAGCATTATTACATACTAGCAAACTCTTAAGCATTTGAATTCATTTCATCTTGTCTTTCACCTGGAAAAAATTTTCTGAGCATGACCATGACCTCCTAAAATTGAAGTGTTTGTGATATGGTTAGTACCGAATGAACATCCTTTCAAGGTCTTCTGCAGTACGCCCTGTTTATGTGGAAGCCCGCAACCTTTCAGTGTCTTTCTTGAGTTTTATTTAGTCTGCGATTTTATTGTCTTCTTCTGTGCTTCCATTAACTCCTTCATTTATAATGTACTGATTATGGTTTCAATAGATGTGGTCATTTTGTATAGGCACTACAATGGATTTTGTATTCAAGCGCCTGGATATGGTCATTCTGGGATTGCCCACATTCTCTTAAAAGAATCGTGCGGTCTTCCGAAGTCGTTCCCTTGAGCTCTAGGGAAGTCTCTTGGCAGATAATGATCCAGTCGCAGCTCACGATTCTGTACTAGCTGCATGAACTGGATGTCTGAAGTCGCTTCATTCACTGATACCAAGACGACGCGCTCCAGGACTAGCTCGAGCAACGACTTTTATCTTGTCGTACCGAATCTGTATGTAACTTTGAGGAGACTATATTGCAAATACCAAGTCTCTCTCCTGTGGGTCGGCAGGCGCATTTTCTCTGGTGTTTAGGCATATTTTTGCAATTTCGTTTTTGCAGCATGTAGCGGGAGTTAGCCCAAACATATGCAGCTCATCACGTCTTTCATGTGACTCCCAGCGTCGAAAGAAGGTGTCTCTTTGTTTCCCGTTACAAACAGTTTTTTAAGCGGAATTTTACGTGCCCGTTCGACAAGACGGTTCCATATTAGTCTTGATGCAATATTTCTTTTACCGATATGCATTAACAGGGACAGTGAAACACGTAGAATAGTCAGTACCCCAGCAGCGACTGAGCATAGCTGCTGTAGTCTGCAGCTCATGGGCTAGTGGCCAGCATTGCTGCCTTTGAATCATGGGGTCCCGGGTTCGATTCCCGGCCTGGTCTGCTATTTTCTCCGCCCGGGGATTGGGTGTTCGTGTTGTCCTCGTCATTTCATCATCATTCAGGAAAGTGGAAAGATTGGGAGTTTGTAAGGGCTTTGATAACCACGCAGTTGAGCGTCCCACAAACCAAATACTTTATCATCACAGCTGCGGCATGGCGCTAGCAGCCAGCTCGGGCCGGGGCAGTCCTGTCGCTGCTGGAGTTCTGGTTGTTCTTCTTGTTGTACTATCCCTGTTCATACATATCGATGAAACGAATATCTCCGTAGGCTAATGTGGAGCCGCTCTATCGAATGGGCACGTAAAATTCCACTGTACTAATTATTTTATTTGTAACGGGAAACGAACTGACGCTTTCCATCGACGGAAGACATGATGAGCAATATTTATTTCAGCTGACTCCACCTACACTTTGCAAAAACGAAAAATTGCAAATACCTGCCGAAATACCAGAGAAAATGCGACCGACTGCACTTAGAATAGACGCTGTATTAGTGGTGCAAGCACAGACTTTCTTGATGTAAGCAGCCAATGTTACAGGTAGCTAGGCACAGTGGGAAAGCATGGAGCGATTGATTGAGTCTGAATTACATTTGCATTATTTAAAATATTTATAAGAGACCACATTTACATAAAACTTCGGTCTGTGATGACTGCACAAAAATTTCTCTTTAGACAGGTCCACTATTACTGTAACAGTATTAAACATTGAAACAACAATTACTGTCAGAAGCAAATATTGTAACACAATACTTTAGTTCTGAAACCATCTTTAGTAAGGAACCAACAACCTCTTAAGTCAGTAAACTTCACAATCTAACAAAGCAACTAAAACTTTATCCTACAATAAATTTCAACGGTATTCACGTAAATTATAAAGAACTGTCTCTCTCTCACACTGACTCAGGAGGCCCACATAAACATAGCAACTGATACAAATCAGTAACCAATTAACAGTTTTACGAAAAAGATCAATAGCGCTCAGTGTTAATGCTCGCTCAGTAGCACATAATCTGAGATGGAACAAAGCTTCCGTTTTTTATACATAAACGGCTGGTCGTGTCCCTGTCACTGCTTCATCAATAAGGGGTCCATTAAAATCCAGCATTACTCTATGTCAGTCCATAGAAATACAATATCGGCTCTTACACCTGGAACAGCTCAGTATTAGTCATTTGCATAAACGATCTCCTTGAACCCACTAGCACAGTTATTGTTTCAAATTTAATCATTCTACCACTGCCTCGGCCAAATGCTAGCACATTAATTACTGTTTCAGAAAGTCGATCTGAGCTAGTTGATAATATAGTACCATCCTCATTACACAATAGCATTTAGTAAGTATGTTCTGAGCAGCTGTCTAATTTCTAAAACAGAGCTGCACAATTACAGAACGCCAATTTTAATCACAAAGATCAGTAACAAGAAATGGATGCACCATCCTATGCTGTAGTGCTAAAAACTGACGACAGTAATATTGCAGAGTCTGTATGTAGGAAATACTCCATCAACGCAACAGCTGCATTACAATTCACGAATCTGTCCTCCAGAGACACGTAATATGCAGGCCGCCTAGTACAGGCCACTGTCTCCTGTACACAGAGTGCGAGCCGCTAACCATTTTGCCCGGCGTAGCCTCCAGTGAACAAACAGCGGCCCCTCAAACCTACACTTACAACAAGTGTGCCGTTCCCCAGTGTCTACCAGCGAAACTTGTACATACTCTGCCGCCACCGTCCTTCCTCCCCCGAAGCTCACTCATCTGCCAAGATAAACCAATTTTCAGCAGAGAGGCTCCGCTACACCGAGCCAAGGAAGTCTCGCCTTCCTAGTTCGGCTGTTGCCATCCTAGATCAAAATATCGTACATGGCATACTAGTAGTAATTATGTTGGTAGATCGGCTACTCTTCTCTCTCCCCCTCTCCCTCCCCGTCTTGCGCGCGCGCGTTTGCGGTGCTGATGCCCACTCCAGTGGGCGTACATAAAGTAAAATGAAGCCATCATTGCAAAACAAGGCAGGACAAGCCGCTGGCTTACGTCCCGCGTTACTCGATACAGCCGGAAACTGTCAGCCGTCTGCCGCGCCGTTATTAATGAGCCGTGCTGTTTGTTCGCCTCGTCGTAGCCGAAAGCACTGAGCTGTAGTTTTTATTTCTTGCCACCCGTCACGTCATTATCATTCCGCGCGCCTCAATGCGTACTAACCGACCCTAATGTTCCTTATACTGCTTGACGTTGTAAACTGTTACATAAATGTTTTCAACCTTCTCTTGACGGACTGATAGACAGCTAAAGAAAAAGGATAATGGTCGCTTAGGGTACAACCACCGTGTCGTTAGGGCGGATTGATCGCACGAATACGGATACTTGTTAGTAGTATCGAATCGGGAGCAATACTGCAACACGAATGGGCAACACTACTGCGCATATGCAAAGCATGAATTCAGACTTCCGGTATGTTATTGTGGATTGGTTAGACACTCCTCAAGGGAATAAAGCTCTCCAGTTCTCAACAATGACGAGAGTAGCCGACGCAGCTAAAGTACGTCTTCGTACCTAATACCAGACACGTTTAATAGGATTCGAGTCGGAGAGCATCCTGACTGAGGCAGTTCACTTTGTTGCTACTGGATAAGATTGACAGAGCAGATCGAAGAAGTTGAAAGAACGGCAGATAGTTTTGTGTTAACGGGAAACAGGGGATAGATTGTCACGGACATGGTGCGCGAGATGTGTTGTGAATCATTACAACAAAGGCATTTTTCGTTGCGCGAGATTTTTTGACGAAATTTCACTCACCATCTTTTTCCTCCGAATGCGAAAATAACTTGTTGACGCTCACCTACGTAGGCAGAAATGATCATCGTAATAAAGTAAGGGAGATCAGAATTCACACGGAAGGAGTGAAGTGCTAGCTCTCCCCGCGCCCTGTTCCTGTTTGGTACGGTTGAGGAATAGTCTGAAGGTGGTTCGATGAATCCTGTGCCAGGCACTTCCGTGTGCAATCCAGAGTAGTCATATAGACGTAGACGTAGCACCTCGCCCGCTACGTGGATTCTGCTCTAAAGAGCATTATGTTCTGTGCATCATCATGCAGCAAAATACAAGGTTGCTGTATCTCGTCGCTATCTATATTACTTAAAGGCTAAACCGTTCATGGTACACGGTTTCAGTGGCTGGTTGCCTATCTGACGACTTCCAAGAGCAACAAAAATTTGGTTTTCAGTATGTCACATGAAAATTGTTCGAATGTAAAAATTTAAAATGCTTTCTCAAGATCTACACATTAATAGGTGTAATGTTAGGTTGAGAAAATAGACTTCACGGCGCGCAAATATACATACTATATTCATCCAGTATTTGAGTCAGCGTACTTAGTGATTTACCACAAGCTTTACACATAATTTCAAATCTTTTCTAAGCGTTTTCTCGCTTGCATGCTTAAAGTCATGTTTAACAGCTTAACTGATTCGTAGACCAATCAGAAGGTTGAAGCTGTTTTACACGTGGTAGTTCGATTCCGTAAAGATTCGGTGGTTACTCGTACCTTATAAACTTCAAATGAATATTTCGAATGACATGCAGTGTCGTTCATCTCTCAGTGCTGGTTCCTGTCTAGACATTCATGCAACACTATAAATGCAGACATGCTGCCGTAGGTCGATGGAGCGGACAGCGTGTACCTTATTTGTTATCTACATTTGCGGTATAATTTATTTGGCAGTTAAGCCTATTAAAAAAGTGTATGATCGGTAGCGATGGACTGACTTTAGAGGCGATGCGTAATGGCTTCTCACTTTATGTCGTGGCCTTCGTACTAGTAACTTCAGTATTTCGGTGTATTGTAATACAGGTCATTCTGTTTTAAAACTGTTCACATATTTTCCGCATACAGTTAACGTTTGTAATGTAAAAAAAATGAATAAAGCTCGCAGATCAGTATAAATATTCAAAATGTGTTGATGTAGTCAACATACCTGAAACTGGTGCTAGTGACACAGGAAAGAGTGATTAGGCCTATACGCACGTGCAAGCAAACAAAAAATTAGTTACGTAACTACATTTTTTCGACGTAATAATTAAAACTTTGCAACTATCTCTCGTGTGTTGTGCAGTGCTTATAAACTGCCAATCGTATTGCCCATTTTACAGTGTGTGTAGTAGATGGTTACGCTGTCTGTTCATTTCTTTCATTCGTTTCTGAGTCGCGTAAAACGAGCGATTTGGGTAAGCTGTTAAAAAAGTGTGGAATCAAAATCGAGAGAAGTAGGGTTGAAGTAGCGAACGAGACGTTAAAATTGTAACCTTCCCTTTTTCTCTTCGTCTAAAACGAGGAGTAGTGTGTGACGAGTTAGACTTCTGCTGAAAAGCAGGCCAGCGTTATTAGCTGGTCTGAATAAAGAGCTGACAGCACGATGATTCGCCCAGCAAGCTGACGCCAGAGCGACAGTGTTTCCGCAAGCCAGCTAAGTTCCCAACGAGAGTGAGCGTCCAGCGAAAGCGCTTGGCTGGCACGCTGGCTGGGTGTCTGGTGCGGACGGCAGGCACAGGCGCAGGCAGTAAGTAGGTCACGACGCGGCGCTGTCGCCAGGCGCAGCGGCGTCCGGCCTCTGGCAGTGGGAGGGGGCGCCGCAGGGGGAGGGGCGGCTGCCGGCCCGCTGGAGGGGGCAGGCGCTGACGCCGAGCTGCTGCAGGCGCTCGCCGCCGCCGCCGCTGGCCGCCGGAATCGGGGTCACGCGGCCAATAGTGCCAATGTCATACCGCCTCCTGGCGCTCACGCTGACCTGGATTTCTGCCTCGTTTCGCGCGTCATCGGATACCCGTGCCTGTCATACTACCAGTGAAAGTTAATGCTCGGGACGCCGAGCGACCTTCCTCCTCCGCAGTTTCCTCCAGAGCCACGCCTCTCGTGGCGACAACAGTACGCCGGTCACGTTGCTGCTTCTCTGTTCGTTCGCCGTATATAGCACAAACAAGACAGCTCCTCTGTACGAAGTAACTCCACATTCCTAATTGTTACCTCTCTTCGAAATCGAAATCAACTGTGACGCACTGCACATATTTAGAACAACATCCGCTTATGAATTTCCAGTGTACTTTATGATGACTTGCTTTACAACGCGCTGTCGAGGCCCGTGTGTCCAAACTATCTTGAAATTGTGCTCCAGTAAACGGTGTTTCTGTTGAACAGAAGCGTGCTGATACATTATTTGCCAGTTCCAATCAATTGACTAAAGTACAAGGAAAAATAACTGTGACTGTGCAAAGGGAAATAAAGGCACAGTACCTTCAATGTGTCAGCGTCACGTTGAAAAAGCCTTGTATTTTTACATTCTTCACATTGCATTTCTCAGTTTGGTACAAATATACAAGAAGCACTACTAACTCAATACGCACACTAATCATCAGCGTCTGTGCTCCCCAAGCCGCTGGATTATGTAATGGGTGGTCCATTGATTGTGACCGGGTCAAATATCTCACGACATAAGCGTCAAACGAAAAAACTACAAAGAACGATACTTTTCTAGCTTGAAGGGGGAAACCAGATGGCGCTATGGTTGGCCCGCTAGATGGCGCTGCCATAGGTAAAATGGATATCAAATGCGTTTTTTTTTAAATAGGAACCCCCATTTTTATTACATATTCATGTAGTACGTAAAGAAATATGAATGTTTTAGTTGGACCACTTTTTTCGCTTTATGATAGATGGCGCTGTAATAGTCACAAACATATGGCTCACAATTTTAGACGAACAGTTGGTAACAGGTAGGTTTTTTAAATTAAAATACAGAACGTAGGTACGTTTGAACATTTTATTTCGGTTGTTCCAATGTGATACTTGAACCTTTGTGAACTTATCATTTCTGAGAACGCATGCTGTTACAGCGTGATTACCTGTAAATACCACATTAATGCAATAAATGCTCAAAATGATGTCCGTCAACCTCAATGCATTTGGCAATACGTGTAACGACATTCCTCTCAACAGCGAGTAGTTCGCCTTCCGTAATGTTCGCACATGCATTGACGATGCGCTGACGCATGTTGTCAGGCGTTGTCGGTGGATCACGATAGCAAATATCCTTCAACTTTCCCCACAGAAAGAAATCCGGGTACGTCAGATCCGGTGAACATGTGGGCCATGGTATGGTGCTTCGACGACCAATCCACCTGTCATGAAATACGCTATTCAATACCGCTTCAACCTCACGCGAGCTATATGCCGGACATCCATCATGTTGGAAGCACATCGCCATTCTGTCATGCAGTGAAACATCTTGTAGTAACATCGGTAGAACTTTACGTAGGAAATCAGCATACATTGCATCATTTAGATTGCCATCAATAAAATGGGGGCCAATTATCCTTCCTCCCATAATGCCGCACCATACGTTAACCCGCCAAGGTCGCTGATGTTCCACTTGTCGCAGCCATCGTGGATTTTCCGTTGCCCAATAGTGCATATTATGCAGGTTTACGTTACCACTGTTGGTGAATGACGCTTCGTCGCTAAATAGAAAGCGTGCAAAAAATCTGTCATCGTCCCATAATTTCTCTTGTGCCCAGTGTCAGAACTGTGCACGACGTTCAACGTCGTCGCCATGCAATTCCTGGTGCATAGAAATATGGTACGGGTGCAATCGATGTTGATGTAGCATTCTCAATACCGACGTTTTTGAGATTCCCGATTCTCGAGCAATTTGTGTGCTACTGGTGTTCGGATTAGCCGCGACAGCAGCTAAAACATCTACTTGGGCATCATCATTTGTTGCAGGTCGTGGTTGACGTTTCACATGTGGCTGAACACTTCCTGTTTCCTTAAATAACGCAACTATCCGGCGAACGGTCCGGACACTTGGATGATGTCGTCCAGGATACCGAGCAGCATACATAGCACACGCCCGTTCGGCATTTTGATCACAATATCCATACATCAACACGATATCGACCTTTCCCGCAATTAGTAAACGGTCCATTTTAACACGGGTAATGTATCACGAAGCAAATACCGTCCGCACTGGCGGAATGTTACATGATACCACGTACTTATACGTTTGTGACTATTACAGCGCCATCTATCACAAAGCGAAAAAAGTGGTCCAACTAAAACATTCATATTTCTTTACTTACTACATGAATATGTAATAAAAATTTGGGTTCCTATTTTTAAAAAAACGCAGTTGATATCCGTTTGACCTATGGCAGCGCCATCTAGCGGACCAACCATAGCGCCATCTGGTTTCCCCCTTCAAGCTAGACAGGTTTCGTTCTTCGTAGTGTTTTCGTTTGACGCTTATTTCGTGAGATATTTGGCCCGGTCACTATCAATGGACCACCCATTATATAATCCAGCGGCTTGGGAAGCACAGACGCTGATGATTAGTGTGCGTATTGAGTTAGTAGTGCTTCAAACCCTCGCCATTCCTCTGCTATTAAATAAGGAACGAATATTAGGTTTTGGTTCCTTCGACGATGTGGTCGTTGGGGACGAAACACGAGCTCTGGCTGGAGAAGGATAGGGATGGAAATCGACAGTGCCCTGTCAGAGAGACCACCGAGCATACTTCTTAAGGGAGTTAGAAAAATCACAGATAATCAAAATCTGTATTACAATATCAATCCATGTCGTACATTTGTACCACCTCGTTCAGTTTCGTTTGATATAAATTTCTTGCTGTAACAGAAACATATTATTGCATTGCATTCGTGCGCTAATTGTACACTCATGCTCATGAATTAAGGATAATGCTGATACATGGTGAGACAACGTTCTGGTGGGCGGTTTTGCGGGTTAAAATCACCTCGGGGTATGACCATGCGGTGCATTTGACCTGCGGTCGTCGCACGGTGGCGCTGGCAGCAGTCCACATACGCAGAGATATGTTGGTGCATGTCAGAGTACGATGCAGCGAGTAAGTGGGCAGACGTTTTCAGACGTGCCAATGGCTCAAAGATGACGTTATGAGGGGTAGAATACTAAGGCGGCTGGAGGCTGGTTAAACACAGCAGGTCGTAGCACGGGCCCTCCGTGTGCCACAAAGTGGGATCTCAAGATTATGGCAACGATTCCAGTAGACAGGAAACGTGTCCAGGTGCTACAGTACGGGACGTCCACGGTGTACAACACCACAAGAAGACCGATATCTCACTATCAGTGCCTGTAGACGGCTACGGAGTACTGCAGGTAGCCTTGCTCGAGACCTTACCGCAGCCACTGGAACAGTTGTCACCAGACACACAGTCTACAGACGACTGAAAAACCATGGTTTATTCGCCCGGAGACCTGCAAGGTGCGTTCCACTGACCCTTGGTAACAGGAGAGCCCGCAAAGCCTGGTGTCAAGAACACAGTACATGGTCATTGGAACGTTGGTCCCAGGTTATGTTCACGAGTCCAGGTATGGTCTGAACAATGATTCTCGCTGGGTTTTCATCTGGCGTGAACCAGAAAGCAAATACCAACCCCTTAATGTCCTTGAAAGGGACCTGTATGGAGGTCGTGGTTTGATGGTATGGGGTGGGATTATGATTGGTGCACGTACACCCCTGCATGTCTTTGACAGAGGAACTGTAACATGTCAGGTGTATCGGGACGTCATTTTGCAGCAAATGGTTCAAATGGCTCTGAGCACTATGGGACTCAACTGCTGAGGTTATTAGTCCCCTAGAACTTAGAACTAGTTAAACCTAACTAACCTAAGGACATCACAAACATCCATGCCCGAGGCAGGATTCGAACCTGCGACCGTAGCGGTCTTGCGGTTCCAGACTGCAGCGCCTTTAACCGCACGGCCACTTCGGCCGGCCATTTTGCAGCAGTATGTCCGCCTTTTGAGAGGTGTAGGGGGTCCCACCTTCCTCCTAATGGATGATAATGCACGTCCCCACCGAGCTGCCATCGAGGAGGAGTACCTTGAAACAGAAGATATCAGGCGAATGGAGTGGCCTGCCTGTTCTCCAGACCTAAACCCCATCGAGCACGTCTAGGATGTTCTCAGTCGACGTATCTCTGCACGTCTTCAAACCCCTAGGACACTTTAGGAGCCCCGACAGGCACTGGTACAAGAATGGGAGGCTATACCCCAGCAGCTACTCGACCACCTGATCCAGAGTATGCCAACCCGTCGTGCGGCCTGTGTACGTGTGCATGGTGATCATATCCCATATTGATGTTGGGGTACATGCCCAGGAAACAGTGGCGTCTTGTAACACATGTCTTTCGGGACGGTTTTCTCAACTTATCACCAGTACCGTGGACTTACAGATCTGTGTCGTGTGTGTTCCTTATGTGCCTATGCTATTAAGGCCAGTTTTGTGTAGTGCCACGTTGCGTGGCACCACAATTTGCAATTATCCTTCATTTATGAGCATGAGTGTAGTTTGTGATAGTGCTTTATCACTTGTTTTGAAGTGTTATTCTGGAGGACCACAATGATGATGTCTTCTAAAACCGCAAAAATTACTCAAAGTGTCCTCCATTCTCTTAGCTATAGAAATAACTTTTTGGACAGCACCATCGTGACTTACTTGTTATTTGCCCTCTCATTTGGTCATAGTAGTAAGAAGGCTACGTGGCGTGCATCAACACTATGAGTCATGGAAACTACACAGTTTTTTAACTTTTTTAGCATTTTTGTACGAAAATACACGATGTTCCATCTGCTTCTCTCTCAGAACCATTCAAATTTGTATAAAACCACGAAGGTACTACAGGAAAACATACATGTGGGAAAATAAATGTTTATAAAATTATCATGACGAGAGAGCAAATAAATTTTACTCAGACTGTCCTATTGGAGAGTTATGCCTTTACACTCTACTGACATGAGAAGCAGTTGACTAAGACAGTTACATGGAGATCTACAGCTCCACCTGAAATTCGTGAAGGTATTCAGTACTTTTCCTTGATTATAATTACGAAGAAATTACTTTTACACTATCAGGCCATTGTTATTACCACACTCCGTTCCACAGGTGATGTCTGTGCCACATGATAATATGCAAATTTTAAACCATTTTGCAGAATCTTTCAGAAGAAGGCTTCCGCTTCCTGCCCCGCATATTCTATTCAGGGACGACTACAACATTATTAAATTTTCAGTAAAGATTACATGTTTCTGTTAGCGGGGTACCAATTAACTCTATTCTGCAATTTAAGATGGTTGGTTGATTCGCGGGAGGGGACAAAACATCGAGGTCATCGATCCTATTGGATTAGGGAAAGATGGGGAAGGAAGTCGGCCGTGCCCCTTCAAAGCAACCATCCCAGAATTTGCTTAAAGCGATTTAGGGAACTCACGGAAAACCTAAATAAGGATGGCCGGCTGCGGGTTTGAACCGTCGTCCTCCCGAATGCGAGTCCAGTGTAGTAACGACTACGCCACCTCGCTCACTGTAATTTAAGAAAAAGATCCGTCGTGTTGTCTCCGTTATATGGGATTTTTCTGCCTTGTGACCGTAAATGTTTCCGCGTAACCTGAAGAAGAGTCACCAGACTATCATCTTTGGACCTGGCAGCAGGCAGAAAACTACTAGTAATGATGATGATGATGATGATGATGATGATGATGATAATGATGAATATCTTCCTCATTCCACGAACGACGCTCCGGGAACCACCACATGCATTTTCTTTATTCAGAAACTAAGCTGCTATCCTGGAACCTCTAAGCTAAATGTAACTGCGTTTCGAAATGACTAACTGCAACGCCAGGTCACATACTGCGCAGTCGTAGCAACCGAAGATGTCTAGACAGGCAGCGGGTACAGGGACAGCGACGCCAGCGCTGCAGTAAAACTGAGCAGTTTTTATGTGAGTGTTATTTTCTTTGGGAATAAGCAGCGTGATAAACTCTTTCGCGTTTGTCCACTAACTGGGGAAGGTAGAATCCTTGCCGGTATCGACGTATGCAGCTTATGTGTGTTTACGAAGCCTTTTGTCGAGAGGCCATGAATTGACGTGCTGTTGTGTGAGCCTCTGGGAACTGCTTAAAGCTCTCTTTTACGTGGGACGGGGAACTCGTAGCTGGCAATGTCGAAAGCAAGGGGCTTCTGTTATCATCGCAACATTGCAGCGCAATCCACCATCAGCGTATGACTGTGAAAATATTTCAACAGAGTTGTCATTTTTCTTTTTTCCGCCTTTCCCTTACTTGCTTTGAATTCGTGAGGTATGTACCATCCATCCAACTAATTGAAGGCAGTTTGTTTATCGCCATACGCGTTTCGCTTATTTTATTTGGGAAGCATCATCAGTGGCCTGTAACACATGTTTCCTTTTATACATACAATAAAGGTATAAAAGGAAACATGTATTACAGTTACAGGCCACTGATGATGCTTCCCAAATAAAAGAAGTGAAACGCATATGACAGTAATCAAATTGCCTTCAATCAGTTGCACAGACGTCCTACGTAACTCCACGAATTTATTCAGAAGTCTACAAAATACCGGTCTGTCAAATATTAGTTGACTGAGTAAGAAAAACCGTACCGATCCAGTATAAGCTTAGTGGAGTACTGTTCAGACATATGGGATACATATTAAGTTGAACTAAAACGTTAAGTAAGCACATACAAGGACAGGCAGCGCTAATGCACATCGACTTACTTGACTATTATGAAATTTTTGAAAACTGGATTTCAGCGTGGTGTTTCGAGGAGCTCTTTGGCCTGGGCATCATGGTCAGCTATTTGTCGTCCTGCATATGACGTCGTCGTACGAACACGCGGCTGCGGTGCAATAGAGGCACTTGACAGGCTAGTTGTTATCCTGCTGTTCAGTTTTAAATTTTCTTGTAAAATGGCCAACTGTGTCCTAGCGAGATGGCTACGGTAAACTAGAACGACGAAAGGCGAGGATTTTATCCACAGTCTGATGCTGAAAGACGTTCAACTACAGGAAGTTTGGGTTACAAAAAGTCACAGACAAGATCACCACAGTGTTTCAATATCCACATATGTTTGTTACACTTCATGTCCAAAGATTATGTTCGTTCGTTGCAAGCAGGATTGCCTTATTGACTGCGGAAAAATTCTGTGGTCGGGCGCTGTGTCGGGTGTAAATATGATAGAACATGACCCAGTGCCACTGATAATGGTAGTGCAGATGACTGAGTTGCCATTATAAACACTATGTCTCAAAGTCGAGCTGGCAGGTTGTAGACAGGTGAGGCACAGAAAAGTTTACTTGAATGGCTGAATGTTTCGTCTGATGTAAAAGGAGAGAGAGTCCTGTCTTCTTCTGATGAATGCGAGGTTGCTATTGAACAATTTCGCGAATTGAATATGCTTGTGAAAGAATTAGAATATAGGAACATTCAAGTGACATCACTGTTTCCAAAACTGAGTTATAATATCTGAAACTAAGTAGAAGTGCAAAAACAAGCTAAAGACGGAATAAAGTGACTTAAATTTCAGGAAAGCTATGTTCAGTAATGCGAAACAACTACGTGGTACCAGGAAGGAAACGAACACAATGTCGAAATGAAGACACGTGTAAAGCATCTACGCTGCATTCTGTACTCTGAAAGTACAGCATGTTTTTAAGGAAACAGGCCAGGTCTCCACTGCGAAGAATATCTACATTGGAAACATGGATATCACACTCTTTCAGAGGCTTTCCTGGTGTGGTTACCTATGGTATACTAATAATGAAAGCCCAGGCAGTAGCATTACCAGAATTTGAAAGTGTAAGTGTGGCATCAGTCGATGAAATGAAAGTAAACAGCAGTGTTACATAGAAAGAAGTTTGACAATGCACTGTCTACACAGGCTCATGATACTCTTTGTCTCCTACCGTTGGTTTAGAGCACCTGGGTTCGATTAAAATACTATCTTGCGGTGGATTTTCAGTTCCGACACGAGTGTTTGGAAATATAGTTATAACATGATAAGTATCAAAAGAAGGTTTTAATGTTCCACTTAAATATATAGCAAGTTAATCTATATTTTCACCCTTGAAAGGAAGGCTGTTTCGTTATATAATCAATAGTGTTACGTATTTTATTGGGTAACAGTCAACGAATCTTGAACAGTTGAAAGGCATTCTTTTAATTTTAGAATAATTCACGATATTTTTCTGTTACGCAGGCTTTGTGTTTTTGTGTCGTACGAATAGTTAAACGTTTAGTGATTGCGAGAACAGAATGTGTGGTCGCTGTTTTCTATAATGATAATCATTTTGGAGGCTCCATTATGAAGCGAAACGAAGCGCTTCTGATTAAATATGTGTAAATTTATAACGTGATACCAACTTCAAATTTTCAAGAGACAGTGACAAACAGCCGATAAAGTAATAGTAAGAGTATCATAGGAAGCGCATCCCACTTCTTGGGATTAACAACTCATATATGTGGATCGTTGTTCAGGATTTTAGTTTATTCAAGTATCTTGAAATTTATCACCTACCTAGGACATTCATGAAGCGCCGAAAGGATAGTCTTTAACTGAGGAACACCCAAAATCTCAGCTACCACAAAAGACACATGAAACGCATCTAATGAATAATCCTTTAAATACCGTGAAGCCGATCGACCTAAACTACTTGGAATAAAAGATCATTCTTACAGCTGCGTGATCAAAATTACTTAGCATTTATATGAACTTCTTGGTGTTGTGCAGTTACAAAAGGTATATATTGGAATAATTTTCTCATCGTCCTAGATTAAGCATATTATTGTTATTAGTATTAGCTGACTCATTTTTACATGATATCGATGTACTGAAATGATATGAATAAGTTATCAGTAAATTTAATATGTTCTCCGAGAACCTGACAAAATATTCGTCAGTCGTTCTGCAGTTACCAGTTTTTTCTCGTATAGTCCTCAGATATCGCTTTGGGATAACACCGTTGTGCGATATTACCAGAGGGATGATGTGCCCAGACTTGTGTTTTCACATGGCTTTTACCTCATCTGACAGATTCCTGCATTTGGCTGTAATCTCTTTGCAGAAGGTTTCCATATTGTGGGTATTGGCTATAGCGACGTCTTTGAGAAAGATGACATGCTGGCTTTATTGATAATTGTTAAGGCTGGCAGTTGCACCGGATTGTCTTAACAGTTAGTATGCTACAGGAAAATAAATTTTGAGATTGCATATGTAGTATGGTGGTAAGTCTTCCATTAACTGGTACTGCTGCCCTAATGTTTGGTGAACTATTTCAGCGGCTTATTGGCGAAAAGTTTTTGGAGACACTAAAGGTTGAGAGAACGATTCGGTTTTGACTTCAGCGAAGGGACTATCGTTGATTTCGCAAGAAGTGTGTTAGTGGAACTACGAGAAATCTAGATCATGAGACTGGATCACTATTAGATGTCCAGGTGAACTCAGCTGACAAGAAACGAATCGCGCAATCCCCGACCCGTCCTCGTGCAGGTAGGACAAATTTTATGTGTACCGTCGCTAACGTTTGACTACTTGTTTTTGGTGATTCCAATTTTTGTTTTCATTTTGGTTCAAATTACGGTGCTCCGTGATCTTGTGAAGTTACGTCGTTATTCCTTAATATATTTCATGCTGGACGGGGCTCACAATGCTACGGCCTGCATTACGAATAAAGGTAAATGCAATTCTTGATTTTTCAATGTTTTTGTGTGAGGCTACTACCTAAGGTCGGTATATCATCCGTGAAAAATCACACATCGCCTCCATATCACATGGCACATTTATTTTTCCACGTGAAAATAGAAACACGACTCGCCTGGCGTATAACACCTTATCAGTCCACTGCGATGCTCTGTTGGTGTCTCCTTTTGCTCTCTCGTCCGACTTTTACGTGAAGAACAAGAGCTGTGCCACTTACTTGACATTTAGGAATCTCGAAGTCAGTCACCGTCTTTTGCCCATCCGTTTCGCCCCATATTACGCATACTGAGGCGGGCCTTGCCCTGTACTACGTTAAGGTGTGTTCTGAGCACTGTTCTAAACTTCTTTCCAAGCCGGATGCCGACTTACTTTTATCCCATGGCCACTCAGGTGATAGCTATGTCTTGTCCAGTGAGCTGTTTAACTCCGTGATTTACCACTGTCTGACCTTACTCGCTGACATAAATCATTGCGTTAAATAAACGTAAGTATTCCACAGAGAACACCTGGTGAAGAAATAACGCGCACTGAGACAGTTTTAGATAGAAAGAGATTTGTAGGAGAGTAGATAGAATCTGAATGCAGTGTAGACTGGAAGCTGCTCGTTGTCAACGAGGGAAAAGTTAATTAAAAGTTTGTAGCAATTAAGACTGACGATAGATTAAAATTTACTGACTGACCGTGACACGAGCCCGTATTTCGTTCTTTCGCGAAATATTTTCAACTATCTGAGCATCACTAAGGAGCCAAATCAAAGCTTCAACACTCGCCACCTTTCATCCTTCCTCCTGCGTACTGAGTTGGTCTTGCACGCAGTTTATCTCTTGTGAATGTTCAGTCTGACGAATACTGAACAGGACGTGCAGAAGTGACGAGCCATTTTCCAGTATCTTTAGGAGCCTTCAAAACATCTTGTTTCTTTCCTCCTGAAGTTGACAGCAATCATATTCATTCGTTATCTTGTGACTGTTCGAGCCTTTTTATAATTTACGCTCAATTGTACTACACAGTTGCGCCTTCGCCGCGTCTGAAGTTCTTTCTACTTGTGTATTCGCAGAAAGTTTCCCGCCGTCCTCCACATCCCTTTCCGTTGTCAACATGTTTGACGTTAGTTTGAATCTTAGAAGTATTTTCTGAATTACGTCACGGAATTATCTTCTGGTAATCCAAAGCTACCAGATGCGTTTCCCCGAGCAGTGCCGGTAGATGACTCTCCCTGTTTCATTAACGTAACAGTAAATTTATGTAAACATCTTAATATAATTGCAATTTATTTTAACGTTAAAACTGCATAGTCGTATATATTACGTAACCAACAGAACAAGGAGTGAAAGGCTTACAATCTCTTTGATGTAGTTTCACACGAAAGTAATTGTGAAACATCGATTGTGTGCGTTCCCAATAAGCGAAGACGATGAAGGCGCACTTACTCGGTTACGTAAAGTACAGAAATCGTTCATCGTGGGTGTATGTAATGAATTAAACATTAGGTATTATGAGACAAAGGTGGAATGTTACAGCGCCCTGCCTTAGATACCGACACGGGTAGACGCGTGGTAAAATCCACGCACAGTTGTTGACCATACGCGCAAATGTGCACACTACGTACACTATCAAAATTTTCCTGGTGTATATTACGTGCTAAAAACCAAGAGTGTATTTCCTCCTTCACCAGAGGGGAAAATACGTAGCTACACAGAGTGAGGGAACACGCACAACATACTTTGCTTCCGTATATGTGTACACAAAAATTACTGTGATAATATCGGATAATCAATAAAAATATTATTATTTTGTAGCATCCAAAATATTCTCGGAAAGTTCCGTAATTTGCTCCCGTTTATTTAGCCTTTTCAAAAATCTTTGCACTAACTTAACGCATCGTCTGAGTCGTCGAAACTATTTATCGAACAATGTTTTTTTTTTCCATCCCAAATGGTTCTTGCCAGTGGGCCATGAGCACGATCACATTAGTTTTCTTTAAATTGGATGTGTTATTCTTTCATAAATCGCTTCATTCCAGGACACAAGACACAGATACTTGTGGTAAGACGAGAACTACAGGAATGGCGCCCAAGATTTTTGGAACAGACTGCACTTAGAAAGTCTGTATAAATATCTGATCTATATACCGGGGTGTTGAGGCGAGAGGACTAACATTGGATTTCAAATTCGTGATTGTAAACGCCTCAAAACCTCGCATTCCACTTCCTATCGTATTTCGATACGTGATTTTAAACGCCTCACTCCCTTGCATTCTACATCCTTGTGACCGATTTTTGAAATTCAGACACTGCACCTTACATTACTTTTGACGCAATGAGGAAAATGGCCACCATTCTCCTGAAAGATGGGGGCGTCATTGGTGTTGAAATTTAACCTCCTAAGCGCTCTGAACCATCAGAATATGGTTGATCAGAGAGTACAGGCATCTCCAAGCACACGAAAGAATGAACTGACGAACTGTAAACTCCCGAGGGAAGTTCTGTGGTAGGAGTAGTCGCTGTCCTTCGGCATTGCCCAAGAACATCAAGATTTTCACCGCCGTGACCGATTCATTAACAGTTTGTTATTCGTAGCCGTATATAATTTCTCTGATAGTAGATTTATCACGTGAGTGCTTGGTGCTATCCTATTCGGCTCCTCTTTTCGTATACTTTTTCCTTCCCGCTTTCATTATGAATATACGTGTTTGCTTGACTATCAACAGAGTGCTTGCCGTCCATCTACACCGAGGAGAAATGTTCTGAGGGTAAATCTTAGCCAACACAGCCTTTAATCACACAAAACAAAAGGTATTCAGAAAATTCCTGTGGCGCTCTACAGTGACATTTGTTTCTCTCCTGCGTACCTGTCAGGCGTATTTTGCGCTGCTGTCTTCTTCTGAAGCTCCGGGAGGAGCCGAGTGAATAGTTGTCGGTCTTGCCTGATTATTAACGAGGATGTATATCGATCACCTCATTTCTCGTGCGTTTTAATATACCAAATGGTGAGTTATCCTACCACTACAGTGAGATCATTAGACCTTTAGGTTGCTAAAGCAGGTATACTCTGAAAGAGACACAACTAGATATTAAATGAACAGATGTCCGTACCTAAGACTTCCAACGGAATTAAGGCAAATTAGCGGGAACGAGAGTTTTCTGAACAGCTCAACTGGCTTAATGGTAATAGATTTTCTGTGGTTCACTGTCGTCAGTAACAGCGACAATATGCTGAAATACTCGTAGATTACTATCATCTCCACAGCGCCGTTAAATCTGGAACTCTTCACTAATGAATTAACATTTGCAGCCAGAACACTACCGCTCGTGCAAAACGAGACCACACTTTTAAACCATAATTAATACACTAGGTCCTCGACTAAATACGTTTTTGTAACTCCTACATCGATTATTACTAGGGTCTTTAGCACAAAAACTGGTTTGATGCTTCTCTCAGCGCTAGTCTATCTGATGATTACTACAACCTACAACTACTTGAACTGCAATCAAGCCTTGGGGAATGTCAACAAGTTTTACTCCTTTCTCCCCCTCCCCCTGCCCCCCTTACATAGGCGCAAATACTTCTCACCCTTATCAAATGGACTGTGCTTCATGCTTAAGAATGTGTCATCTCAACCGATCCCTTCTTTCAGTCAAATTGTTCCATACATTTATTTTTCACTGATTAGATTCAGTACATCCAAATTAGTTATTCGATCTACCTTTGTAGTGTTCAGTATATATTTCAAAAACTTATATTCCTACAACCTACAAGTGCTTATTGTCCACATTTAGATTCTCTACAAGGCTACACTTCAGGCAAATACCTTTAGAAGGGATTACGCAACATTTAAATTTGTATAAGTTAACAAATTCATTTTTTGAGAACTGATTTTGACACAACTTCCTTGGCACGTCGTCTTGCATATGCGTTGTGTGATACTAAATGCCTCAAGTGATGTGAGAAATCGAACTGCGCCCTGGAATATTGTTGGTGTACTGTACCGAAGTCTTTGCGGCTGAGAAAATGCATATATCGGAGACTTGTGCAGGTGAAGTGCAAGGCCAGGACGTAGCGTAAAACCATGCAATTATTCCGAGAAGCGCACTGAAAATGAGACAACTGTAAAATAATTATCGTATGTTTCACAACTTCATGCAAGCCTTTCGATTTGACGCAAAATTTTCGGGTGCCAAATCAGTATGGATCAGTATCAACTGATTTCGCAAGGATGAGCGGACCCTCGTTTCAGACCTTCCTATCCCATAAAGGGCTTACGTGTTCGCTGGGAAACGAAGTCAGAATTTCTGCATCGGTAAACAGTAGTGCTAATCACAGAGTAAGGAAGCTGTTCGAGATTACAGATCCGATCGGGTGAGATATGTAAAGCGATCAGGAGACGAAAAGAAAATACATAAAACAGAAATCTGGGATAAACATATGATCTGGTTTGACGGAACGATGTCTGGCTGAGTTCGTTTTCTTAACATGGTCATGTAGCAGGCTAAGTACTTGGAATGCTGAAGGGCTTTGTCTCTTATTAAAGTAACGTTTTCTGCTGACAGCGTCTATTTTCTTCTACTTCTTGCACGACAAATTTCTAGAAATGATTCCCATTCTCAAATGCGTTTTATGTATAATGGCGTTTATGTGTGATGTTTTCGATGTTTGAGCTGCTACATTATTCTGTTGCCTTCACTATAATATGCGGGTGAATCACCTAAAACATGGACTGCAGATATTGCGGAAATGTAAAGTGCCCTTTATGTGCGGTTTGCACAGAATGGATTGGTGATCAAGGGCTCGTATTGTTAGCCAGTAAACATATTGTAATAATACTTAGGAAGTGTATTTTTTGAGCAAACATACTATCTTTAAATGGATTAATGCCTGTTGACATTAACAAACTAAATGTAGGATAAATTAGAATTTCAGTGATGTTTGTTGCAGAATTCTAGTGCGAATCGTTTACGAGATGTCGTATTTTGAAAAGTTTCCACACCGACACTTGTTGTGCCATTCAACCTGCCTTATTGCTAGGCTCGATGTTGTGTTTGCTTACAGTGTGCTTGTGTGTTCCTTAAGTGCATTGCGACTTACTAGTCAGTGTGTGACAATCGAAGCAATAGGTCGCGAGTGGAAGGTGGGTTTTGCCATTGCAGAAAAAGCGAACGTGCTCATGGTGTATCGAGTGTGTAGGAAGAATGCATTTCTTTCTTGTACGGTACATGCGGCAAGATAGCGCAATAGACGTCAACCACCTCTGCAGTTATTTATCAACCTCTTCAACCAGTTACGTGAAAGTGGTAGTGTAACACCTAGACAACGTAACAGAAGGAAACAAGTGACGACAGAAGAGGGGGAAATTAATGTTCTTGCTGCTGTTGCAATTGATCCGCAGGTTAACCACCGTACAATCGCACGAGGAAGTGGCATGAGTCGGGCAAGTGTCCTACGCGTTTTCCATCGAGATAGAACATCTCTCTCCATCAGGAGCTGCATGGAAACGATTATGAAAATCGTGTTAACTTCGGTATATGGGCCTTAAGACAAGATACCCAGATGTATCATGTATCTTGTTTAATGATGAAGCCACATTTGTCGATCATGGCCATGAAACATGCACTATTGGTCTTTTGACAATCACCGTTGGCTTCGTATGTGGAACGTCATTGTCCATGGAATGTAAACTTGTGGTGAGGGATGGTTAACCATAAGTTCATAGGCCCGTTTTTTATAGACGGAATAGTGAACGCGCGTTAGTATCAGAGCCTCCTAACAGACCATCTTCCGCGGATGCTAGGAAACGTTGCTTTGCAGACTAGGAGGAATCTGTGGTAGCAACATGATGTTTGCCCAACCCATGATGCACGAAGTACTAAAGCGTGTCTTCATGAATTGTTTCCAGTTTGTGGGTTGGACGCACGGAACCTGTGTCTTGGCCAGCCCATTCCCCGAATATAAAACCTGTAGACCTTTTTTTTGTGGGAAAAGCTGAAAGACGCTGTCTATAAGGATATACCAACTACACCTGATGATATGCAACGACGTATTACTGCAGCACGCTTGGATATCTTCGCTGAAATGCTAGCACATGTGCAGCGGTCTGGAAGCTTGTATTGCCATTCCGCCGGTGGTCATTTTGAATACAACCTATGATCGTCAGTTGTCTCGTTACTGGTTAGAATCCAAATAACTAGTGTACGCACTTGGGTTGTTCTTTAGTGTATGCTACCACAGGTTTTGTACAAGTGTCGGTGTGGGAACCTGTAAACGACTCGCATTAGAATCCTGCAACAAACACCACTGACATTCTAATTTACCCTATTTTTAGTTTGTTACTGCCAATAGCCATTGCTCCGTTTAAAAAGTTATGTTTGTACAAAAAAACACATTCTAAGTATTATTACAATCTGGTAATTGGCTAACAATACGTGGCCCTGACTAACAATCCATTCTGTGAAAACCGCACACGAGCAGCATTTTCCATTTGTGCAATATTTACGGTGCATATCTTAGGTGATTCACCCTCTATAAACAAGCGAAGTTTTGTACGTGTAGATGGATCTTTATATATAATTGATGGCAAGACAAAATATTGAATGAAAACCTGGAAAGTGATAGTGAAATTGTTTAAATGCTTCAGTGGTATTCTAATATAGGCAAGTGATACGTATAATTAAGTGCCTTTGCAACTAATATTTAAGCAGATAACGATTCGGATTACATACGAAAAATATTATCTGCACCGAAGAATAGTACACATACTGTGTAGTCTATCTGTAGTGTCATCTGTGTTGACTGTGTAAAATATCTGTGTAAAAGTTTGTGTTTGCGCGTTTCTTTTTTAAAGGCATACTGTGTACGGTAAATTGCGTTAGTGATATTTAATGCGTGGAAGTGTTTGCAAAAGAGCAGCACAAGAAAATCGTATGTAAATGTTTTTTCCAAATTTGCCATTAACTATAAATAAAGATCCAGCATTAATTACAAAATTGCGCACGTCTGTATTACGAACAGAATAATGCAGCAGCTCATACATCCACAACATCACACATAGTTCTCATAATACATGGCAAAACACGTTTGAGAATTGGAATAATTTCGTGAAACGGGATGTGTAAGAAGAAATTAAAAGGAAATTGCGACAGACAGCTGCAAAAGTTGTTTTGATAGCTTTAACAGTCGCAGGCTTTCATCAACCAGTACTAATGGAGAAAATGAAACTAAGAAAGACGTGGACAGTCAGTTTGTTGTTGTGGTTTTTAGTCTGAAGACTGGTTTTTGCAACTCTCCGAGCTCTTGTATCCTGTGCAAGCCTCTTTATGTCTGGATAACTTGTGCAACCTACATGCATTTGAACCTACCCCTCCACACACACACACACACACACCCACACCCACCCACACACACACACACACACACACACACACACACACACACACACTTCTCTCTACCATCAAAATGATCCATTCTTTTAGTCATGTTGCGTCGTTAATTTCTTTTTTGCAGTTTGATTTTAGTGCCTATTCATCAGTTATCTATCTATCTAATTTTCAGCATTCATCTGTAATGCCACATTTCAAAAGCTTCTAATTGCTTCTTGTCTGAACTGCTTACCGTCCACGTCTCATTTACATACAAAGCTACATTCCAGTTAGATACCTTCTGAAAATGTTTCAGTTACTTAATTTTTATCGTTGTCGAATTCCTCTTTTTCAGAAATGCTTTCATTGCTATTTCCAGTTTGTATTTTATACACTTCTTACGTCGGCCATCTTCAGTTAGCTTACCGCCCAAATAGCAGGATTTATCTACTACTTCCTAATCTAATTCCCTCAGCGTCATATGATTTAATTCGAGTGCTTCCCATTACCGTTGTTATACTCTTGATGATGTTTATCTTACAGTCTCGTTTCAAATCACCATCTCTTTTGAAGTCACCATCAATTCCGTTCATCTGCTGTAACAGAATTACACTGTCTGAAAGTTTCTATTTCGTTTCCGTAAACTTTAAATTACTTTCCAGATTTCTCCAACTTTTCCGTTACTTTTTGTTCAGTGTACAGATTGAGGAACATCGCTAATATATTACATCCTTGTTTCACTTCCATCACAGTTAGTGATTCCCCCTCACCTTGTACTGTCGTGCAATGTGAGCCACTGCGTTGATGATGAACAGCCGTATTCAATTAAGAATGAACTCGCGAATTGCGGTTATGGTTCCGTATCTGCTGTGGAATATTTCAGAAAAAAATGAAAATTTGTACCGGACCGGGACACGAATCCGGTTTTCCCGCTTGTCCTGGTTCAGCACAAATTTTCATTTCTTCTGAAATGCATAACAGATTTGCGACACGCTCTGACCGCACGATAGCTGAAGACCACAGCTGTTATAAACGCTGGCAACACTTTCCGACCGTGGTGCTGAGTCAGTGTATAAAAAGTAACAACTCACTCAAAAGTACGTAAACGTTTATTGTACTTCTGAAATCTGAACTTTCGTAATTGAATTAACGGAAATTTGGAAATTTGTGGTAAGTTCCTATGAGACCAGACTGCTGAGTTCATAGGTCCCTAGGCTTACGCACTATTTAATCTAACTTAAACTAACTTCAGCTAAGGACAACACACGCACCCATGCCCGAGGGGGACTCGAACCTCCGACGGGGAGAACCGCGCCAACCGTGGCGTGACGCGTCTGACCGCGAGGCTGATCGTTAACACAATGAGCCACACTGCACTACAATATTTCGTGTCATAACACAGCAGTGACGAGAGAAAACATTGTCTCACTCTGTGCGGTAATCTCGTTAATATAGTGCGAGCTCAAGGGAATGAAGACACCAGGACTAATGGAAATTTTGGTCGCACCTGGACACGTGCTCGGATAACCCGAGTTGTTAGGGCGATCGTTTGCGACAAGCGGGAAATCCAGCTTCGAGTCCCAGTCCGGCACAAATTTTGGTTTGTTCTGAAATGTAGGATGTATCAAAAAGAATCATCCGATTTTTTAAAAAAAATCATTACTGTTACGTGCGTGAACAACGTACTGTTGGAAAGAGCGAACTCCCTTGTTTTGTATGGTTCTCGTAGGTAGCAGCAGTGTGCGCCCACTTCAGTTCCGGTAAAAATGATGTCGGGACAACAGAAAGTGTTTTGTGTTCTACGTTTTGCACAGTGCGGGTCAGTAATAATTATCCAGCGGACTTTCGTGCTAGGTATGGTGTGGATGGCAATATAGCACAGCGCATTAGACGATGGCATGACAAGTCCGAGAAACAGGTTATTTGTGTAAAGGCAAATCGGCGGGACGTCCCCGAGTCATTTACAAACGTCAAACGCATCCGCCATAGTTTAACAAGGAGTCTGCAGAAATCTGTTCGCCGTGCAGTTCGACAGCTCAAAATACCCCCGATGTCCGTCTGGCGTGTGTTGCGTCGACGTTTACGCATGAAACCATACAAAATTCAGCTACTGCAAGCTCTTCGTGAAGCTGACAAACAACAACGTGTGGCGTTCTGTAATTTCGTTCTTGGCAAGATGGAGGATGACAGTTTTCTTCCACGCTTAGTGTTTAGTAACGAGGCAACATTCCATTTAAATGGAAAGGTGAAACGTCAAAATGTGAGAATATGGGTTACGGAACAACCACATGAAGTTGTACAACATGAGACGAACTCTACAAAATTTAATATGTTTTGTGTAGTTTCACGGGAAAATGCGTATCGTCCATTATTCTTTACCGAGAACATTGTTACAGGAAGCACATACCTCGATATGCTTGAGAACTTTCTATCCCCATAGTATGAGACTAATCTGAACGACTTCATTTAACAACAGGATGGGACACCGCCACACTGGCATATGGAAGAGCGGGAATTTTTAAATCAAAGTATTACTGAACGAAGGATCGGTCACAGTGGACCAAATGATTCAGCTTTACATTACTGGCCTCGAAGGTCACCGTACCTGACTGCATTTCTTGCAGGGGTTTATAAAAGGCTCCGTTCATGTGCCTCCATTACCAACAACAGTGAATAAACTGAGACATCGCTTAGCACCAGCTGTGGAAGCTGTAACTCAAAACATACTCGCTGTAGTGTGGGAACAGTCTGAATACTGCATTGCCATATCCCGTGCATCTCAAGGGGGCATATTGAACACCTATGAAAAGTTGTGAAAAAAAAGAACTTTCCGACTTTCCCGTTCATCAAAAAACAAAATTCATTGTATCTGTTTATTAGTTTCAGAAATATAGACGTACCAAAGCGGATGATCCATTTTGATACACCCTGTATTCTAAAGCTGATGCGGAACCATAATAGAAGTCTGTTAGTTTACCTTTTCATTTTCTTCGACCCTTATACGAGAGGTGTTCAATAAGTAATGCAACACATTTTTTTGTGAAAACAGGTTGGTTTTACTCAGGGTTCCCATACACCGTATTATTCCCCACTTTATTGACTGCAAAACCCTGTTTTTCCACATGTGACGGCCTTGCTACCTTACTGGGAGGGCCTGTGTGCCTGCTTGGTAGCACTCTACTGGTCGACATTGGAGCCAACGTCTTGCTGCATCAGTAAGCTGATCGTTGCATACTGAGGGAGGACATAAAACAAAATAATCCTTTAAGAGCCCCAGAAGACCGTCGCCATGACATTACCGGCTGAGAATGCGGCTTTGAAGTTTTTCTTCGGACGAGAGGTGCTGTGGCGCCACTCCGTGCATTGCCGGTTTGTTTCCGGTTCGAAATGATAAACCTGTGACGATTTCAGACAAAAAATTGTCACAATCAGCGTCATAACGCGCAAGCAATTCCGCGCAGATGGTGCTTTAGACGGCGAGGAAGCCAGAGGACACACACCTTTGAGTACCCCAACTGGTGGACTAGCGTGTCAGCACTACCAACAGAGACGTCCAGTTGTGCAGCGAGGTATGTGATTGTGATCCGTCGATCACGTCGAGTGTGTCCGCACGTTCCAACATTGCAGGAGCCACTGTGTACGGCCGACGGGCACGCAGGAGATCGGACCGGTCTGCACGACCTTGTTGCAGTGATGACAGAGGCCACGCCCAAAGACTCACTGTGCTTTTGTTCCCTGCCAAGGTTCCGTAGACATTCTGCAAGCGCCTAGGAATATCTACGATGCTCTGGTTTTCCGCCAAAAGGAGCTCAATGACTGCTCTCTGCTTGGAACGCGCCTCGGTTACAGACACCATTTTGAAGGCTACGTATTGCGCCGCCGCATATCGGAACTCCATGAAACTGTAAGGGCTGAATGGGAATATTTCACAATGTCCCACAACAAATTCCACATTTTTTCAACTGAAACTGCCGGGGAAACTGTGTTGCGCTACTTATTAGCGCCCCTAGTAATTGCTGCTTGGTTTCTTACAAGTTGTATACAACCTTTCGGTACCTGTATGTTACGAGCACACATGCTACCTTCAAAATTTCAGACTTTATTCCAACCAATGTTGTCAAAAGATTTCTCTAAATCTACAAACGTAGGTTTTCCTTTCTTCAGCCTGTCTTCTAAGATAAGTAGTATGGTCAGTGTTGTCTCGCGTGTGCCTACATTTCTCCGGAAACAACTCTGATCTTCCCCGAGGTCAGCTTCAATCATATTTTCTATTTTTTGTAAATAATTCGTGTCAATATTTTGCAAACATGACTTATTAAGCTGAAGGTTACGTATTATTCACAGCTGTCGTCACCTGGCTTCTTTGGAATTTGGATTATTACATTCTACTTGAAGTCTGAGGGTATTTCCCCTGCCTAACATCTTGCAAAGCAGTAGAACAGTTCCGTTTTACAGCCACTTCCAAGTATCTCAATTATTGTGTTTGAATGTCGTCTACTTCGGGGGCCTTGTTTCTGCTTAGGTGTTTCAGTGCTTTCTTAAATGCTTCACGCAGTGTCGTACCTACTCTCATGTTCTCCTATTTTCTCCTCTCTTTCCGTTATATTGTCCTCAAGGTTGTTTGCTTTATAGAAATCCTGTATCTGTTCCTTCCTCCTTTCAGTTTTTCGTCGTTTGCTTAGTACTGGCTTTCCATCTGAGGTCTTGGTATTCATAAGTTGCTTTTCCTTTCTCCAAAGGTCTCTTTAATTGTCGTATGGTCAGCATCTATCTGTCCAGTAGCCATACAAGTTCCTACGGCCTTGCATTTTTTTCTCTAGCCAGTCCTGCTTATCTGTTATGAATTTTCTGTCAGTATCATTTCTTGTCCGTCTACACTTCCTTTCGCGTTGTTAATGTGCTGCATTATGAGAATCCAAATGCGTTAAAAGTTATTGTGTAGTTGGTAAAAACGTATGGGAGATATACGGGAAAGCGAAATGATAATAGTACAGATAAGCAAGATGACGGTGTCCCATCGCTCTGCCGTCTGGCTGGCAGATGCTTACTTGCCGCAGCCTTGAACGAAGCGACGCTGGCTAGCTTTTCCCACGGAGTAGGCGGGCGGCAGACGCGCCGCGCTCGGCGGCGACGGCGTGGACAGCCCTGCGCGCGTGTCTGGCAGGGAACCGGTTGCGGCGCGGCGGGCAGCCCGGCTACGCCTGCTCGGCGCTCTCCTCCTCAGCCGTCATCCGCCGCGATCAACCGAGACGACCCAGGTGGCGCGGGACGCCGATTCACTTTGCCCCAGAGCGCTCCGCAGCTTCTTCCGCGGCGTCTGCTGCAGCTACAAGTACTGCCTCGTGACTTCTTATTGAGTCTGCAGCTTTATTTCGAGGCTGTGTAAACAACTTCGGTCGTTACATGTCCTTTGCCTGATTGCCTTTCTAGATACGTGACCGAAGTTCCAGCGTTCCATTCATCTTGCAAGAGCGCATTAGACAATACCAAAGTTAGAATTTTCAGTCATAAGCCAACATGTACAATCACTGTACCTGCACTGAATCTATTTTGTCCTACAGGTTGCGTGCTCAGGGAAGCTGTCGCGCGGTTAAAAAAAAATAAAAAAGAGAGAGAGAGAGACTGCCACAAACATCTTAATAAAATATGTCGATGTTAGAGAGTGATAACCTCGTAATTCCAGCAACCAGTAACTCCATTATCAAAGCGAGATTTCAAAGTGCATGACTTTCTCTAATCTGTCAATAACTAGGTTGCTACCACACAGTTAACACATGTGGCAATATTATCTGTATCGCTTTGTATATTTTCTAAGAAGCAGTTTTTGCTTCTCTTGTAAAATTTACCAAAATGGTGTTACGAGGTCTCCATTGCCTACGGCTACGTGACTGTCCACAGCTGAACTAAGGCATGACAGTAGAGTGGTATGTGTCACCTGCTTGTGTGGAATCAGTACAGTAAGATGTACCAACGTGGAGATCTAACAGAGTGACATAAAGGACCGATCGTGTATATTCTTACTAGTGACAAGCCAAACTGAAATTTTCCGATATTTTCATCAATTAAAGCAGACTGTATACAAGGAATGGTCTACCAATCGAAAGCATGACAAGGCATACCAACATTGGCAGTAGAAAGATCCTAACCGACAGGTACTGGAAACGAGTGTCACACCTTTTCAATGAAAGTCGGTTCAAAACCCGACAGGAATTACCACTGTCAGTGAATTCAGATCCATCACAACCTGTTTCCGACTGAACATTCCGAAGAGAATTTGTAGTATGGTATCTGAGGATAAGGCTTATGAGGCATAAAGCTGTGCGTCTTAGTGGGCCAAATAGGAACTGGACAGACATGTAGTGTGGTTCGACGACTCACACTCTGCCCCTTTTCATATGATGAAAGTCGTCGAGTGTTTTGGGAGCGTTTTTCGTGCCATGACTTGGACATACGAGTTCAGATTGCCATGGATATGAAGCAGGATGTTTATTTCATTATTTTCTTTGAGCGAGTGTTGCATTTTCTTCTACGTCTTCATGATGAATATGTTAAGGACACTCCCGTCTTCGAAGATGACGACAGTCGTATTCACATGGTTTTATGCATATGTTCCTGGTTTAGCGAACTCTCAGGCACGCTATCACACTTCGAATGGCACACTAAACGACCCGATGTTCATCCCATAGAAAATGTTTGGAGCTATTTGGAACTTATTGAAACGCAGCAGTCAACATCGAAATTTGGTAGCTCTGTGGGTAATAATTATTGATGACTTCACGTGGATATTGCATATAGTAAGTTTACCGCCCACCGTTTACTCAAGTTCGTTGTTGTCTACGGACTGTGTTCTTCTATTCCTTGTATGTAACTTCGCTTCGAAACTTGTGACACTGTTGTCTCACAGGAAGGTCATTCAGAACATTGTCTCCGTGAACTGCATAGATTGAACGGCGAATGTCTGCGAAATGTTTTTCTTTTCCGCACACAGTAAATGAATTCCAGCTCGCTATTCTCAGTTTTCGAGACATGTAGCCGTTGCAAAGCGGTATCTCCTCTCTGACTACCCAGTGCATATATCCAAACTTCAAAAGTGGCTTGCAATATATATCTCTATGCACCCGCTTTCTCATGCAGTATACAACCACAACTTACATTCTGAAGTGCAAAGTATTGATGATCGATACATACTCATACATATATACTGACAGAAATAATGTGAGGTCGGAAATCGCTAGATTATTTTCCTGTTGCTAATAAAATTCTATAGTTGTTAGAAATAATACTTTTGAAAGATAGGTAAAAACATCGGTGCGTCAACATCATCAGCATTTTGCATGATTGTTTACTTATTACTACGTCGTTAATTTTGCTGTTTAAGTAGGAGAAATTTTGTTGTTGATATTTTATACAGATGTTCCCGAATCTGGCCCTATTAGTGTATTAACAAGATCCGGATCTAAAATTTTATTGATTCTAATGTCATTGCGTAGGACATTAAAACACGGTGTTTTCGCGTGTATCACCCTCTCGTAATTCAGATCTGTATTTTTCAAATAAACAGGGTACAGACTACGTCCTGACATTGTTCAGAGTATGTGCTGTAAGTTCCTGTATTGCTGAATGAATAAAGAAGTTCATGCAATAGTTGACTCGTGTTCACATTGTATTCGGGAAATATTGTTTGCTGCTCACAGTATTTTTCCAAAAAATCACGTACCCAGTAGCACAACATCTCTGTAGCTGACAGCTGCAGTTCGCTATATAAGCACGCTTCAGATATATGAAAGGTTGTTTCAGAATGTCCGTAATCCACTTTTTTGTATTGGCCCTGCGCCTTTAACTGCGAATGTAACAATACTGAAAATATTTGTGCGATAAAGTGTAAGTTACTGCTAATAGTTATAGTCTGTATGTGACAGTTTCACCAATAGAAAAGTTAAACATGATATCGGTGGCGTTCCCTATTACGTCTTGCGGAGAGACGCTGGACATTCTCGTCCCAAATTTAAAAAAAAAAAAAAAAATACTTACGACCTTTGAAGGCTTTATGAAACCGCAATTATGTGTACTTTTAATATGCAAATAAAAACCACCTTTTTACACATATTAAAACTCATTGAAATATTTCCAGTGCGTTTTCAAATTCTTTTTACTGAAGAGTGGAATGCTGTGTCGCTGCCAACGCGTCCTTACTTTTGAGCCATAAAGGAATGAAACAACAACAAAGAAAACGAAACAGGTCATGCTGTAGTCCATTCCATGAGAACGGCCAGTTGGCTACCTAATGAAATATGGGATGTTTCCGACAACTTTATACAGCTGTATCCCCAGAATCCATCCCAACAATCTGTACAGAGGGAAACGTTTATCGTTCACAGTACGATAAGGTAATAAAATTGGTAATATTTCAGTAATCCTATCATGTACAAAGCTTCCAGTTATTCTTATCGTCAGACCTTTTTGGATTACGAAGAATATTCCAAAAACTATTCTTTTTTCGAAGCACCAAGCTCAGCCAACTAAATAGTCGTTTAGTATAATCATGTCCTTTATATGTTCCGGTTATAAATTCCAGCCACGTTGCTCTCGTCCGTTCAGGTCTCTAAATTATAGACAACAAATTGCAACAGCATGACAGAATTATGGGTAGAGTATCAGATTGATGTCTTGTTTAACTGACAATGATACGAAGAAGCCATTAAAGCTTCATACCACACCGAACCAATCAGTGTCACATACCATTTGCAGAAACGAGGCCTGATACTCTGATTTGAAGCCTCGACGTAAACAAGGTATCCTTGCAGCTAGACGTTGCACCACAAAAGTATCCATTTTATGCTAGGGCTGTATTAATTTGAAACGTTGATCGTATGCAGGATGTACGTTAAGGGGAAAAAATTACCGATATCACTTATGCTGTGCGGAGCAGCACAAAGCTTCGTGTTCTGGCCGTGATGGACCGATCAAGACCAACCTACCTCCGTGTCATCCTCTGCCAATGGCATCATTGGATGCGGTGTAGAAGGTCGTGTGGTCAGCGCGCCGCTTTTCCGGTTTGAAAGTTTCTTCGTAGTGTTTTTATTGTCCTAATTACATACGCAGTATAATAGCCATAAATGAAAGAGGGTTGCATGGACTGCATTTGCAGCTTCAGGATGTAGATTTTTCATGGTTTTTCTAAACGACATGAGGTAAAAGGCAGGAAAGGTTTTCAAACAAGGCCTCAACCTTCATTCTTATTCAGTGTAAGATTGTGTTCCGCGTGTTATGACTTTGATCTCAACAAGACACAAAACTGGAACCTTTCTTCCAAAACTCGCCTAGCGTGAATTCTGCAATAGCTCTTCGAGCAACTCTTTCTCTCATAGTTTGCTCCAAGATTCCACGTTACATTCGGTGGTAGCCGAAGCACATGTCAAAGGGCCGGCCGCTGGTGGCCGAGCGGTTCTGGCGCTACAGTCTGGAACCGCGCGACGGCTACGGTCGCAGGTTCGAATCCTGCCTCGGGCATGGATGTGTGTGTTGTCCTTAGGTTAGTTAGGTTTAAGTAGTTCTAAGTTCTAGGGGACTTATGACCTCAGCAGTTGAGTCCCATAGTGCTCAGAGCCATTTGAACCATTTGAACATGTCAAAGGAAAAGTAAAATTGTGAATCGCCTACTCCTTTCCAATATCCGTAACACTTTTTTTTTCCTTACCGTGCTGATAGCTTCATTAGGATTTGGTAGCTGTAATAATTCCAGTTTCTTCACCGATGTTTGGTGTATACATTACGGCTTATCTTTCGAGTGAGTCCATCGACTTATGTCAGCAGTATTTGTGTTCAACTATTCAAATTTCGGAACTGCATCACGGACCTTGTGACTTCAGACGCTCATGGTTCATTGTTCATGAATCTGTAAATCATGGAATTCGTGCTCAGAAACTCGAACCATCCTGAGAGGTAGAAAAGTTCATGGAGGCGACGCTGCACTTCTTTGAGTGCTTATCTAAACAAAGGGCTGATACCAGGAATTGTCCTTGCTGAAGCCTTTGTCTCATTTCATTAAGTTCCTCCGTCATATGACACTCCACTGAGGATGATCTGATGCCCCGATTAACCGAATTTTTAGCTGTTGTGCGTGTTGTACATTGATGGCCACTCAAATCGAAAAACAAAGAAGGATTGTAAATATCGAAATTTTACTTATTGTGCGTATGCAGTACAGTGAGAAAAATATATGAATAAATTTGTTGGAGATTTAGGGATATACGGAATGTGAAAATCAGCACTTGGATCAGACATCTCTGGCATCAACAACGTATCTAACCTAGCGGGATATAGAGTAGAATTGAGCTTAACTGAAAGATATTGGTACGACATTCCATCCTGCTTTAACACTGTTTTTATCAATTTTTGTGGCTGAGGAGTGGTGGTCTGGCAGTCTCTAGGCATATGTTTCCGTTAAGTGTGAGATCTAGAGAACGTTCTAGTCTAGTAACAGTCGCGTACCTTATTTATACAGGTAGGTCGGGACAGCACGAGCAGCATGCGGTTTTGCGGTATCCTGTTGGAAAATAAGGTAACGGAGAACACAAAGATAGGGCACAGCTACCGGTCTTAACATGTCGAAAATATAACGTCTGCTGTCCAAATTACCCGCTATGTGAGTCAGATGTGCTATTTATCCTGTGGCACCCAATATCATCTCACCAGATGTTGGACCAAATGACTGTGACAGTGCAAAGTGGCAGTGTTTATTCTCCTCGGAGTCTCCACACACAGGTACGCCTATCGTGATGCTGTAGGCAGAACCGAGACTTAACTGATACTACTCTTGTGTAGTGTTGTAGCTGGCTGCACCACTGTCGGCGGGCCAATCTGTTGCTGCGTCGAGGAAATCTATACGGGTCACCATGCGATAGTCCGTGGTGCTCCATACGTCGTCGTACTATTCTCGTGAATACTTGCCTTGCTGCAATAAGCACGTTCCACCACTCACGATTCGTGACGTTACTGTACGATTCTGCGCGGCTGAGCGAACAGTATGTCTGTCCTGTGTCCCGTCGGGCGATAGTCGCGTTGGGACTATTGAGATCAAGAAGTTAGACTGCCCCTTCTGAATCCACCGAGTCCATATTCGCATGACACTCGTGGGAACCCGATCAACACGAGCAGCATTATCGGTAAGCCATAATCCTATTGCTGTCAAATTCCGGCAAGTGCTGGCTCACGTTTCACCTTACAAGAATCATTAGACGATCGTCCAGTAGGTCAGCATTCGATGTTATATTTGATTGAGAATCCTGATGTGTAATCTTTTCTTATTTATAGACTGTAGATGGCGTTACCTAATAGGTGCGCTTGCACTGCAATGCTAATTATATTCATATCCAAGAACGTAGTATAATTATTGCCAATTTGACGTTTGATGCACGCCGCCCTCATCGTGTTGCAATTTAATGGCCAACAGTGTTCATCGCACAGACGACGTGAACTACCGATTAGTGATAAGTGAACATTAACTGCACTTTCGCGTATTGCTGTCCAGAAAGTTGCGTCGCTACTGGTCATTTGTGGCTTATGATAGCGTAATATTCTAGCATCTAGTTCATCGTTTTAGCCACTTTTGGAAAGAAGCCACAACTCAGTGTGTAGTTTTATAGTGAGTGTGTGGCATCTAGAGCAGTGCAGAGTGATCCACCGCAAAGGGTGGGCTGCGTCGTGGGCATTGTCAACCACGTGCCTCTAGCACAGACATCCCGCACTCTGTCGCGGGCCACACGCGTCACGACGAACATTGCTATGCGGCATGCGTGTCCACTGTCACCTGCTCGCACTGATACATATTTCATAACATTTGACATTGCTAAACTGGAGCACTCGATCTGTTTGAAATATTCTTTTATTCACAAATGTCAGGACCGCAAATGCTAGCTGTGTTTTGAGTGACCACAGTGAGTGTTTGAGGAAGACTCCACATCTTATTTTCGTAACAAGAACTGAATTTTTACTTCTGACGATGACCCATTACAGTCTTTGTTTGGCACATTTCGTTCCTTCCTCTTATGGAAAAAGACGGGCCTCTCTAGTGCATGCATGTCGCACTTTATCGGCCTATGTCGTAAGCTAAGTTTATTCTGTTTTGCATTTTCGTTATGACATCAGTGATGCCTGGAAGGGGTATTTGGAGGAGCGAATATTTACTACTGCCACCCAGTTGGGACTGTAGCAGCTGTTGCAAGGGACAGTTCTGTCATTTGACTTACAGCCTTGGGGAAACCTCCGAAAAGCCTGGCCAAAACTGTTGGTGTTTCCACCTTTTGGACGTCTTCTCGCTATCTGCAGTAGGTCCTGCTGTCTCGCCGTCCATTCGGACTGCTCTCGTATGGACCTCTCCTGGATGGTCACGGGCCTACTTCCGTAGGTGACTAATATGGTCTGCACACTTCGATAGAGCCGCTCTGGTTGTTGATCGTGCTCGACGACTGGTGTCGTCTGCGCCGCTCTGTTGACGACTATTTTCTTGGTTGTCTTCTTGTTTGTCGTCTCAGGCCGACCCTTGCGTTGTTACAGTCGAAACTGGTTGACACTAACGTATGCAACAAGTGCCATCAAGACATTTTGAATGAAATGAGATACATATTTAAATGCGGTCTTTAAAATGGGATAACTTGAGATTGAAACAATGCTGCCGATATCGCCTGTGTTCTCCAGTGATAATTTAGAATCAAAATTGAGCTTTATTTCACTTCAATAAATCAAAAGTAATTTGAAAAGCAGTGTAGGTAAATCAAACATACGCAACAAAATTTGCAATAAGCGAATACATTTTCAGAAGTGTAAACAACGGAAAACTAAACTTTAAAAAAATGTTCAAATGTGTGTGAAATCTTATGGGACTTAACTGCTAAGGTCATCAGTCCCTAAGCTTACACACTACTTCACCTAAATTATCCTAAGGACAAACACACACACCCATGCCCGAGGGAGGACTCGAACCTCCGCCGGGACCAGCCGCACAGTCCATGACTGCAACTAAACTTAATATGCAGATAGAGTTTCAACATACTTTTTCACTCATTTGTGTCTGATAGAGTTTTTATGCGTAGAAAAGAAGGGAATCAACATTTTCCACATTAAAAGTGACCGCTTCAGTTGAGAATGGAACCGGCGGTACTAAAATTTCCTTCAGAAGCCTAGCTGGATGTTTATACAGATAATATTTTTCTGGCGTTCTCCTGAAGAGTCGGAAAATTTTGTCCGTTCATTTCTCAGTAAACAGCCACATTTTCTTCCATTTTGCTGTTTTGATTTAAAAATCTCTTCAAGTCTGTTGGAGTAGGGATATCACCGAAATATGCTCACGAAGAAAACTTGTTTATTTTCCCTGGCAGTGAAGTTTTTCCGGAATTGATGACACGACTACCTCTTCATGGACCTGATTAGAAAAATACAAAGGCTGTGTCATATATCGTTTTGGAAAACAGCGCTAATGTGAATATAAAAGTCTGTTGAAAACAGAACCAAATGTTCTGTTGCTGAAACTACAACTATTTCATTGAATTTCAGGGCTTCACCAACTGCGCTCACAAAGTCAACCGGGCGATGGGATAGAGTATAACGATCTATTCGCCTATTATGTAGGTAAGGCATCGCCGAATCGGTGATATGGAGCCTATATTCCCATATCTGTCCATAGCTGACAACTATTGTCCGTACTTATTAGGGATTTATAACATTCGTTACTAGGTTACGGAGAAATGCTAAAAAATTACCGAAATGGACATTATCGACTTCATGTTTAGAAAAATATGGAAAAGATACTGTTTGCCTTCCGCCAGTCATATGCTACTAGATGTTTGACAGATCGTAATGATTTTTTTGCAGAGTACGTAATAAACGTGTCTACGAATGATTTCGATGTACAAGTCTGCCGGCCGAAGTGGCCGTGCGGTTAAAGGCGCTGCAGTCTGGAACCGCAAGACCGCTACGGTCGCAGGTTCAAATCCTGCCTCGGGCATGGATGTTTGTGATGTCCTTAGGTTAGTTAGGTTTAACTAGTTCTAAGTTCTAGGGGACTAATGACCTCAGCAGTTGAGTCCCATAGTGCTCAGAGCCATTTGTACAAGTCTAGCGCGACAGCCATCTACCGGAGGAACTTAAAAAATTCGTAGACACGTCATCCTCGCGCGGAAGTTGTAAACAGCTGTGATTAGAGTATTTCCTCTAGTGCGCAAGCGCGGAAATACGCCAGGATTATATGGCGTGCACTGTGTGTAGTTCGCTAATATTTTCGTTAACAGTTACTTTGTGTTCTGTGGTACTTTATTTAATCGTGTGGCTATGGCCCCCCGTCGGCCAGGCCGTTCGCCGGGTGCCGGTCTTTCAATTTGACGCCACTTCGGCGACCTGCGGTCAATGATGATGATAGGATGATGATGATGACAGCACAACGCCCAGTCCTTGGGCGGAGAAAATTCCCCGACTGAGCCGGGAATCGAACCCGGGCACAGAGGATTGACTATCCGTCACGCTGACCATTCAGCTACCGGGGGCGGACCGTTCTGTGGTAGTACTCGTCCATTTAAAATTCGAAAACACTGTGTTAGCTATTAAGGGAAGTTTTAGTTGTTTCTTAAAAAATGCAAGGAATTGTGACTTTTTTTGTTTCTTTTGCAACTGTTAATAGCGTCCGTAAAAGGAAGCCTGATAAAAATGATAATACGAAATTAAACAGTACGAAAGATATCCTGAGTGAAAGTGAGAAAAATACTGTACCAGATTCTGACAGTAATATTGTGGAACACCAAAGAGTTAATACAGTGGATGGCAGTGTATAGAACAAATGTAAAACTGGACAGAAATTTCGGAAACAGTATCATAAAGAATGATCATGTTCGGTAAAATCAAATAAATCAGACCAACATGTGTTTCGTACAGTGTGTTCCCGAGAGATTTCTATAAAGTATGCTGGTCGTGATTATTGCCGTCGTCATGTTCTTTCCGAAGTATATGTAGAGCTAACAAACAGTAAGTCTTCAAATGTACCATTTATCATTTGGAATAAAACCTCATGAAGAAGACTCTGTCACCAACGCTGAAATGTGTTTTAGTTCATTTATTGTTGAATACGACGTGCCAGTTTCTTGTGCGGATCATACATCACAGCTGTTGAAAGAAATTGCTAAAAAGTACGGTTGTGGAAGAACTCAACTAACTCCGGCTATAAATTCTTTATCAGCTGGAACACAGAATGCTGTAGTAGAACACGTAAAAGAAAACCACTTTTCTCGTGCAACTGATAGTAGCACAGACGTTAAAAACATGAAACTATATCCAGTTGTCGTTACTTACGTTAATGATAAACAGGGAAAGATGTGCACCACAATACTTTCGTTGCTGGAATAAAGTTTAAATACTGGCGAAGGAATTTTTAATCTGTTGAGTGGCGAACTGCCAGGAAATGGAGTTTCCTGGAAAATTGCATTTAATTTGCATGTGATAGTGCAAATACAATGTTGAGATATGCAAAAGGAGTTGACGCTGTTTTGAAGAAAGTTCGACCACACATAAGAATTTAGTCTTGTTCCTGCCACCTGCTGTTCGTGCCACTTGCTTCATTTAGCTGCACAGAAAGGTGCGAAAAGCCCTCAAAAGAGTTCCAAAAGACAGTCGACTTTTAAACGTCGTCAAAATATATGTGGCACTGAACCCCATAAAATACTGAAGTATGTTTGTACTGCTTCAATCAGTAGAGAGAATAATTGAACAGTGGGAACCTCTTGTAAAATTTTTCAGTGAGGAAGCTTCAACAAACGTAAATAGCTCTCACTTATCTAAGAGTGCGCCCCATTCCAAATGATCCAGTAAATAAGATATATCTTCTTTTCTTGTGTAATACCCTCTTGTTCTTTACCAAAGCAAATGTATTCCTTCAGAAAGAAAAGCCAGTAATTCACAGACTTCTTATCATCCTAAATAACTTGTTTACAGATGTGACTGTGAGATTTATCAATCCTTCTGCAGTACCTACTTCTGGTAGTCTTCTTGAACTGAAATTTCAGAAAATAAATAAATGTCACAAAGGGGATAAAGATATTGTCATTGGTGTAGACACCAGTAGCTACGTTCGGCATACCAAGCCGAAAAATTAGTAGTTACAAAATTTTATGAAGATGTCAGAAGATTTTTCATCAACTCATGTAGTTACGTCAAAGAAAAATTTCCAGTAAATGATGATTCTTAAAAAAACTTTCGAGTCATATGTTATGGATCTAGAAAAAGAAAATCTTTATTGTCAGTTGTAAAGCTGAGTGAGTCATTTCCTGATGTTCCGAGTGATTGCGAAAAAAAAAAAATTGTTAAAATGAGAGTTCAAGATACCAGTTTGATGATTTTGGAATGGTGAAAGAATAGAGAGCTGATACTGCTTGGTACAAAATATCTGCTATGTGTTGCTTCAGGCATTAAAAAGTATCCATCACCGAGCAAGCTTATGCGTGCATTACTGCTTATTCCTTATTCTAATGCTGCCTGTGAGAGAGTTTTTAGTATAGTTAGGAAAAACAGTACTGAATTTCGATCTACCAGGAGTACAGGAACCTTGGTGCTTTGATCATCAGTAAAATGGACCATTTATCGTCAGGAAGAGAATGTTACTAAAATAATTTTTCAAAGGATCATGTTCAAGCTGCGAAGAGTGCAACAAGATTATCACTCAAGAGAAAATTATCGTCTGACATCAGTGAAGATTCTACATTATACAAGCAGAGGCAAATCCAAGAAGAAGAGGCAGTGGATGAGAAAAACTTGTAAATATTTTGTATGAAACTCCGAAGACAGACCTCTCATTTCATGATATAAATGAATTTTGTTTACCTGTTTTGCTTTCCTTTTAATTAATAATTTGCAATACTTGTAAATTACAGAAATGTTCCTAAAGCACCTTTATGTTTACTAAACTGATTTTTAGCATTTTCCACTTAACCTGATTTTTTCATTTCCTGAAAATCTTCTTTATTTAGGGCCAGAAAATGTCTGAAATACAGTGTTTAAAGGCCAAAAACACAATTCTAAATTTTTAAAATTTTTCGATTCAATCGCTCCAGGCAAATCCCGGGATGGTTCTTTTGAAAGAGCACGGCCGATTTCCTTCCCCTTCCTTGACACATTGACCTCGACGTCGATGGGACGTCAAACTCTAAGCTCCCCCCCCCCCCCCTCCTCCCGCCACCCCCTAAAACTTTCCGAGGGAGAGCCCGCAAACCCGCTTCCATATTTGTCATTTGATTATTAAAGGTTACTTCTCAAGGTTGGCAGCTATCTTTGACTGTTCTTGGTTTCAGTTGACAGTCAACAGCTCCCTGTGTTACTGACGATTGGGGGCTAATAATATAGCAATAAATGGATTGTACGCCTTAACTGTGCCATGACTAATGCTCTTTTCTTCACATGTCATTAGATGATGGCCAGATAAAAGTTCCTAACAATTAGTCTTTCCTCTACCAAAGGACGTGCGTGACTTAGAATGCTCAGAAACGCACGAAAATGTGCCCATAATTTAAATAGCGCGTCCGAACAACTGTGGACGAGCCATTCGCATGCAAAACTGCACGTCTTACCGCGGGAGACATTTGAGTGATCACTTATGTGAGGTGTATGTAATGAGATCAAAAACACATGTTACAATGTCGTGACTTATGAGTACATTTCCCTCTGCTTAAAATAATTACGCTGTCTGAACAACAAACTTTTTTTATCGACGTGGCAGTGTTGCACAGCTTTTCAGCCTTCAAAGTGCAGATGTGGGAATTCAATCAAGCCATCAACGTTTTCTTTTTCTTTTAGGCGACAGTTTACAGCATGAATATATTTTAGAAAAGGCATGTTAACATTGATTTATTGAACATTACACGTTTATTCCAACTAGTTTCTTTTCAATCACCATCCAGGGAAAAGCAAAAAACAGTACGACTTTTCCATTTCGTATATCATATTACAGACGAGTGCCATACTACACGGCGTATTATGATATACATCAACCGTTGTGAGTGAAACGATGACAATATTTCACTGAAAACATAACTGTTACTGTGTATCATAATATGTCCTGTAGTATGATATTTGTGTGCAGCATGATATACGAAATGTAACAGTTATATTGTTTCTCGCTTTTCCCTGGATGATGGTTGAAGACAGAAACCGGTCGGAATAAATGTTTAAAATCCAAAACAGAAAAGTTAACATGCATTTTCTAAAAGCTGTCAAAGCAAAGTGGAACAGAACAATATCGACATCTGATTAAAGCCACTCTCTCACATTCGACAGCCGCGCAGAGTGGCCGTGCGGTTTGAGGCGCCATGTCACTGACTGCGCGGCCCCTCCCGGCTGAGTTTCAAGTCCTCCCTCGGGCATGGGTGTGTATGTTGTTCTTAGCACAAGTTAGTTTAAGTAGTGTGTAAGTCTACGGATCGATGACCTCAGCAGTTTGGTCCCTTAGGAACTCACACACATTTGAACATTCACACTCGACATCTCTTCTGGATTCAAGTAGATCAAAATCAAACGCCACACTAATAAAATTTTCAAACGATAATATTTATATAGCCTATCAGTGTCATAACCTGAGTTTTGTCAAGCATATTGTAACATAGGCTTGTACTTCCGTGCAGTAAGTTGATTGTATAGCACACAATGAAATCTGATTATGAAATGATGATCGTATCACTTGTGTTTCTTCAGATTTTAGTCTTACAAAATCAACGCTACTTGTCATGTAGAGCTTATATTTCCTAAATAAGTACACATCAAGAGGCTGAAAATATTTTGTCGCCTTCAGTGTGTTTTTGATCCTGTTATGTCAATACTTTGTTTGCCGTCATGTTACCAAAGTTCCTCTCTTGGATTTTGAATAGGTGATAATTCAGATGTCTCTCGTGGTAAGACGCACAGTTTTGCGTGCCAGTGACTCGTGTACTATTGTTTTTGGGACGAGCGACTTACATTTTAAGCACGTTTTCGTGCGGTTTTGAACGTTCGAGGTCTTGCACTTTTGTTTATGAGAAAGACCTGTTCCGCTACGGTCGCAGGTTCGAATCCTGCCTCGGGCATGGGTGTGTGTGATGTCCTTAGGTTAGTTAGGTTTAAGTAGTTCTAAGTTCTAGGGGACTTATGACCTAAGATGTTGAGTCCCA